>NW_023503295.1:5068662-5668662 GCF_014529535.1 Bradysia coprophila | reverse complement strand
TTTTGGTCATCAATTTTGACACAAATCTAATCTATGTCAATGCTTAAAGCTAAATCGTGCATTATTGTTGGTATTGCATTCCCTACTGCAACCGTATTGTGTTTATAAATTTTAGAATTTTTCTGTTGTCGTAACTTAGAATCACAAGGCAATTGACGTCCTAATGATCATTTAATTAGAACTTAAATACTGATTCCACGTCAATATTAGTTAGTTGCATTCGAAGCGAATGAAAAATTTATACAAAAATCCAATTTAAAACCAAAAGCAAAATTATTTAAAAAAAAAAATGGTTAGTGTGTTTTGTGTAGCTTTATTTCCTCGGTTTAAAATTGTAGCCAATCTATGTGGGGGTATTCTTTATATTACTTATAGAATCCTGCAGCGGCAAAATCGAGAGAGGCCAAAGCAACCAAAGCAACAGATGCTACGCCAGGTGCATCCGGTGAACGTAGGCCATCTGGCTCGTCAGCCCATCGTGCATTGATTCCACCAGCCGACTTGGGACGACGACCAAGTTTGATCTTAGGCGATTCGGTTCGTATTTATGTCTTCACGATTTATCGGAACGTTCGGTTGAATAAAATTAATTAGCTCAATTCCTATCAACACTGCTGACTTTAACAACTGTCAGTCAAATTTATCCGATCAAAAAACTAGTGTCGGAAATACAATAAATTTAACTATCGATAAGCTCCGTTAATTGTTGAAGGTGATAGGGCTATTCTGATTTGTGATTTTCACGAACAATTGGCCCGAACTCGGCTTCTGTCGGCCTGTAGAAGGACCTTAAATTATTCGAGCCAACTTGGATCGGGCTTCAACCATCACACCATGCGGACGGATGGATATACCCTTCCTTCGTATGCTATATTATCATAGAATTCTGAAGTGTCTAACATAGGAAAAACGCAATTTCCGTCACAGTCTTGAAGAAGACACGTTTCAACCATTTATATTGGCATTAAACCGCGAAATTCATGCACACAAATTTTCGGTGACTATGCGTCTTGTTTGACTGTTGGTCAAAAAAAATTGTGGATTTTATGGGTACACATTTTTAGAACCACAGCCTTTTTTATGTGACATCAATGTTATGAAAATTAATGAAATTCTGACTGGGCCTCTGATCTGTCAGATTTCGACAAAACCTCGGCCTGTATAGATTTTCAAATTTATTAATTTTTTATTTTTACAATGAATTTTTGTTTAATTGGCCGGAGTGTAGTGCTAAAACGAATTCCAGTCGCCGAATATTCTAAGACGATTCGAATTATTTTTATCACGTATACGCTCTAACGGTTTACCCCCTAACATTTCTTTAACACACAGCAATCTCCGTTGACTTACAAAAAAATCTTCGAAAAATCGCTGTGGCTATCAATACAACGTGTTAAAAGATTTTTCGAGTGCTTTGGCACATTACATTTTGCTATACTTACACACGCCTAGTGCAATAAATAAACCATTATGTTCAAGTGTGTAATTATGGCACATAATTTACGAATATGTTTTCAATTAACTAGAGCAGAACTAAACGAGCTGGTGGCTCAGCAGTGGATTTGTCGATGTTTCGTTGTTGTTGTTGTTTTTTTTTTGTACAGAAAGGAATAGGCGGCAAACAATATTATGAAATCCATAAAAACTCTAGATTTGCATCTTAGTTTTAACTGATATTAATTTTGTTTTCTAAATGCATTCACACAAACATTCAGTAGCATAGTTTGCGCATACTCACAACTATAATCGAAAAGCATTTTCCTAGAGATCACTGATCTTGTTGATTTTGTATACAACGATTGGACGAACATTTTTTTACGTTTAATTTTCTATTTTTAAAACCGAAATGTTTACACAATCTTATATATGTGTATTCATAATATATGTATATTCCAGTCACATATTAATAGCTTCACGCATTTTAAGACACACCATTATCTGATTCATTTGTCCAATATCAAATAAAATAAATTATTTTTTTCAACCAAAAATTATGAGTCATTCAGTCTAAATTGAGGATAGAAAGCGCTTGAAAAATAAATTCAAAATTTTACTAAAGGCGGACTGCGGACTCATACATTATAGTAATTGAATAAAGTTCGTAGATAAGTTACAGTTTCAATACAATCAAAGCTTAACTGCATTCTTATAGGCTAGTGAGACGTTTTACTGTAAGAAAATTCGGTTTCACATTCGATGTAGGTGTACTTTGCAATGTTTGGAATTTACACGCAAAGAATTTTGAAAACCGACGCATTTTCCGTTCTGTGGTTTGATAATGTGTTTTTTTAATTTTGCGTTTATATGAAGAAATCAATAACGTAAGTAAAACACGTAAACTTTTTGATAAAATGGAAATGCGTGGTTTCTCTTCACATTTTGTTTAAGGGCCACTTTCAGAATGCATTACAATCAATCACATTTAAAATTACCACCGTGTAAGCCAACTGGAAATACGGGATATTTTGCTTCCGTAAGGCAAATATTATCATCTGATTGCTCAAATTCACTCCTGTAACCTCATTCATTCTTTTGTGTGAGGTTTTTTTTAACGCGGATGGCATTTTCGTAAATAGGTGTGTGTGTCTGCCGATGTACGTTAAATGGAAACTTAAACAATGCCGTACAACGACAAAAATAAAATATGCAGCGGAACTGAGCGAATCCTCTTTTTTAATCGATCTATTATAACTTTCTCAAAAAAAAGAAGGAGAATTATTTTTGATCATCTAGTGATATTAGGTATTTAAAGGTTCTAAAAATTTGACTTTATTTTAAGTTGGACCGATTTATAGTTGTTAGTTGGCAGAAAATTAATAAAATTTGTGGTCCAATTCCAATCCCAGCCACGCAATAAAAAAGGTACTTGTCGAAATATCAATAAGAACAATAGAATAGTACATTACTGCTATAAGGCTGTATATGAGACGTGTACGTATACGAGCGCTTGCGCAATTATTAGTACGAGTCTCTTATATCCAGCCTTATATCAGTGAGGTATTTTATCGCAGTAGGCAAACATCTCTTTTTATAGGAGAATGATGTTTAGAAACTAAGAAGAAATGTAATAGAGTTTTCCCATATTTTAGTACATTCTGTCATAAAATTACTGCAGTCACTGCGCTTATTTTCATATGAACCAACTTTACTGCTGTGACATTTCATAGGAATGAATCAATGTGAAGTTGTTTCACAAAAAAATAGTCCAGTAAGAATGAAGTACTATAAAAAAATGTGGCGCCTCTACAGGCCAACCGACTAGGCGAATAGTGATATAATTTTGCTTGCAAAACCTTTAGTACTCTAGGGTAATTTTGTTTACTCTTATGTACGTCGTTTATATAGCGCACAATACACACACACACCGTATGTGATAAAAGTATAAAGTAAACATAAACAGCAAATTTGTATAGATGTGTCAAAATTTGTGTAGCTTTTTTGAAATGTGAACGAGAATTTTCGTTTCCACTTTGGCGTGTTATTCGTCATCAATGTTCCTTAGTGCTTAATCCCTTTTATAGAATATGGCTTGCGTCACGTTTGCTTACTAACGCATACTCGTATTGGTCAGTCCAGTTCAAAAGAACTGCTCAGTGCTTACGTTCATTCAATACATCTTCAACACACCAAATCGACTCAACGTCTGTTGTGAATATGGAAATGAAACACAATTAACATCGAATGCATACGGTCAGAATAACACACCGAAAACAAGTCATTTTGTTCAAAACTTACATTCTACGTATCGCGAAAATTATGCGATTATACTTTAGGGATTCAATCTTTGCATATACGAAAGTCAACATCGAAGTACAAACATCTAAAAATAAAGTAATTTGTCAGTAATTTCTTTTCTCACTTTACATACATACATAATACTGAAAATAACAAATGTAGAAAATATATCTGATGATTCTGGCTGACACATTTTACATATTTGACAGAAAACCGTCTTTTTGTAAATATTTCTCTCGACGCCCTCAGAAATTCTGAATGAGCGTACTAAACCTTTATCGGATAGGTACCTTAAAATGAACGATACAGAACTATAACTGGACGACTATAGAGAGATTGCGATCTTCACTCATATCAAGTAAAAAACTACACGTAATTCTTCCATTTACCTCGTGTGCAGAAATTACTTATAACTTCCACGTTGTACGTCAACCTATAAGTGAAAATCGCAATTTCCTTAATAACTGTAAAGCTGTAATGCCGATATTAAGTCATGATTGCATCCAACAAGTCAAAATGCAAAATCATACGGCACTTGTCATTATCGGGACATGAATATTGAAGGTCCGCATAGGAATGTATTGTTCGTTTCTAACTTGTTACGCGTGGATTTGGCGTTTGTTAATAACGACAGTACGACGTGTGTGATAATTTACTGCAGCTGACATGATCACGGGTGACGTCAGTGAAATTTAGAAATGAATTTGCTTCAGCTGTTTTACAGCTGATCCACTCATAGAAACAAAAGAGAGTGCGTGTACCTCTCCATCTGTATGATGTTTGTATGAGTGCACCAGCTGAAAAACAGCTTAAGCAGATTCATATCTTAATTTCACTGGCGCGTCCCTGATTTTGTTTTATATAAATCCGACATTTTAAGCGAGGACATGTTGATCTGACAAAAAATTTTCTTTTTCGTTTCATACCAATCTCCGGACAACCACGATGATATAACACAAAACGACCACAACAATAGGAAAATCGAAAATTACGTCCTGGTGAAGTGCTGGAAGAGAAAAAGGTAAGAAAACTTTAAAACAAAAACATCATCGATTTAATAAATCATTTTTCAAATCAAAAACAAAGGAAACAGTTCGGTTGAGAAAATGCCTAGATTTCTCTACTGTCAAAACAAGAGCGGAGAAAATGTCTGTCATCAAACGCAGAATCAATGGAATATTATGTTTTCATTGTATTTTAAGTGTAGAATTGGACCATAAATAACCGTTATGACATCGAGTACATACTTTATTATGCTCTAGCGCTCTAGATGTGTAATTATGACAAGAGGCCGCAGGTCTTTGTACCGAAATTCACGTTTCAAAGTAATGATGTCTATTCAATTTGACTACTATGCTAGTTACATAACTCTGCATGTGTGATAGGTTTGTTCCAAGGCCGTATGAATTGTCAAATTTCATCCATAGAACCATAACCTCAATAATATTTGTGTGTAAATCGCGTAGGCGACGTTGCCATATTTGTATGAAACATCTCGCAAGCGACGTTGCTATGGATGAAATCGTCGTGGTTCGGGTTGTCAAAGTTCGTGTTTACAGTTATTTGGAACCAACCTATTCAGATGTTTCAATAAGTTGGAAATAGAAGCATTGTAATTGGATTGGTTACTGTAAATTACAGGTGCGTTCATTATTACAGGTGTGGTTTTATTGAATGCATTTCGGTAAAAGTTACAAACGATGGACACACGTAATAATGCTATGTCCACCGAATACACTAAGACGAATTATATATTTGAGATTATTTTAGAGAGGGAGATAGATGCATATCCAACTTTTCATATGATCACAGTATACCGATCGATGTAGAAATTCTAAAAATAGTTTGATACTGCTACGTTTAAATTAGTTCTAATTTTATAAAAAATCGCATAGAAATCTATTTTTTTTATTATGTTTATAACTTCAGAATGTTTCTCGTATGAACGCAAACGCTAATTTGTAGGTCATTAATAATGTGTTTTTAGTCTAGTAATACGATCTATGTTTTTATGTGTTTACGGTATACAGTCTACCGCAACCGTATAACGACGTATAGGCACTATATTGTTTGTATAAGTGTATTAGCTGTGAAACAGCTGAATCAAATTCATGTCTAAATTTCACTGACGTCGACTGTAACTGATCAAAAAAATTGGAATTTTCATTCTATTTGAGCTGAAATAGCTTAGAGTCGATTCGTATCTGTCGACCAGATGTCAAAGATTCGGACATAAATTGTCAGATCATTGTTTCATCTTATCCAATTCATGTTGACTTGACTTGAATCGGTGAGTTTTAATTTTCCTGATATAACGTAGTCCAAACGTTTCAGCCTTTCACGTGAAACTGAAACAGGTTGGGCTCGGTCGAATTCAGTTTTAAGTCCTCTTTGGTATGATCTGGTTGATTTGGCCCTATTGTTGGCATGACATCGTTGGCAAAATTATGATCTTTCTCACCGTTTCCTTCGGCACTATTTCTTTTTTTTCTATGAGCATGTCCAAATGATGATCTAATTTTTAATTAATAAATTTAGGGGCGGAAGTCGTCAATATTCGCCAAAGCACTTGAAGGCCAAATCAATGACGAATCGACGCCTTTACGAGAAATCGGTGAGGTGGGACCACCACAATTCGTTGACATGTATGAATGTTACTCGGCCGTTGAAGGTAAAACTGTGGTCTGCTAAATATTCGTGTGATGGCAATTAAACGGATTCCACCCATTAGGAGAAACTGGATATATCAGTGCTCAAGTTCAAGGTATACCGGTGCCCACATTCAAATTCTACTACAAAGGTGTGACACCACTTACGGAAGGGCTTCGCTACAAATTCCATACCGATGGTGAAACCAACACAGTCACACTTTGTATGCGCAACGTTAAATCAAACGATGAAGGCAAATACAAAATCGTATTTTCAAACTGTCATGGTACCGTGTCCGACGAAACGCAACTGTACGTTTCAAAGCCGGGCGTTACGGACTTTCGCACTTTATTGAGAAAAAGCAAGTACGCCAAATGGGGAAAGGATAAGGGCGATCCAAAGTGGGGCGATTTGAAAGGTGTGCAAAAGGTAAGGATTTTGTCTATTTGTTATGCTGGTATTGTATGTGACTTTTTAAAGAAAATGGGCTCATCTCTTGCAGGCTCATCTCTTGTTTACAAGCCCATTAGTTGATCAAACAGTCAAAGAAGGTAAAGACAAGAAGGTCGAATTTTTGGCAAAATTCACGAAACAAAACGCTAAAGCGAAATGGTTCTTTCGAAAGAACGTATGTTCACATTGCACAAATTGAACCTTTTTCATTCTAACTTTTGAAACACTTACCACAGGAGCTATTCATGGGTGTGAAATACAAATTCCGGAGCGATGGTGATGCGTATCAATTAACTATTCTAAATCCGAAATTCGCCGATTCGGGAAAGTATATGATCGATATTGAAGGTGTACAATCATCAGCTTCGTTGAATGTCGAAGCACCAGATCCGTCCTATTCGTTCCTGCAGCCATTAAAGAAAAACTACAATGGTTATACAAAACATGAACTGATATTGGAATGTAAAGTTAGCGATCCCGTTGCCATCGTATCATGGCACAAAGCTAATATGAAATTGTCTAGCAACGACAAATACTTGATCAATAAGGATCTGCAAGGAGTTTGTACATTGCAAATCAAAAGTTGCGAGTTGGACGATGCTGGCGATTTCACATGTCAACTTGAAATGCAGCCCGATAAAACCGAAACTAAAGTTAAAGTCATTGGTAAGTAACTAGGGGAAAGTTTAACAAATGAAATGAACAATTTACGCCGTAAGTGCTCCTTCTATTTCAAAACACAACGCATATCGGGACATTTCGACGCAGTTTTTGACATTTGTTACATGAACTCAGCGGTACTCTGTCCAATGGTCAATTGAAAATATTTGATTCGTTATTCTCGTTACAGATTATCCATACAAATTTGTTAAATTGCTGAAATCACAACAGAACATTGAAAAGGACACTATTACGTTTGCATGTGAGTTGGACGATCCACTTGGTGATGTGAAATGGTTCAAAGGAGCCACAGAGATCAAACCAGACGGAGATCGCATTCAGGTCATCACAGAAGGTCGCAAACGCAAACTCATCATCAAAGATGCTAAGCTATCGGATGCTGATCAATACACTTGCGCTAGTAACGCCGATAAGACTAAAGCCGATCTATTGGTCAATAAACAGAATAAATTTAATAAAGAACTGAAGGATACTGCGGGTGTCGAACGTGAAAAGATTGTCTTCGATATTGAATTAGAAGATGACAAAGCGCCAGTGGAATGGAAGCTCAACGGTAAGCCTATTAAGGCGAGCAAACGCATTGAAATCAAGAATTTGGGTGGTGGTAAGCACCAATTGGTCATCAATGACTTGAAATTGGCTGATGCAGGCGAGATTACGGTTGAATCGGGAAAACTGAAGTCTTCATGTAAACTGACCGTGGAAAAAGGTGAAACAAAGCCACAATTCAAGGCACCAAAAGATATCGAAGGATCTGTTGCAGCACCAATTGTTTTCGAAGTTCCCTATAAGAGTAAGTGTTGTCAACACATTACAAATGAACTAACGGACTTTCAATAATTTCTGTCTTGTTCCATAGTTGATGGTAAAAAACAAACTCCAATCGAAGCTTTTCTGCTAAAGGATGGAAAACCACTGGCGACAAGCGACGTTGAAATTCAAGTCAAAGATGACAAAGTTATCTTCACGATCAAGAAACCTTCACGCGACCAATCCGGTCCATATCAAATTAAGTTGTCAAATGGGCAAGGCGACGATGTGAAGGATGTCAAAATCTCGGTCCAAGATGTTCCAAAAGCACCAAAAGACGTTGTTGTCCGCGAAGTCTTTGAAAAAACGTGCGTTATTGACTGGAAAACTCCGACAGAAAATGGTGGCACACCGATCCAAAAGTATATTATTGAACGTCTAGACGCTTCATTGAAGGGCGTTAAATGGGAGACCGCCGGAGAAGTTCCGGCAGACAAGCCAACCACATTTAAGGCTGAAGATCTCACACCTAACAAACAATACAAATTTCGTGTTCGTGCAGTCAACAAAGTTGGAACCAGTGAACCAGCCGAATTCCAAAACACGATCGTAGCTAAAAATCCATGGGTTGAACCAAGCAAACCGAAGAGTCTTGAGATTGTTGAGTGGGATCGAGAACATGCTAAGATTAAATGGATCAAGCCGGACAATGATGGTGGGGCTGAGATAACCGAATATGAAATTGAGGTGAAGGACAAAGGTAGCAAGGGATGGGTCAAAAAGAAGCGAGTAACTGCTAAAGAAACAACGACAACCATTACCGAACTCATAGAGGATCAGGAATATGAGTTCCGTGTACGCGCTGTTAATAAAGCTGGCCCTGGTGAGCCGAGCGATCCAATCAAACTTTTTATCAAGCCAAACAAATTCAATAAGCAGTTGAAGGATACTGTGGCGACTGAACGTGAAAAATTGGTGCTTGACATTGAAATGGACGATGAAAAGGCACCAGCAGAATGGAAGTTCAATGGAAAACCCATTACGCCGAGTGATCGTATTGAAATCAAGAATCTAGGTGGTGGAAAACATCAATTGGTCATCAATGACTTGAAACTGGCTGATGCCGGAGAAATTTCAATTGAATCTGGAAAATTAAAGTCTTCGTGTAAACTAAGCGTTGAGAAAGGTGAAACAAAACCACAAGTCAACGCACCGAAGGAAGTCGAAGGATCAATTACGGCACCAATTGTTTTCGAAGTGCCCTACAAAAGTAAGTTTTTTGTAACGCCGAAACTAAGAGTAATTAAGCAAATAATTTGACGAATTTCTGATCTTTTTGATTTGTGATGCTTACTTCAATTCTTTTATACTGAGAAAGGATTTTGCTCACCAGTCTCAGACTTTTTCAAATTAACATTATTACGAAGTATTAGCAAACTTATATTTCTGTAATACCATGCTTTATATCTTTTTCAATAGTTGACGGTAAAAAGCAAACTCCAATCCAAGCTTCGCTGCTGAAAGATGGAAAACCATTGCCATCCGACAATGTTGGTGTAGAAGTTAAGGATGACAAAGTTATCTTCACGATCAAGAAACCTTCACGCGATCAATCCGGTCCATATCAAATTAAGTTGTCAAATGGGCAGGGCGATGATGTAAAGGATGTCAAAATCTCCGTACAAGATGTTCCAAATGCACCGAAAGACGTTGTTGTCCGCGAAGTCTTTGAAAAAACGTGCGTTATTGACTGGAAAACTCCGACAGAAAATGGTGGCACACCGATCCAGAAGTATATTATTGAACGCCTGGACGCTTCATCGAAGGGCGTTAAATGGGAGACCGCCGGAGAAGTTCCAGCAGACAAGCCAACCACATTTAAGGTTGAAGATCTCACTCCTAACAAACAATACAAATTTCGTATTCGTGCAGTCAACAAAGTTGGAACCAGTGAACCAGCCGAATTCCAAAACACGGTCCTAGCTAAAAATCCATGGGATGAACCAAGCAAACCGAAGAGTCTTGAAGTTGTTGAGTGGAATAGAAAACAAGCTACGATTAAGTGGCTCAAGCCGGATAATGACGGAGGCGCGGAAATAACCGAATATGAAATTGAGGTGAAGAGCAAAGGTAGCAAGGATTGGGTCAAAAAGAAACGGGTGTCAGCTAAAGAGACAACGACAACAATTACCGAACTCGTTGAAGATCAGGAATATGAGTTCCGTGTGCGAGCTGTTAACAAGGCCGGTCCTGGTGAGCCAAGTGATTCAACTAAACTGTTCATCAAACCAAACAAATTTAACAAGCCACTCAAGGATACTGTGGCTGTCGAGCGTGAAAATTTGGTGCTTGATATTGAAATGGATGATGACAAGGCAGAAGCGGAATGGAAGTTTAATGGAAAACCCATTACGCCGAGTGATCGTATTGAAATCAAGAATCTGGGCGGTGGAAAACATCAATTAGTGATCAAAGATTTGAAAGTTGCTGACGCTGGAGAACTTTCAGTGGAATCTGGAAAATTGAAGTCCTCATGTAAACTGACGGTTGAGAAAGGTGAAACTAAACCACAAATCAATGCACCGAATGTAGTAGAAGGATCAATCACGGCTCCAATTGTTTTCGAAGTGCCTTATACAAGTAAGTGATTTGAACTTTGAAATTTTAGGAACTGCCTTCGGTTCGCTCTTTCTAAGATATTTGCAAAAAAGCGCTACTCTCGGATCTACTCTTGATATACTTCCAAAAAAAATGAACTTTGCTAGTTCTAAAAATATTTTTTAGACCACGAAAAATCGCAAAAAGTCAGCACCGATTATGACTATCCACGCGTTTAGTGGTATGGTACTAAGCGCTGCATAAATAAAAGCGGTCGAATCCTATATTTCAAACTTTTGTATGAGAGTTCGCATTCAAACCTTGATATCTCCGTTGTTTTTAAAGAATAAGAGCCAGATTTTGATGGGTTTGCATCTTTTAATGAGTTTTATCGATTGGCATACTCATTTGTATGAAATACTTAGAAAATAATTTAGGAGAAAATTTGTAATGTTTACCAATCCGAGTTGGTAAGCAATGTTCCCAATGCCATTAGCTGCCAAATATCGTAGAAAACCGAAAATTCGTAATCATTACAGAAAATTGGTAAAATTTACCGACTGAAATGGTATAACAAAATGTTCTGTTAACATTACCAACAAATTGTAAAATTAACAAACCCGCATGTTGCAGATATGTCCAGTAATCAATACGAACCAACCGTAAGCACAACAATTTCACTGTTGAGTTAACTTTCGGTAACATCTACCAAGTATTTTGTAAAATCAACAGAATAGCAATGTTCATTCCAAATCAACCCAGCAATTTTGTAGGACCTACACAGATTTTCGTAGGACCTACATAGTTTCATTTTCAGTGACCACTCATGTTTGAAGTGCGTTGATCAATAGTTATTTACGTATCGATTGAGTAGGCCGGAAGAGTTACGTATTAAGTTTTGTATGCTTGCTAAGAGGACCGAAAGTAAAGAAATGTCAATTCAAGGGGCGAAAGCGAAAGCTTTTGCCCCGCGAATTGACAGCTTTACTTTCGGTCCTCTTAGCAAGCATACAAATAAATTTTACCATCGCAAGTCTGACAACTGTGATGAATAGAATTTAGTGTTGTCATAAAAAAAAATTGGATTTTGATGTTTCTGCTTCGAATTATTTGGGTTACATCGCTATGTGTATGAACAGTTATTCATCAAAACAATGGAGATATCAAAGTTTAAATGCGAAATCCTATACACAAATTTGAAATATCGGATTTGACTGCTTTTTTGTGCACTGCGTGGTTTAGACTGTTTAAGTTGGGAAAAAGACTAGATGAGACGGGTGAACAATGTTATAATTTTGCATAGGTCTGTTCCAAGGCCATACGAATTGTCAAATTGCATCCATAGACAACATAACCTAAACAAATGCTCATGAAAAATGAGCTGCCGAAACTAGCGCGAATCAGCTTCAATACATAAAATTTTTTGAAATCTGTCACTATACGGCGCCTCAAAATTTCAGCAAAATTCAAAGGTTATGTCGTCTATGGATGAAATCGTCGTGGTTCGGGTTGTCAAAGTTCGCGTTTACAGTTATTTGGAAAAAACCTACACAAAAAACTATTTAAAAAATGAACGCATTATAAATATTACTTCGGCAATATTTTTGTATGAAAATGATGACATTGTCCACCCGCATCCTAAACGTGATACTTAACTTCGTCTGAATTAGCCTGTAGTTTTAGTAGCTACAACAGCTATTGATTTATCTCATTTCCTTTGCACCAATTTATTACATAAAGAATATTTCTTCTGCGTCTTTCAAAAAAAAAACGACAGGCAATTCGACTCGATCATATCTCACAAACCTACCAATTTTAAGACCCATTCACTTATATCACAGCCTCTTCACAGAGCTCGGTGTTTTATTAGGTTTTTTCCTGTCAGAATGAGTCCATAGTGACAGATGCGAATTTCTCTAATGCAGCAACTTTCATTCTTAAATTGAAAGTTACGAAATGCGGTTGACATTTTAGAATAAACAGTAGGTACTTTATCAAAATATTGACATTATGTTGTTTGTTCAATAGTTGACGGTAAAAAACAAACTCCAATCCAAGCTTCGCTGCTGAAAGATGGAAAACCATTGGCACCAGGCGACGTTGAAATTCAAGTCAAAGATGACAAAGTAGTCTTTACAATCAAGAAACCTACACGCGATCAATCCGGTCCATATCAAATTAAGTTGTCAAATGGGCAGGGCGATGATGTGAAGGATGTCAAAATCTCCGTACAAGATGTTCCAAATGCACCGAAAGACGTTGTTGTCCGCGAAGTCTTTGAAAAGACGTGCGTTATTGACTGGAAAACTCCAACAGAAAATGGTGGCACACCCATTCAGAAATATGTTGTTGAACGGCAAGATGTGTCATCGAAGGGCGCCAAATGGGAGACCGCCGGCGAAGTTCCGGCAGACAAGCCAACCACATTCAAAATCGAAGATCTTACACCAAACAAACAATACAAAGTTCGTGTTCGTGCTATTAACAAGGTTGGCACGGGTGAACCAGCCGAATTCCAAAACGCGATTCTAGCTAAAAACCCATGGGATGAACCAAGCAAACCGAAGAGTCTTGAAATTGTTGAGTGGGATAGAGCACACGCGAAAGTTAAATGGCTCAAGCCGGATAATGATGGTGGCGCTGAGATAACCGAATATGAAATTGAAGTGAAGGACAAAGATAGCAAGGATTGGAAAAAGAAGCGAGTACCAGCATCTGAAACAACGGCTGAAATCACTGATCTCAAAGAAGGTCAGGAATATGAGTTCCGTGTGCGAGCTGTTAACAAGGCCGGTCCTGGTGAGCCAAGTGATTCAACTAAACTCTTTGTCAAACCAAACAAATTTAACACGCCGCTCAAGGATACTGTGGCTGTAGAACGTGACAATCTGGTGCTTGACATTGAAATGGATGATGAAAAGGCACCGGCAGAATGGAAAATTAACGGAAAGCCCGTTAAGCCAAGTGATCGTATTGAAATCAAGAATCTGGGCGGCGGAAAACATCAATTAGTGATCAAAGATTTGAAAGTTGCTGACGCTGGCGAAATTGCAGTAGAATCTGGAAAATTGAAGTCGTCATGTAAACTGACCGTACAGAAAGGTGAAACTAAACCTCAAATTAATGCACCGCAGGTAGTAGAAGGATCAATCACGGCTCCAATTGTTTTCGAAGTGCCTTATACAAGTAAGTATTTTGAATCAAAATATTTTAAGCGAATGTCTCAATGCGATGCGTTCTAACACATTTACTTGTACGTTGCTTTCATAAAAAGTTGACGGCAAAAAGCAGACTCCGATTGGAGCTTCGCTGCTCAAAGATGGTAAACCATTGCCGTCTGACAATGTTGACATTCAAGTTAAAGATGACAAGGTAATCTTCACGATCAAAAAGCCGACACGCGATCAATCCGGGCCATATCAAATAAAATTGTCCAATGGCCAAGGCGATGATGTGAAAGATATTAACATCTCGGTACAGGATGTTCCAAACGCACCCGAAGACGTTAATGTGCGTGATATCTTCGAAAAATCGTGCGTTATTAACTGGAAATCCCCGAAAGAAAATGGTGGCACACCGATCCAAAAGTATATTATTGAACATCAAGATGTTTCGTCGAAGGGTAAATGGGAGACCGCCGGAGAAGTTCCGGCCGATAAGCCAACCACATTTATAGTCGAAAGTCTTACTCCTAACAAAGAATACAAACTTCGTATTCGTGCTGTCAACAAAGTCGGCACAAGTGAACCGACCGAATTCAAGAACACAATCCTGGCTAAAAATCCGTGGGACGAACCAAGTAAACCGAAGAGTCTTGAGATTACTGATTGGGATAAAGATCACGTTAAGCTGAAATGGGTAAAGCCCGATAAGGATGGTGGTGCAGAAATTACTGAATATGAAATTGAAGTGAAGGACAAACAGAGCAAGGAATGGGTCAAAAAGAAACGGGTGTCAGCTACTGAAACAGCAACAACTGTTAGCGAACTTATAGAAGGCCATGAATATGAGTTCCGAGTGCGTGCTGTTAACAAAGCTGGTCCCGGTGAGCCAAGTGATGCAACTAAGCCAATGGTTGTGAAAAGTCGATTCGTTAAGCCGTTCATTACCGGTGATAAGTTGAAAAAAATCGTAATTAAGAAAGGCGAGCAAGTTAAGTACGAAATTCGTTACGGCGGTGAGCCTGAACCGGAAGTCAAATGGGAAAAAGATGCTAAGATACTAACGTCTGATAATCGCATTAAAATTGAAAAATCTGCAGGCACCACCATTTTGACCATTCAAAATGCGGTTCGTAGTGATTCGGGTAAATACAAACTTATATTAACCAATGGCACGGGAACGATTGATTCTACTGGAGAAGTTATTGTTCTTGACAAGCCATCAGCACCTAAAGGACCATTAGAAGTGTTCGATATAATTGAGGACGGATGCAAACTTAAGTGGAACAAATCCGATGACAATGGTGGTATCGAGATCTTGGAATATAAAATTGAAATATTTAACAAAACAACCAATAATTGGTCGCTCCTAACTAAAATTAGTGGTGATAAAACGAAATATACCGTCACTGATTTAACATATGGTCCTGAATATAAATTCCGTGTGTCGGCTATCAATAAGGAAGGAGAATCTGAGTCACTAGTCACTGAAAATTGGACGATGACCAGGAAAGCAGAAACCGAGATTGTCGAATACAAGAGTGACACTGGGGCTGAAGTCGGTGTTTCTACATGCACCACCGAACGGAGAGGTAAATTTGTTCATCTTTCTATCTTAATTGAGTTACAAACAATTTTTTTTTTTATTTTTTATCGATGGAGAACCTAATTATAAGACACTTTGTCTCGTATCATATGCCAAAAAAAGTTAAAACTTTTTTTATAAATCATTTTGAAAGTCATTGAAAACACGAAAATTCGAATCGAAATACAAAAATTTTTGATGACATACTGTATTTCTATTCGAATTTTCGTGTTTTTAGTGACTTTCAAAATGATTTATAAAAAAAGTTGTAACTTTTTTTGGCATATGATACGAGACAAAGTGTCTTATAATTAGGTTCTCCATCGATAAAAAATTTAAAAAAAATTTGTTTGTAACTCAATTGTTACTAAAAAGGTATGGAGTGTATTTGCCGTGCGGCAGTAATCAAAATAGTTTTTAAAATACAGTATGAAACAGCATAGGGAGTAGATAAGTATTAAGATACAAAATAATGTCCACTCGACAATAACTATGAAGAAAGCTAGCTGATCCTGATCCTCAAAGTATTGGCCGAATAAATGGGCTTCTTGCTGCTCATCATAACACTTTTATATAAAAGAAAACTTTTTACGCCTTATTTTTCCACAACGAAATTTTTTTAGATTAAGAATAAAAACTCTCAAAAAACGAAAATATCTAAAAACGTTACTTCAAACACTCTTCAAGTTCGTAAACACATTTCTCAATCGACGAAAAATTCAGATCAAATTTGACTCAAAACCAAAATTTTTGCCGAAAACCCTTTTAACAGCTAATTTTGTCTTTATAAGACTCGTCAGTGCACCTTTGTTGCAACCATGTGCATATGGGTTTGGCCAATTAGCGACATTATTAAAAATATACTGTTTCTCCAACTGCGCTGCAGAATTTTTTTGCTAGTGGTGAAATGAATTTACTTTTCACCACTCCATCTGAACCATTAACCATAAATAAAAATTGTGCCCTGAACAAGTAAGAGTCTTAAAAAGCCTACAAACCAGACCGGTTCGGCTAAAGTAGACTACATTAGAGAATGTAACCGGGAAATTAAAGACCGGTTAACCGTTTACCATTTCCCGGGAAGTTTTTTTGTCATTTACCGGTTAACCGACCTTCAAAAATTGAATAATTTTTTCATTTTTCTTTTGCAATAATTCAATTCAGTTTGAATGGACTTATTCTTCAAGTTGTAACGCTTAAACATCTCATTTGAACTCGTTGTAAACATTTTCATCGCAAATTGTATATATTATTAGGCCTGTTCATTTTTGAGAAATAGTCTCAAATTCATCTGGCATGGTGTCTATCTGGTCCGGAAGACTAAAATATTGGACCCGTATTTTTTTTTAGAATTTTAAAAAATAGTTTAGATCTGGGGAGCGAAGCATTTGTTCAAATGTACGAAAGCGTTGGTTAGAAGAGAGGAGAATGATGGTATATATCTTTTTTACTCTTCTAACCAACACATTCGTACATATGAACAAATGCTTCGCTCCCCAGATCTAAACTATTTTTTAAAATTCTAAAAAAAATACGGGTCCAATATTTTAGCCTTCCGGACCAGATAGACACCATGCCAGATGAATTTGAGACTATTTCTCTAAAATGAACAGGCCTAATATATTATGATAAGCAAGTCAATGACAGCCTTAGGCTGAGAACAAACGATCAATTTTGAGTTGCTGAGGTGGACAATGATGCTGTAATTTCTATTGTATTGTAATCGAATTTTCGCCATAGGCTAAACAAAAGAAAACGCAGCATAATTGTCAATCAATGCCATCAACGCAAAATTGCTCTTGTGCTTTCGGCCTTAAGTTTGGAAATCCGAAATCGCAGTTCTGTAGAAAATCTACAAGATCGTAAAAATTTGAGAAAACGGTACAATAGGGAGCTTGTCCATCATTTATTTCCTTTTTTCAGGACGATAAAAAATTCAATTTTTACAGTTCAACAGAAATTTTGAAACTCGGTCACGCTATCGATTTCCAATACTTCTGTTGAACATCTACACAGTTGATGGAATTATTTATCATCCTGAAAAATGCAAATAAAGAAACGGTAAACTCATTTCTGCAGAGCTTAACGAGCACAATAAGCCACTTAGTTGTTTAGACATTGATATCTTGACGACGGGTACGATAACGGGTGTAATGGTAGAGTGCTATTATTGAGTGAATGCAAAAACGGGTGTAATGGTAGAGCTTCAATGCGATTCGATTTTTGCCATCGATGCGAGTCACAAACTCCCAAATCATCAATAACAAATGTCTGAACGAGGACAGAAGGTACGATTCATTTCCCGGGAAATTTCCCGGGAAATTTTTTCTCATTTACCGTTTTTCCCGTTTCCAGGTTTTTCAAAATCGACGGTAAGTGCATTCCCTAGACTTCATACATAGAAAATATTTGTTTTCACCGGACAGGTGGAATCATTTTCTGCCACTTCTTCTTTTAATTAAGAGCTTTCGCCTAATGTTAGAAAATAACTGCTAACGTCGAAACATAGGGTTCAGATAGTAGCAAGAAAACACAGTTATCATTTATATTATAATACCATTCACTTTTACATAGCGCAAAGCGGCGATGTAGAAACTACCACTAAAACAACAGTTACAACCACAACAACGAAAAACCAGATACAGGATGGCAATATCACACGCACAGAAACACGTACCGTGAAAAAAATTGTCACACATACAACAGAAGAAGAGGAATTTGAGGAGTATTACGAAGAGGATGAAGATGAGGTTGAGGAATAACATATTCTCAGATGTCAACGTTTTCATAGATTTATTATTTTAAGTCATAAGATGTTTTTTTTTTGCAATTTAAATTTACTTTGGCATGTAACACAATATTTCGTCCCACAGTAACGAAAAATCCTATTTTTAAAATTTATATTCGATTTTTGGCTTGTAATTGACTGCGTAATTTTTTGTGAATAAAATTTTACTACTTTAATACTTATCGGGTGTATATCTACTCCATCGCGCATACACAGATGTTGTCGAAACGGGAAAGTGAGTCCTAAGCACCTATTCTATTCGAAGAAGAAAAACAACAAGAAAGCTTAGCTCCAGCCCTTCAGGGTACAATCTATCAATTCGGTCTATTAGTCTGGTCTCAGCTGCTCAAAAAAGCGTTTTCACGATTCGCTTGTTTAAAGAGATTTCACTATGGTTCACTAAGCGGCAGACTTAGGCGTTAATTTTCAAGATACCAATCATATATTTCGCAGAAAGTCATGACTTTTCGTTACATGCAGTTAAAGGTCGCATACTATAATCGCGTGTGTCAGATTCCCCGATGCATCTAAAAGACCTGGTATCAGTAAAAAAAAAAACTCAAAGCGTGAAGGTGACGCTATAACTTGTGTCTTTACTTACAAAATAACTGATATCTTAGCTTTCGTAGTAGGGACTATGGGTCCATGGAGTACAGAATCGAAAAATTTCGTCAATAATATTGGTTCGAACCTGCAAGAGGTCAGTGGAGTGGAGTAATCTAAATTTAATCTTACACAATAAATCTCAATGGCCATTCAACGATACAAAACTTGTTGTATAATGGGCACGTTTTTTTGCGGCCAAACTAGCACGAAACCTTTGAAAGGCATTTTTTTAATTTGTAAGTGATAACGGCTTAACCTGCTTAACATCTTCGACTTTTCATGCGCAGCGCACTCAATAGGTATATGGGTTCGTACGGGGCTTATGTCGCAGCGTCTGCTACGTTCCCCACTCGTTTATACCGTATTTGGCAAAAACCCAACTGTTGACTCTAAACATTGGAATAACTGGACTCCTTTAGAACGAGTGATTTGCGCGTACGCATGTAAAGAAAACGTACGCATAATAGTAAAGTTGTGGATAGCATGAAGCGTAAAGTTTGTGTTTTCAATTTTTTGTGAATGGAAATACTGGGCAACAGCATCGCAAACATATTGCTCGTAGTCATTCAAATCAATATCTAGACTAATTGGATTTGTATGGTGTGAGGCCTTTTCTCTATTATTTAACTGAAGATTCAATGTTTTTGTAAACAAACAAATGGAAAGTGAATCAAAGCTCATTTAACTTGTGTATACATTACTCGTAGCTGGGCTAAAGACAGTGATACAGACGTCGACATTAGAATGCCGACAGCTTGTGAAATTAATTTTGAACATAATCCACAGAAAATTGTGTACTGTGGTGAAAAAATATATGTTACAGTGCGACTAAGGTTGACGGAAGAAATTAAAGTGCGTTCCATTGATTTTTACTTGAATGGAACAGCGCATGTGCGTTTTTTTAAGGATGATTCAAACAGGGATGGATACCATACAGAACGTGAGAATGTTTTGGACATTAGGAAATGTTTAGCCGGAGGAAATGGTAAAGGTAATCACATGCATTTCGGACAAATTTTTTGATATAGTTGCACACTTTCATTACGGTATCGTAGTATGTTTGTCGCAATTTTTCTGATAGGCATATATAAAGCTTGTGCTCGTACACGGTACTAGGGTCTTATAGGTTTACTATCACGTTGGTATTTGTAACACCTTGAATTCATGTTCCTGACGGGAAGCAATCGTAGTTGTTAAGAGTTGTCCAATCAGCGAAAAAGAACTGTACATTTGGTAAACTAGCCTTTAACACCATTATATTTTTAGTCCTTTAAATATTCAAAAATAGGAATGGGCGCTGCCCGACTTTCTACGTCACCCTCACGACATTTCTACAATTACGACAATTGTTTCCAAAAAACCCTCTTTGGTCACAGAGTCTTCGACAAAATTCGTTATACTAGACAATACCCGCCTGAAGTAGTTGCAAAAGAAGTTGCAAAATTCGTAAAAGGAAAATGTTTTTTGCGACAACTTTTGCAACTACTTCAAACGACTGGGAGCAACCTGAAGTAGTTGTCAAAGTAGTTGTCAAAGTAGTTGTCAAAGTAGTTGTCAAAGTAGTTGTCAAAGTAGTTGCAAAATTTGTAAAAGGAAAATATTTTTTGCAACAAGTTTTGCAACTACTTCAAAAGGCTCTAGACATTACACGCAAAAAAAAGTCGTACGGATAAAACGGTTGAGTTACACACGGTGCGGTTGAATTAATTTTAACTGAGCATTTCGATGCACTTTTGATATTTTTCGATATTATTAGTCAGCTCGGAGCCCTGAACAAGGTTCCACAAAATTTTTTGATTTTCATCCGTATTTTCGGTGACAGTGGTGCATCGTCCATCCTGTCTACAGAGAGAGTGGAGGAAAACTGGTTGTGGTTTCAATCGATAGTGCCTGAAATTCTAATAACAATTGTACAAAAATGTGGTACCCTAAGTGCAAGTGAAGCCGACAGAGACATGCTAAAGTTGAAAAAACGTGATTTTCAAACAGTCATAGAGGCGTGGATACATGAGGGATGAAGCTAATAAATAGTTCTAGCAGTAGAGCAACATTTCCTCTACCAATGACCAAAAAATTATTTTTGGAGACCAACTACATAAAGGCCGACAGTAGCTCAAAGTTTTTCCCTCATATTTGGTAAAATTTGCAGGTTTCAGAGGTACCTGAGACGCACTTATTAAATTTTATTGTAAATAAAATGGTTAATTCTGAAGTTCTGGAAGTCTTAGCTGTCTATCGACACCACACTTGCAATGACTCATGTCAACAGTGCCGATATGTTGCGTTAATAAGTGAATTGTGTCCTTCTACGACGAAATTTTGTGCTTGATTTGAAAAGTCTTTGAAAACACTGCTGGAATGATTTGTTTGATAAACAAAGTTATAGGAACAACGAAAAAAACAAAATAACATCGATTTTTCGCATTTTATATAGATATTTCAAATCATGCACAAAATTTCGTTGTGGAAGGACACATTTCACTTATTCAAGCAACATATCGGCACTATTGACATGAGTCATTGCATGTGTGGTGTCGATGGACAGCTGAGACTTCCAGCATTTCAGAATTAACCATTTTAATTAAAAAAAATTTTAATAAGTGCGTCTCAGGTACCTCTGAAACCTGCAAATTTTACCAAATATGAGGGAAAAACTTTGAGCTACTGTCGGCCTTTATGTAGTTGGTCTCCAAAAATATTTTTTTGGTCATTGGTAGAGGAAATGTTGCTCTACTGCTAGAACTATTTATTAGCTTCATCCCTCATGTATCCACGCCTCTATGACTGTTTGAAAATCACGTTTTTTCAACTTTAGCATGTCTCTGTCGGCTTCACTTGCACTTAGGGTACCACATTTTTGTACAATTGTTATTAGAATTTCAGGCACTATCGATTGAAGCCACAACCAGTTTTCCTCCACTCTCTCTGTAGACAGGATGGACGATGCACCACTGTCACCGAAAATACGGATGAAAATCAAAAAATTTTGTGGAACCTTGTTCAGGGCTCCGAGCTGACTAATAATATCGAAAAATATCAAAAGTGCATCGAAATGCTCAGTTAAAATTAATTCAACCGCACCGTATACAACGTACGAATTGGAAATTTCACTTAATTTTTTTAATTATTATTCTAGAAATAATATTACTACATTTCGTCCTTTGCCCACTTTACAGATGTGAGATCTATTACTTTATACAAAACAAAATGCTGAGTGTCTCAAACGCGAATAAAAAAAAAAGAATTGTCACGGGCATGAATTGAACTGGGGACCTCTCGATCTTGAGTCAATGATTTTCGCGCTGAGCTAACTGGATGTTGAATTAAGAACAGTTTACTTTGAAGAGTTCTTTTGTTTGACATTTTCTTTTAAACATATGTGAAAAAGGATGTACGTTTTAGACGTAGTAGCAACATTCAGGCAATATTTTCTAATGATTAAACATCGAATTTTAGACTTCCAAAAAAAGTCGAGTTCTCAAACTTTAAAAAATAATTTTTTATACTAACGACCAAAGAATTGCGACTTCGTTGCACTTTTTCTCCGTCGGATATGAAAAATATTATTGTATTACTCGCCTTCGGCTCTTTCTGGAAACCTCTCACACGCTAAAAATGACTGTTGGTCCTAGGTACGAGATGTGCTATTATTGATAATTTATGAAATTTCTGCCACGTGTTCCTTTAAAAATATAGTGTACAGTTTCATCTAGAACACATGATCATACGATTCTCGGTATTTTTGGATATTTTATTATGTAATCATGTCCGGAGCGATAGCGGAGGACTTGACGCAGTCTAACTTCCAAAAAAAGAACGAAGAAATTTTTTTGAGACGCGGCAACTATATATAGGCGAGAATTTAAGTTTCTTTCCTTTGGCCTGTATCACCACAATTCTATCTTATTCGCGCTTCTAATACGAGCAAAACGAGCTATCACTCGACTATGTAACTTTAAAATTGCCGGAGATACATCGTTTTGAAGTTGGTCATTTTGATAGAAAATGCACCAAATTAACGTTTTCCAAACAATCAAAATCTTTCAACTTACTCTGTATGTTTCTATCTGTCTATCTGTCTATCTGTCTATCTGTCTATCTGTCTATCTGTCTATCTATCGACGGTCGATCTCGGAAACTAGTCAGCCAATCTCCATGAAATTTTGCAGGAACCTCGGGGTGGGCATAAAAATGAAAATGTGATACGCCATTACCCCAGGAAAAACCAGAATTTTGTTTTATTGGCCTCGAAGTGGTTTCTGAGTGTGGTTTTCGAGGGTCGGGAACGCGTTTTCGGCTGTAGCTTGGCTGTATTGAAACCTACAGAGGCGTGCGACCCATCAAATGAAAGGTATTCGTAACATGATTCGAACAAAAAAATAATTAAAAAAATCGGGGCAGATTCGTTTGAGCTAGAGTGATTAGAGTGACCAAATTTTGAGCTACTCGAGCGTAGGATGAAAGGACTAATATTTTTGCGATTATGAGAGATAGAGAGTTACTTTCTTCGGCAAAGTCTCAGAGTTTTACGAGTAGAACAGAGGGGCATATGTGAAAAATGTCGAAAGTTGGAAATGGGTGGGTCAATTAGGGTTTTAGAGTTATTTCTTGAATGGTGGCAGATAGAGAATTACTTTCGTCAAATTTTCGAATTTCGTCAAATTTTCGAATTTCGTCGAATTTTCGAATTTCGTCGAATTTTCGAATTTCGTCAAATTTCGTCAAATTTTCGAATTTCGTCAAATTTTTGAATTTCGTCAAATTTCGTCAAATTTTCGAATTTCGTCAAATTTCGTCAAATTTTCGAATTTCGTCAAATTTCGTCAAATTTTCGAATTTCGTCAAATTTTCGAATTTCGTCAAATTTTCGAATTTCGTCAAATTTTCGAATTTAGTCAAATTTTCAGTTTCGTCAAATTTCGTCAAATTTTCGAATTTCATCAAATTTTCGAATTTCGTCAAATTTTCGAATTTTGTCAAATTTTCAAATTTCGCCAAATTTTCGAATTTTGTCAAATTTTGTCAAATTTTCGAATTTCGTCAAATTTCGACAAATTTTCAAATTTCGTCAAATTTTCGAATTTCGTCAATTTTCGTCAAATTTTCGAATTTCGTCAAATTTTCAAATTTCGTCAAATTTTCAAATTTTGTCAAATTTCGTCTAATTTTGTCAAATTTCGTCAAATTTTCGAATTTTGTCAAATTTCGTCAAATTTTCGAATTTCGTCAAATTTTCGATTTTCGTAAAATTTTTGAATTAAAACTGAAAACTGTTATAAAAAGCAGTGTTGACTACACTTCTAAAACGACTGATATCCCAACAAAAATCTCTTCGAGAAAAGTGTGACGCAGTCTTTGAAATACAATTTCTAAAATGAATGATATCGCTAGAGTTGACGCTTTCAGCTTCGTTACGCAAAAATTAAATTTTACACCCAATTAGTTCAAACAAGCTGGCTTAGGTTTTCTCATCATCTGCCAAATAATTTTTACAAAAAAAATTTAGACTGGAAACTACCAAAATTTTACCAAAAAAATCTGCGTCGCAAAGTGGCAGATGTTCAGGAACAGACCAGCAAGAAAATTTATTATTTATTTAGAAATTTCAAAGACTGCGTCACACTTTTCTCGAAGAGATTTTTGTTGGGATTGTAATTATTGAGCTAGAAAATCTGAGTACCTTTAAGGCAATAATGACTGGTGAGACTCTTTTTCTTCGATGAAGTGTCAATAACCACAGATTAATTCGATCGAACTCTATTGGCAAGAAGTTGATTTTCAGAAAATGAACGTTAAAATCACGTTCTTTCAAATAATTTGTGAAACAATTCAGAAATAACTTTTGCCATCAACACCAAACAAAATATTATTATACGTCTTACATGTACACCATCCTACGTCTTAAACGTAATTACGTAAATCATGCTACGGCTAAAACGTACATTTCGACGATGAGATCAATGGTTGAGTTATCCGTACATTAAACGTCTTATCTGTACATTTTTCGTCTTAGACGTACATCACTACGTCTAGTACGTAGAATGTACGTCTAAAATGTAGATCCAAAATTTCATTTTTTTGCGTGTATTTTCTCTCTCTTTCCATTTGTGTAGCATATACGGTGAGTAAACGGAGTGGAGTACGGAATAGAGCACATTATTTGAAATGACAACTGTACACGGACACGTACACAAAACGGAATGAAAACGGATGATTTTGAGGCCTCCTTTAAGCACGAAATGCACTAAACTCCGTTGCCAGTAAATCAAAATAAATTTTTAAGAGTAAATTGTGTAGAACCGTGACAAGATTAAATCGTGTTCAATTTTGGATCGTAAACGGATGTAAAGCCGAATGAAAAATGAGAACTTTTTTGTAAATGGAGGAACACTACACTTAATATAATAAACTCTCTGTTTAACAGGTGAAACGCAAATTATACCAGTAGGAACACATGATTACAACTTTACCTGCACGCTGCCATCGAATTTACCAGAAGAATTTTTTGGCACGTATGGCAACATTAAGTACACAGCAAACGTTGCACTTCGAATACCATTCTGGCCCGATAAAAAATTTCAAAGGGCTTTTCACGTTTTCAAGCGGTTTGATTTAAACGATGATCCACTGTTGCGAGTAAATTTGTTTGTATTTTTATCATTCAAATAGTTCACTAATTCATTTAATTTAACAGGCTGAAGTGTCAGACAAAAAATTACATACCATTTCGCCAAACGCTCAGTCGGGATCTACAGAAGAAGGAGTCATTTGTATTTCAGCTAAAATTCCGATCGGTGGCTATGCGTATGGTCAAAGTATTCCTATTAGTGGAGTAGAGGTTGAAAATACATCTGACTATCCAATTTCAAAGTTCAGTATTTATATTTTGAGGGTACTACCGTTCAAATGATTTATGTCATGAATGAATCGAAGCTTTACCTCAAATATTTTGTTGTATTTAGAAAATCACCTACATCAAGTCTGACAACTGTCGAAAAACTGAGTATGAAACTGTACAAAAACGGAATGCAGGCAATTGGATATGTGGAAAACAGGCATATAAAAGGTTTTCGACTGTAAGCATCAAAGTTCCGACAGAAATCGCACCAACCGACACTGAAACATGCAATATCATTAAAATTAGTTACTTACTTTCGGTAAGTTTTTCAACAATTTCTCCACAATTAATGTTTGTAACGATCACTTTTTGCAGATCGAAAGCATAGTCAGAGATGTCAGAAAAAGTTCAGGAGTCTCGATTTCACTTGATTTACCAATAACGATAGGAAATTATCCATTAACCCCAATATTGATGGGATCTTATCCGAACAAGACAAACATGGTCTTTGCACGTATAACAAGAACCGGTTCCGGATGTATCGTTTTAACGAACAATGTTGGACTATCGGGTGGAACAATGCAAACGACAGCTGAAGTATTTCCGCTTGAATCTGAGCTTCCAACATTCCCGGATGATGATACAGTATCGATTCGTACTTATACAAGCACTCCGCCACCATTCCCCGATGACGGTAATTCTTGTTTCGATTGCCTATTTAAGTTGTCCTTTAATTACATTTTCTGTTTCCTCGAGATTCCGGACTTCCAACATACGAAGAAGCTCGCCTACTGCTTGAAGAGACCAACATCTACGAAGAAAGCATCGAAGCCACACTTTCTGCACTTGACACTTAATCATGGACTTGACACAATCTAATTTAACCGAATGTGTTCATTTTTTACAGTAGACAAAAGCAGAGATAAGCAGTTGCCGAATTTCGTCGTTCCGTTGCAAAGTAATGCAGTTTTCCAATGCTGAACAGTGTCAGTGAGCTGAGCAGTGAGCACGTATAAGAAAACACTTTTTAGTCAATTAGTCGGGAAACAGCCACATCTTTTTAATTTATTTTGATTCGTTGACTTATTTTAAGAATAAAATTGTTCGACGACATTTGAAAAAAACTAAGTTTTTTTTAATTGAAATCAAAACTCACAGCATTATCTTCTTTTAAAAAACGCAAAAAACAATGTCGACTTTTTCTTCTTACGGCTTTGGTTTCTCTCTATAATTATGACATTTCCCTTTGTATTTGCTTAAATGTATTTGTGTTAGCAGCTCACTGCCTTCTGACTGCCTCTTTGACAGCATTTACAAAAATGTCGTTTCGCATAGCTCGATCATTAAAAATTAATTTATAAAAAAATCTGCTCAATTTAAATTGTTTCTAACAACGCAAATATTTCTAATTTTGGTTATAGAATCAAAATAAATTATAAAAAAATCATCTGTTTCCTGACTAATTGCGAGTTACGAATTACCTGAAAACTACGACATTCTTGTTTGAAGCATAACGGTACTAAATGTCGTTTGAACATTACGTCATTTAAAATAAAGTGTTTTCGTAAATGATGTGGGGAGTTTTCTTGCGTTTCTAAGTCTGTCTGTTCTTCTTAACTCATACTGCATTTCAATCTTATCACTGTGCACGTCGTAGCTCGGATTCCAAATCACTGATGCATATTTGAGATGAGAACGAACATGAGTGTTATAGATACTCGCAGGGGTCGTTCTTGTAATTATTTCCATATTTTTCCTACTTTTCGAGAATTGTCCTTGTTTTGTCCTTACTGTACTAATTGTCCTTATTTTCTGTTTGAATTTTTATGATTTTTTTTGTTCACAGAACAGAATCAAAAAATAGATAAAAGTATGAGTAGCTCTAAATAATTTTATTTTCTTTAATTTTCCGGATCAAAGGATGTATGCCTTGTGATGTAAGATATGTGGTTGGACCCAATTTCAAGCAAATTTCGAAATATATGAGACGTAAGTGGAAAAGCTGCAAAAATCATTTTTAAAGGGATATTGATTAGAAAACGGAAGTTGTCAAAAACTGACTCACCCAAAATAATTAAAATCGTTTTTGTTTTGCCTTTTCCACTTACCTCTCATATATTTCGAAATTTGCTTGAAATCGGGTCCAATCACATATCTCACATCACAAGTCATACATCCTTTGATCCGGTTGTGGAGGGTTTGGTATCGTTTGAAAGCTGAGGGTCCCAGCATAGCATTATAAGGAATCTTGTGCTGTTTGAAACGTTTATAGATTTTTTAGGGTCTGTCAAAGTTCGCCGAAGGAGGAAATTTTACAGATTTTAGCAGATTTCGGAAACTTAATATTTTTTTAAAAATCGAAAAACTGGTTTTATTTTGTTTTTAGATCATGCCTAGCATTCCCAGTACTAGTCTCATTAAATTTACGAAAAAAAATTTCGCCGAAAAAAATTCGCCATGCAAAAGGGATCAAATTTTCGATGAAAACTGAAACTAGTTACCACTGCTGCGGAACATCCAAAAACTTTTTCATCGTTAAAAGTTTGGAAACTGAATGTGCAACGATAATAGCGAAGAAAAAAAACTTTTCTGAATCAATTTTAAAAATTACTTAAGTTTCACCTCAGTTTTAAAATATCATTTTTATGAAAATTCGGAAAAACTACGGGAAAATCGGAAAATTCGTGAAATTTTTTTGCACTAAAAAAACTTTGAACCCTTAGCTTTCGTTTGAGAGGCGCTAGAGGTCACTTTTTCAAAGTCTCCTAATTGTTTTTGATTCCCCAAATGTATATTTATCAATAGTAGAAAATTCACGCTTTTATACCAAAATGCACCAAAAAATGTATTTTGTTCAACAAGTGAGCCCTACTATAAGGTAAGCGGGGGTATAGCTGACCGTGCAGGTGTACCTGACCAGCTACATTATTTATCAGTTTTAAAAAATAATTACAAATGAAAATACGCAAATTAACGTTATAATTAATCTTTAGAGCCTAAAGATTAATTTTTTCATGAAAATAATGCGATTATTATGTTTACTTATTTGATACAACCATAAAATGAAACCAGTGCACCATATCAGTACAAAGTTGCACATTTCTTAAGAAAATCGTAAGATCGGTGTGGTCTAATTTAAGGTTTTTATTGACAAAAGAATTATTAATGGACAAAGTTTTGGTGTTTTTAGGTAGTAAATAGTTCGACAATTAATATTATTAACATAAATAGCGTCTAAAAGTTAATATTTGATTAATTACATGGTGGTCAAAACATTGCATCAAAAATATGCCATGTTTGTGTAGTTGACCGCACCAAATTCCGTACATTTTTCTTCATGTGACAAATTCACCTTCCATGTGCATTGTTGTGTACAAAATGATGTGATTAAAATTCGTTGATATTTTGTGTTTTTATGAGTTTTTATCATTGAAATTGGTTAATATCAGTGAATTAAGAGTGAAAATGTGTCGAATAATGCGAAATTATTGCGAAAAATGTCTTAATTTTGTAGCGGTCAACTACTGCAACTAGACTGGTCAGGTATAAAAACATCCGTTTTTTAGTGGTCAGCTACTGCATCAAAAACAGTGCTTCAGTAAAATCAGTTTTTTACAATAAAAATTAATTAATTGTCAATATCTCTGATATTCTACGGAATGGGAACAGATCAAATTAAATTCTGACGAAGGAAAAACTTAGCTTCATCGAAATCATTCTGAGATACTGATGACCAAAGTTGAAAAATTGCTTAGACGGTCAGCTACTACCTAGCTTACCTTACAACTTTCTTTCGCAAATAAAATACTTCTTTCAAGCGAAATTGCTCTTATTTTCAGTTCAAAATTGTCCTTAGAATGTCCTCATATTTGCATTTAAATTGTCCTTATTTCCTTATAAGGACGAATCGAATTTCAGTACGAGCCCTGTACTCGTAAGAGCTTTAAGATTCTGAAAGTCGAAACAAATTGCCAAGTAACGAATAAGCTTTCGATAGTAATCTTGAAATGTGACTGATAAAGCTGAGCTTCCGATCCAACACAACGTCGATATCACGGATTTCAGAAACTCTTGTGACAACAGTATAGTAGATAATCGGGTCCAACTTTCAATGAAAAGAGATCGATCTACATGTATCAATCCATGCCATTAGTCGTATAAATTTATACGTCAGAGAGAGCTTTTTTCTCCTTTGTTACGATCTGTCAGTTTTTCTATTCTACGATTTAGTATGGAAATGAAAACTAAAATTGAGATATCTTTGCTGTTTTAAGTGGTTGTTCATATTTTTTTGGACCAAAATGTTTTAAAGTGTGTTTGGAATCGATTGGCATTAACAGATTGTGTGAAAATATTTGTTTCTATTTTATTATTTTGTTAATGTTAATCGATTCCAAACACACTTTAAAACATTTTGGTCCAAAAAAAATATGAACAACCACTTGAAACAGCAAAGATATCTTAATTTTAGTTTTCATTTCCATACAAAGGAGCAGGGGCGGATCCAGCTTTTGCTCTGACCCAGGCGGATAGAAGACAAAAAGTTTCTGGCCCAGGCGGCTTTTGTTGTAAATTTTTTTTTTCTTTGTAAAAATCTTCTTCTGTCTCCCGGCGACCGCCTCGACCGCACATAGGTGGATCCGCGCCTGCAAAGGAGAAAAAAGCTCTATCTGACGTATAAATTTATACGACTAATGGCGTGGATACTTTGAGACAATTCATTCCTTTTACACCAAGCTGAGAACAAATTGATATCGTCCTGGATTTGCCGCGCATCATCCAAGTTGTTTATCTTAACATACAGTTTCAGGTCATCTACGAAAATCTTGGCAGACTCTCATGCATTGGAAACGATTGTCCAGATATGATTTTATCCAGTTCAACAAACTGGAATCAACCAACACCCAATTCCTTAAGTTTCTTAACATTAACACATTCCCCATCTTCGTCCGAATTTTATTGAAAACATCCTATGACGATTCAATTCGATATTTTAAATATGAATGCTTTCTCAGAGCAATGTTGATTGGAATTTCATTTTTTTTTAATACCAAGAAAAGGTTCATGCCCGCACGTTAGTTAGCGGGCGTGACGCAAGTCCACTACTAAAAATGTTTTAACAAAATTTTTTTGAAGACGGCGGAGCATATTTACAGCAACTTTTTGAATTCTCCCCCTTAGCCCCAACTACCCCCAATATTGGATATTTGGAATCTAGGCATCCTGTTGAGGAAACTACTTTTAGGAAAATAGTTCAAATAGAGAAAAAAATGTCCTAAATCATCTGCCACTTGTGACGCAACTTTTTTCTAAAATTTTCTATCTTAAATTTTTTGGTTCAATTTTTTGTTGATTGCACTTTTGCATTGAAGCGCAAAATGCGTCACCCTCAGCGATATCAGTTATTTTGTAAGTAGAAACAAGGACTTGCGTCACACTTTCACCCTTTAGGGCTTTTTGGCGGATTTATTTTTTTTTTAATTATTCTAATTAGTTTTAGATTTATAGCAAATCAAATATGTTTGAAACGGCATTAGCATCCTCATTTTCAAACGTTTTCAAAATTGATGCACAGTTTCCTCTCTGAATTTCTATTGAATATTGTTGTATCAAGAAATTTGTCGAGCGCCTTTCTCCAGTTTTTTGTTGCAACAGTTTTCCGATTTTATTTATGAATTTCTTAGTGTCCTCTCCCATTGGCCCGAACGTTTCGAAAGCGATAGGAGTGAATATGTAGTCACGTTTTAATGCCATGTAGTGATTATGTTTATGACGTTCTGATTGATCTGCGACCGAGCCAGCGATTTTCGCTGATTGGGCCAGGTATGATGGAGCAATGGTGTCGCTAACTGTAGCATCCCAAATCAAAGATTTTCCTCGTTCCCATGGAGTGATGGTTACACCGTCAACGCGCTTTCCGTCCGATCTGCTTGTTCCAGGCGGTTCTAGCATGCTCGGGAAATCGATTTTAGATAAGGCATTCAAGGTTATTTTATTAAATCCTACATGTCTCAGAATTCTGCCAGCGCTCCTAATGCATGATAAACCGTGGTGGCCGTTTTCTTCGACAGTTTTTCCACATCGGCAAGTGTGTTTTTCGCATACTTTCCCTCCCAAACGTATGGCAATCGCAATTCGAGCTATATTGTTGTTCAAAAGTAGTCCCAACTCAGACGACGGTATCACTTGCAACCACTTTGACGATTCGTTTTTGGATGATGCAAGTAAGCGCGCTCTATCTGTTTGGTCAGCATTGCTCAACAATGTTTCGAAAATTAATTTCATATTCGGGTAATCCCAATTTGTTTGGTTTTCACGTTTTGCTTCTGTGTCTGGTACCAGGCTGGACGGCAGATCATCGATCAGTTTTTTTAATTTCAGTGTCAACGATGTCCAAATTCAATTGACCTATTAAAACATTTGATAAATTTTTTGATTGGAAAATTGAAGAAAGATATGCGGGAATCGCCAAATCTTCAAGTTTTCTTATGCGAATTCCAGCCAATGAATAAGGTAATGTTGTTTGTCTCCAAACTTTCGGGGTCATTTTAATGTTGCAAATATTTTCCAATGTTTGTCGAAAAAGTTCATCAACTTCTTACAGAAGATTTTGAAACATGAAAGTTGGACAAGTTCGTAACAGATAGATGAATTTCGGCGATGACATGCAATATCGGAACAGGCACAATGCCGGGTGGACATCTAGAAGTTTCAGTCTTTCGCACATCGATTGTACAATGTCTTTTTTCTGTTTAATGAAGTTTGGAATTAATGAATTATGTATTGGCGATCCGAGAAGATCAATTTCTTCCATCAGACGAATGCCGGGTAATTCTTCCGATATAGCAGCGTACATGGCATCTTTCTGTTCTTTGGTTGCGTTTATGATATGTACTTCGCACTTCGATGGATTAAGTGTCAGGCCTGAAACCTCTCGGAAGTCTTTGATACGTTTAATATCTTCCATGGTAGTTTTAAAGTTGTTTCCGGTTGTTCCATCATCGAGATACCATGCATTTAAACGGGATGACAATGAGTGGACTAGTTTTGATATTCCGATACAAAAACCTGCTGGACCTAATGGATCTCCTTGATGGACCCCTCTTCTGGATAAAATTACTTGATGGTTGAAGTATAAGTTAGTGAAGCTGCCGTAAGCTTGTCTCATCATCGGATATAGGCTTGGACAAATGTGTTTCGTTTCGTCCAGTAGGTATTGTCGTTTAAGTTCATTAAAGGCGTTTGAGAAATCGTATTTCAGGAGTACCATTGGTTCATCGTATGAGTTGGAAACAAATGATCGGACAGCGTGTATTATTGCTTCTGCTCCTCCTTTGACATCGAAACCAAGTTCGAATGGTTTTAGTTTTTCAGAAAGGGGATCCTTAATGTCATAGCATTCTACTTTTCCGGCCAGTCTACGCCAAAACGTTCCAACCGCAATCGGTCTTATATCGCCATTGTCTTTTATGAAAGCGACTAATCGTCCACTGTAGACTATTCGAACAATATTCTGATCTATTTTTCCGTTCTTCACCAAGTCAGACAGTTTGGCTATTGATTTTCTCAATTTCTCAGCTGCATTGCCACAAGTGTACGACGTTAAATCTTTAATGTGGCGAGGTCTCAGACCATCAATACCACCTGATGAGCTTATCGGGAAACTGGAACTGCTCTTCGAGATTGGAATTGGTTTTACCATTTTATCGTTTAAACTATTTTAATGTATGTCCCCTCCGGAAAATTAAACACATTGTGTGTCCGATGTGGAAAGTTTATTACCTCCCTAGAGAGGTAATAGTTCATTACATACATCTTACATACATCATTGTAAGACTAATAACTGTTGCAGCAATTGTGGCTTGAATTTAATGCACAACAAGCAAGCACTTTATTTGTCGAACACTAATGGCCAAACAATTCAAATACCGAGTTTTTCACTTATTTTTTAGATCACTACATTTCTTACGTTATTAGGTCTCTTCACTTCACTGCAAAATTTATTTTAATATCAACAGATTTAACCAAAGCAACACAAAACACAAAATTTGCATGTAGCATCTTCGCAAAACAATTCAATATAAAAATGTCACCAAATCAATTGTGTTACTGTTACAACTATTGTTATAGCACGTAGAGACAACTGATGTTTTTGGGATCAATATTTTTTAAAAAGTGTGTGTGGTGTGTGAGCCAATTTCGCCAATTAGCTAGATTCGTTTGTGTAACGTTTCAATGCAACAACATATTGTTTATATTTTCACTTTTTTTGTGAGAAGGAAATGTATTTGCCTAATTTTTTTTTCGTAGTTGTTCCTCGGGGCGCACACATATAATGTTATTTTCCGGAGGGGCATGCATTAATAGTAGATTATTCACCTCTGTCCATATGTTTATTTAGACATTTGGGGAGTTATTATATGAGCCGAAGGCGAATGTTATAACCCTAAGTGCAGGCATCTCACACCTTCTTATTTCCTTATTTTTCGTTATTTTTATAAAAACCTCATTATTCCTCCTTATTTTATTAAAAAATCCTTATTTTCCTTATTTTTGGCAAATTTCATCGACGGAAATCAAAATTAAGAAAAAAAAAATCGCTGCGTGGCAAAAATAACAGTTTTACTATGCTGGTGCAGGTGCATGTAATAAGGCTATTACATGTATAGGCAATAACCTTTACATCACTCGCATAGTAAAACGTCGTACTACACACGGAAAATAAAGTGATATCTCCTATCACGATGAGTAAAAGTACCTCGGGCTGCCGCCCTCGGATACTTTTTCTCATCTGGATACGAGATATCACTTTACTTCCCTTGCATAGTAATGTACTATTAATTATTTAACACAAAGGACTCTAATAAACAGGTGGTGTCGTAGCTCATGATCGTTCCAACATGACCGGTTTAACATATATTTTTGTGGTTCCACGCCGCCTCTCGGCTCGCGAGTCTCTAGTTGAACTATATGATTTAACATGTAACCCTTAACATTGTCTCAGACATGCGTCCTTATTACCAACAATTCAAGGTTTTAGCCTTATTTACACTTACTTCTTTCAAACTTATACTTTTATACTTTCACCAATTAATTATTTTTTCGAAATTCGACCGGAATAACAGACAACAGCTTTTGCAGTTAACGAGATCAAAATCGAATCCAGCAAGTTTTTACATTTCAAATTATTTTGTCGCATAGAAAACTGATTGAAAACTGCCACCCTACAAAAACGATAGGTACGTCAAAATAAGCAGTGATGCGTTTTATTTTGAATTTTGAAGCGCACTTACAGTGATAATTGCTAAAGCTTTATCGAATAATTTCTCCTCATTTTTCTTTAATTTCAACTAAAAATGTGAGAGGCCTGTCCAAGTGTCTAAATAAACATTTGGATAGAGTTGAATACGCTAATTTATCTACCGACTGCGGAATAATAGCACTTTTTCACTGCTATTATTTCACCTCGTATCATAAATTGATCCCTCACGTAATAAACTACCTCCGCAGCACCCAATGTACTATTCATATTTACCGGTGCTGTCGAGGTGTCAACAAAATCAAGGCTGTATACTTTGGGGAGGTCACGCAGACCGCCATTTTATTAGATACGCGGGAACACACCACTTCTGATGACTTTACATATACAAAAAATTCACCACATCATCAAGACGACGAGAATCATCAGAGTAGGTGAATTTTTGTATGAAATCGGCCATTTTATCATCAACTGTGGTGTGTAACCCGCGTATCTGTATCTGCGTGACCTCCCCAAAGTAAACAGCCTTGAACAAAATTAGTCGCGTTCAAATTTCCATACCATAAATTTCAACGTTGTGTGCCTATGTTCAATTTCAATTCATTGTTCATGTGGATGTGGATGTGTCAATAAAAAATAGCCTATTGTGCCTTTTGTATGAAGATAGACCTCACCTAATCTATAATATAAAGTTTAATGTTTGTTTGTTGGTTTGTTTGTCTCTCTATAGGAGCCCAGACGGAAAGTCTTACAGACTTGAAACTTGGCATACCGACTAATAAGGAAAAGTTAGGAAGAACGCTAGAAATTTTTTGTTACTTTCATGCATTATTTGTGTTTCTTCAAAGTGGAAACATTTTTTGTAATGCGTGAAATTTTTTGACACGTGCAAATTTTCAACGCGTGAAATTTTTTTTGTGACAAATTTATATTTGACACTTGAAAGTATTTTTGAAAGAAAATTTTCCTATGACCAACGCACTTCAAGCAAAAGTGATACTCTAAATAGGGTATTGAAACTTGACAGTGCATACAAAAAGTACTCTATTTGGCAGCTGTCATAAATAGCACTTTTGCTTGAAGTGCGTTGCTATGACGCATGTAAAAATTTGTTTGTGAAATGTATTTTTGATGCGTCAAACATTTTTAACTCGTGAAAATATTTTTGACGACTGAAATTATTTTTTGGTGATAATTTATTTTAACGCGTGAAATTATTTTTAAAAGAAAATTTTTATTTTGACGCGTGAAAATGTTTTTGGGGAAAATTTATTTTTGATGCTTGTGGTGAAAGTGATACATGTCGCTGGAAACATGTCTTCCAGTTGGATGTTGGTTGACGCGAGTTCCACCACCCGCATCATACTTCTTTTTTAGCCCCGGACGAAGTACAAAGGGGCTTATAGGATTACGATGCCGTGTGTAATTGATGGAATTCGAAGCAGACGGTAAGGGCAAAGTGTTTGCCTATGTTCATAAATGACGAATCTGCAATAAAAATTTTGTCTGTCCGTCTGTCCGTCTGTCCGTTGATATCTTGAGTAAATCAAATCCGATTTCAAAATTTTTTTTTTCCCTGAAAGATAGTCGAAATAGTGAGGCTAAGTTCGAAGATGGGCATATTCGGGTCGACCCTTCGTGAGTTAGGGCCACCTAAGTGATTTAAGGTCTTTTGGTGATATTTATGGCAAAATAAACGCTACTAGGGCCCTATGTGTATTTCACATATAACTCGAGTATATTTCATCCGTTTTTCGTAATTTTTGTTTCATTTGGAAGGTAATCAAAGGCCGAATAGAATGTTGTTGAAAAAAAATTAAATTTGGGTCCTTGGACTAAGGCCACTACTAGGGCCCTATGTGTATTTTACATATAACTCGAGCAAATTTCATCCGTTTTTCGTAATTTTTGTTTCATTTGGGAGGTAATCAAAGGCCGAATAGAATGTAGTTGAAAAAAAAATTGGGTCCTCGGACTGAGGCCGATACTAGGGCCCTATGTGTATTTTACATATAACTCGAGCAAATTTCATTCGTTTTTCGTAATTTTTGTTTCATTTGGAAGGTAATCAAAGGCCGAATAGAATGTAGTTGAAAAAAAAATTAAATTTGGGTCCTTGGACTAAGGCCACTACTAGGGCCCTATGTGTATTTTACATATAACTCGAGCAAATTTCATCCGTTTTTCGTAATTTTTGTTTCATTTGGGAGGTAATCAAAGGCCGAATAGAAAGTAGTTGACAAAAAATTAAATTTGGGTCCTCGGACTGAGGCCAATACTAGGGCCCTATGTGTATTTTACATATAACTCGAGCAAATTTCATCCGTTTTTCGTAATTTTTGTTTCATTTGGAAGGTAATCAAAGGCCGAATAGAATTTAGTTGAAAAAAATTTTAAATTTGGGTCCTCGGACTGAGGCCGATACTAGGCCCTTCAAAAAAAAAATTTGGGGGCGATTTGAAATTTTTGTTTCATTTGAAAGGAACGTCGTACGGGGCTTCGTAATTGCGCTATGCGCAATTTGTAAGATGTACATATTACATAATAATTTTACTTTAACTACATTAACCGGCGCAATAGGCTTACGGTCAAAGTAGGGTGACAGACGCACTAGGGTCACGTACGCAATAGATATACGGGTTTGTACGGGGCTCAGTCGCAGCAAACGCTCCGACTGTTCTGATGGCTCGTTTAATGATGAGGAATATCTTAACACAACTAAAGATTTTGTTGAGTTGAGATTGAGGCCACACAGGCTTTTGTTGGTTCCTAGGGAATCCTTTTACGAAATGGAACGTAAATGCGTTTAGTTCATTCCTAAGTAATTCATCCTTTTACGAAATGTAACGTACTATTTTGTCATTAAAATAATCCCGGGTACTACACTAGTTACATAAATAATCATATTTGTGTTGCAAAAATGTTGCTTACATGACAACAATCTATGCTATGTGCGGACGAGCAACTTTACCAATTATAAATAATTGATTGAATGGAGAAGTGGACGTGTGGTTTAATTGATTTTGTAGGCTTGATGTCGGACCGATTTTTATCGAAGTCGAGAAATTAATCATATGACCATGACATCGTTGTTACGTCATTAGGCAAAAAAGGATAATTATGTTATGTTCTTGACGTTATGGCTTATTATTAGCCATTATAACGGTATGAGAAAGTAGCGGCGACCTAAAGTTTAACACGAATTTGATATCACCTATTGTCGGAGAAGCCCTAAATAATTTTTTTCGAGCAGAATTATGGTTTGAAAACAAACAGAAGGTAATGCAAACCCTCAGCAGACCAAAAAAAAGTATGGAGCCCAACTTTCGGGTAAATTTCCTATGACGCAAATACATTTACAACATTGTTGTACGTATGTGTGTCGATATACGAAATATACAAATTCACCACAAACTCACCTAATGTGAACTAAGGTTCCGTATGCTGTGATGTCCAGGGAAACGTTTTTTGAGAACACTGCCCGGCCGAGCTTTTCGACATTCTCACAACCCAATACAACCCGAACTGACCTTGGATACCCGATCCAACCCCGATATGTATTTTCCTCGAAAATCGTAGTTCCTCATTACTCACCATATTTATCACCGAGCATCGCAAATCCCAACGAATCGTAGCCTCAATTATTGTACTTTTCATCGGTTAAACTTTATGATGATCTTAGCTCTCATGAATCGTTATTCCAGTGGCCCATATTTCACAGAGAAAATAGAAACTTAGAGACCCGACAGAAAACCTAACATATCTACTGCTATCGCTACTTACTGACAATGAAACGTATCTCTATCATAAATAATTCAGAGGTCAATTTCCATCAATTACGAACAAATTTCCTGTTAGCAAGGTGTGGTGGAATGAGTTGAATCTAGTGTAATTAAAAGTGAGTTGCATGGCAAACATTTTCCGTAATTTTTATTGGGGCTAATGTCACTATAAATTTGTTAAAAATATATTGTGTGAATAAGACGGTTGGTCAACAATCCTGTATCAGTCTTTACAGACTTCCTCATATCCTCTTCGTAGTTATTCTGTAGGTAGTGGTAATAGTGCTAGGTCACTTAAACTTTCACTTCGAATAAGGAGAGTCTGAAGCGACGTTAAGGGCATAACAATGGTCAATGAAACAAATATTTTGATTCAGGTAAACCTTTTGTTTTATTGTATTAGCTTATTTATCACATACGCGCGGTGCTCGGATCTCAAAATTACTTAACTATAGAAGAATAATTCAAAAATTACACTTCAGATATATGTTGTTGTCTCGTTTTTATGTAATAATAGTAGATTATTCACATCTGTCCACATGTTTATTTAGACACTTGGGGAGTTATTGCATGAACCGAAGGCGAAAAAGATAAAATTATAAAAGTGTAAGGTGCAAAGTACTTAATTCGGCTCACTTCGCACTCGATGTCATAAATAACTATTATGACGTCGAGTCTTTATTAGGCCCAGGATGTATTCATTATGACACGAGACCGAGGTCCGTGGGTCATAATATACATCGTGAGCCTAATAATAGACTGATGCAAGGGCGCGTACAGAAAATATAATTGTTTCACTGGCGTAAACTTTGTCGCTCAGTTATTACTGTCAAAGTTAACTGTGAGGTTAGATTCTCCACCGCCGAATTTGTCCTTGAAGAATTAACTTGTCGGTGAAACTTGAAATTTCGTTTTTCGTATTGATGAAAAATAATTATTTTTGAGTGATGACATTGTATGTAAATAGTGAAAATCTACATTTTTTTTAAAATTGCAATGACAGTTGTCACAAGTCACCGAAGCTGACTTTGACATCACTCAATTAGAAGGCCAAAAACACACCTGTTGACTATTTTTTTAAATTTTTTGATAGCCATTGTATGAAAAAGAATAGCCAACTTTGATCGGTTCAGTCCTCTATTTGAGTGACGTCAAAGTTAGCTTCGGTGCTAGACAGTGCGTTGGTGTCGGCCGATGTACGTCAAAAAGAATATGAGTGTGTCTCATTCTATACAGAGGAACTGAGCAGTTCCTCTTCTTTTTCATTGATCTATAAGGTTACTTGCACCGAGATTCATACAATGATTTATGTAACAGAGCCATCTAAAGTTTGCACATTATGATGTTGAATTGCTAATGTAACTTGAGTTCATATTTTCTCTAATATGACTCCTTCTATAAGATTAATGTTATGTAACAGCCAGCATACCTCATCACCTTTCTTCTCTATTTTCAATTTTAAGTTCAAAGAAAAAATTTTCAAGAAGAACAAACAAAAGAGTGGAACAGCCCTCGATGGAATGAATGGAGTCATGAAATGTATCAACTTTTTTGCTTACGTTTCGGGGATAGAGTTTATAGATGATTGGAGAAAAAATGTCAGAATTGGGTTCGCTGTCATCGTGCTTTCCTTGGTGCTCACTTGTGCTACCTACACCATCTGTGTTTTTTTCCCGTCAACAGATAACATCATTCTGGTGGGTGGTATTGCTTTCAACTCCACGGTAAGCAATAGAATAAATTTTTCAGATGTGGATTGTCAGTAAAATGTGCTTAAATACAGGTCTGGACGAAATTGATTTTTGTCAGTGTCAAACACGAGAAATTTATGTCGTTAGTGCAATACATTTACAAAGTGCTTAAATGCGAAGCGTCTGCACAACGAGAGCGCATCTTCATGAATGTAACGAAAAATATTTATTATCATTTGGAAATTAATGTTTCCGGTATTTTCGCTGGATTGGTTTTCTATTCAGCCTTCCCGTGTTACGAATTCTTCTTTAATGGGAAATTGACATTAGTTTCTCCGATGTTGTTGCCATATGTCAATCCGAATCATATCCGAGGCTATTTAATTACCTCCGCCTACAACATATTTGTTGTTACCTTCAGTCTTACTATTAGCATTGCTACCAGTTCCTTATTCTTCGCGTTTGTTGATGCATACAATGGCCTGGTGTGCCTACTCGAGCACGATTTCGGAACGTTCGATGTTATGTGTACCAAGAATGAAAGCAGAAGGACGTATGATGTAACGTTTCGCAATTTAATGATGAAATTAATGGACTTAGTAAGGTATGCAAATTAAACAGCATCTTATTACTGTAATCTATCAAAATCAACAAATGAAATTGCGTAATTGCGTAAAGTCAAACATCTAAAACATATTTTAGGTTTATCAGTTTGGGATGGTCAGATTACAGACCTTGAAACAGAGATCGAATGAACCTTTGTTTCTTCTCCCGTTCAGAACTTAAACGGCTTAGGCTAAGGCTAAACCTTCCATTTCAGACATTACCCTATACAGCGCGATAGGCCCAGGTCTGGGCACTTCAGACGGTTGAACCGCATGACTTCCTACATCTTAGAATGTAATACTTTGGACATTTACAGATGACATTGTCACCCGTTTTCTATCTAAGTCACAGCTACAATTGAGACCGTTATCTTCGCCAAATCAGTCAGTGCCCGGTAATCGCTCCCTCCTGATACGATTCCGATCCATTTCAATCAACTATTTGGATAACTTTTTATTGGGTCCTACTATAAAGAGTTTCGTGTCCGATCCCGTTCTCAATTGTGAAAACTCATTGGAGTGTGGGATTGGGATAAAATGTTCTGAACTGTGAATTGCAGACGCAGAACCGTGTACAGTCAACTCATCTGCCTTTTTGTTACCATCTGGGACCCAGTAGGCCTCCTCAGTGATTTGATTTATCGGTCCTAGTTGGTTAAGGGTCCGCTTTAGCTCTTTGATCAGTTTCGATTTCGTAACCGGTGATATAAGTGCTTTAATCATCTAGTCACTACTATTGCCTTTCCATCTTCTTCTACTGGAACCAGTTCTAGTACTAATTTGAGTACAGCGTACATACGTATACTCCAGCCAGATCGTGTTCTTTTTGTCTTTTTAGAGTTTACTATTGGTAGATTTTCCCGACTCCATTCTTCCTTTATTAGAGAAATTGCACTTCTGTTTTACGCCCAATTTTTGTGAACAAAATCAACACACTTCAAGCAAAAGTGATCATAGTCGACAACTATGCCAAAAACTAATAGAGTACTATTTTGGATGAAATTGTTTTTTTTACAGTGTTTCAGTTGTGTGACACACTGTCAAGTTTCAGTAACTTGTTTATAGTATCACTCATGCTTGCGTGAAGTGCGTTGACAAAATGCATCACGAAAGAGAAAAACCAAAAGAAATCAATTTTTATATCAGGTTTTTCTTATAAATCAATTTTTGTTCTTGTAATTTTAAGCTCTTCAGTCTTTTCTGGGCGCAACAGGCACTTGCATAAAGTATCCGTTTTAGAAAAGGCGGCACTGCTTCTGATGTAACTAACAATTTTAGACATAGACTTTTACTCTTTTTAGATTTAGCTGCTATATGGGTCATCTGTTCAGCTTTGTGTCAACTGTACAAGTTGCAATGTCCTGTCTTGTGGTGGTGAGCTGTCTAGGTGCATTCTTGGCCGTATGAATAGGACTTCATGGGGGATCCAACAACGTAATCTAATCATCTCATTTTTTTTTTTAGTTTGACTATGTTGGTGGCCTTGGGGCCGCCGTGTGTCTTTATACTGAAATGTTAATGTACTGTTACATTGGACAATTGCTGGACAACACGGTAAAATTTTTTGTACATTTTTTATTCAAAAATTCAGTTGATTGTCTGTTCCATTATCAGAATAAACAGATTGCTACGGTAATTTGCAATGCAAAGTGGTACACTTACAAAGTAAAGTATCAAAGGGACATGATGACCGCTTTATATGTAGCTCAAAAAGTGAAACCGATTCTTCTAGCAAACATGTTTTCGCTTAACTTTGCCACTGGTCTGAAGGTTAGCCCATGCCGATGTTTTTTAAGAAAACTGATGCCCAGGTGACGCTGATACTCACGAATATTACATAATATCTACCATTCCTTATTTATTTCTCAAATTTTGGTAGTATAACAATTAGGTAGATTTCATACAAAGTCAATTTCCATTTTTAATTCACATTTTACACAAATGAGTCGATTAAACTAATTTAAAGATGCAAACCAACCTATCAAAATCAACGTTTGAATGCGAATTCCCATTCAAAAAGTGGATTCAGCAAAAGTTTATGCTACGGAGTTAAAGTTAAAGTCCTTGGAGTGAACCCTTGGTTTGCACAGATTTAAACTGTTTTAGCTGTATCAGATAGGTATACCATACCAGCCAGGAAAAAAAATTCCTTATTTAGACATCTAGACTCGATGATCATGCTTTTTCTTGTTTTTATCACATCAGCGCCCGGTAAGTTGACTTTGCTGTGTATGTTTCTACCTCTCGTAAGAGTCACTTGACTGTTGCTGTTGCTGAACGCGACTCAGTGATGGTAAAGTACTTTACGGTCACTGTTTGCCGCGAAAATTGACTATTACCCCCTGCGAAAGTGATCCATTACACTAGGGATATTTGGGGTTTATTTCAAGTTGACAGTTCTTTCAAGTAAAATTTGCCTTGCTTTCATTTTATCTTTTTGTTGAATGAATCGATCGATCGAAAAAGAATGTAAGAAATGTCGCTAAAATAACATTTTTTTGATAGAAATATTGATCGATGAACACAGTTACAATCGCTAAACCGAACTGGTGTGCATACGTTATTTTGCACCAGCTGGTCACATACAATTCCAAATGGGACCAGCTGGTGCAAAATAACGTATGCACACCAGTTCGGTTTAGCGATTGTATTTCAGAAAAACTTGTTACGCAAGTAATCTGGCTACAACATACTTTTAGAAGAATTCGCAACACAGAATTGTCGGCCATATTTATTGTAACAATAATTTTGATGTTCCGAAGTAACACTTTATGGCCTCACATTTCGTTGTATTTTTCACTTGTAACACTAAATGCTTTTGCTTATAGTACAAACACTACACTTTGTTGCACATTTTTTTGAAAACATTAAAAAGGATACTAACTGCGAAAAACTATTCAATGTCAACATGTCACCAACGCAATTGTAACTACTGTTGCGACAATACTAATGTAACACGAGTGCTGTTTTCGGGATCAATTTTTTAGGAGACCGTGTAGCGTGTGAGCCGATTTCGTCAGTACACTAGATTTGTTTGTAAACGTTTTATCGGAAGAACAGATTTATTTTTGTTTTGTTGGTGTTGGTTTATTGAGATACTGAATTTATGTAGAATTTCTGCAGAACAGCCGTGTAATAGTCAATTTTCGCATGAGCAGGCAATAAACCAGACTACGTTGGATGCTGCGATGTAATTCATTCGCAAACTCACTCGTGTTTTTGAGCAACAAGCTTCGGTAACTGTTCGGTAACAAGCTTGCTGCTCAATACTTACTCGTGAGTTTGCTCGTATCACAAAATTGTGTCCTCGTGTAATGAATTACTTTCGCAGCAGCCAACGTAATCTACTATTACAGTCACTACTAACCCTACTAACTGTGATCGTAAAGTGCGGCCATTTTAATTTATTTCAAAACTCATTGTTTATGTGGCGAAGTGTATGTCGATAAATCAATGGTTTGATCATGGTTGGCTATTGCTTAGTTAACTGTTCTATCAAAATTCAATGTTTTACATTTTCAACTGTAGCGAACAGTTGCCATCACGGCAGAGTAAAAGTAAACCTGGCAGGAGCGGTTCATTATTGAAACGTCAAATGAGGGACCTAATACACTGTTTGAAAATGAACTCAAATGAACACTGACATAAGTTGAAAAATTTAATTCGCGAAAAACATAGGGCTACTATATTATTCAGGTCCCTAGTCAAACAAGCGCTCCTGCCTGGGTTCCTTATCCTCTGCCGTGGTTGCCATGCCATTGTGATTAATAAATAAAATGTTCTCATAAATTGTGTGGTGCAAATAATTTTATAGTTGAATTTTGTGCAGCTCATTTATGTAGAAATTAAATAATTGATCGATGGTGTCTTACGAGTTGTGTGTATGTGTGATCAAAATTTATTGTTGTGGTTTCGACGTTACCGAATGCTAATGTGATAAAATGTGTTACATACTTGGTCAAATAAGTGAGTCACATGCACTTGTTTGAATGTGTGCGCTCGTATATATCCTCGTGTGAATTACTCCACTCGTTTCGCCTTCGGCTCCACTCGTTTCACAAGCTTACACACTATATACAGATATAGATTCACAGATATATACGCTCGCACACATTCAAACTCGTGCAATCATGACTTGACCAAGTATGTAACATACTATTAAATGTCCAATGAGTATCAGCGAGACTACGTCATCATTTCCATACCTAAAATACCTATAGTTCAATTAATTTTTAAATTAACTTCCAGATAACCAAAAACATTTACACTTTGATCATGTTTATGCTAGAAATGTTCAATTAATTTGCTTCGAAATAATTGGCCATTTTCACGATCAACAAATGCCAGCGCTTTCTATGTATGCTTTGTACTTCTTAGTAACGATATTGTTTCCGGTACGCGTTTATGTCACCACTTTCTACAACAGTTTAAGGTTACCATACATTTTGTATTTTACTTCGGCTTCATTTTGTGTATGGAATAATATTGCGTACAGAAAGTCTCTCTATGGATATGTTAAGACTGTAAAACTTTGGGGAGGTCACGCAGATACAGATACGCGGGTGACACACCACACTTGATGATAACATGGCGGATTTCTTCATACAAAAATTCACATGGTGTGTTCCCGCGTATCCCGCCAATTGTTTGAACAGTGCGGTTAAGCTATATTTAAGAAAGTTAAACATTTTTGTTTATAAAAGTTTTTTGACCTACAGGACAGATGTTGATAACTGGGATATTGCCTGATTTTGTGGATACTGTCCTAGTTGACAATTAGTCGGGAAACAAGGACTTTTTATAATTTATTTTGACAAATGAGCTTATTTTTAGAAAGTTCTTCTACAACATATGAAAAAAACACAAAAAATTGAAATGAAAATCCACGAAATTCACATCAAATTTATACAATCGCCAATGTTATAATATGGCCAGGCCTCTCGCTTCTCCTTATTTCCTTATTTTTCCTTATTTTTATAAAAACCTACTTATTCCTCCTTATTTTATTAAAAAATCCTTATTTTCCTTATTTTTCGCAAATTTCATCGACGGAAATCAAAATTAAGAACATAGCTAACGCCGACCCGTACGAAACACCTATTCGTATCAAAAGCCTTTAATGTGAAACTCTTCATTTCTCTTACTTCATTTTCTTCTCTGCTGAAAAACTATTCTCCCTTTAAAATCAATTACATTATCCACTCTTTGCCTTGTTATCATATACAACTAAATTGCCGGAGGCAATATAGACAGCCCTGTACGAAGACAAATTTCATAAATTCCTATTTAAACAGCTGTATACCGCTATATTTAACTATATTTTCCTATAAATAAACATTTCACAGATGAATATGCTATTATATAGCTCTATATGCCTGTATATAGCTCAATATAGCTGTATATAGGTATATATAGATGTCCTCACACTTAACACATTATTTCCATGTTAACAGAAACTCTCTAAGTACCATTTTTCCCAAGATATATCACTTTTAATAAAATCCAATATGGCCGCCGGCAGCCATTTTGTTAGGAGACCGGAAATAGTACCGACGCTTTACATTCGTTAATACCTTTCAAACAAAAAAAAATTCATGAAATTCGGTCAAAATTTACTCGAGATATTGTCAAAATACACCACGTTCACTGTACTTCCGAGTAGCCAGATAAGAGCTCACTCCAAGAGACCTATCTCACGCTCCGGAGAACATAATTTCATAAAAAAAAATTTCTCTGATTGGTACGGTCAATACCTATCTAATAAAGCTAAAACAGACGAAATATGTTCAAATGTGGCCGACCTACAAGCAAAAACTGCTTGCCACCCTGTGCCTGTTCCACACCAAGGGGTCTAACTCACGAGTCGGTCATCCGATTTCCATAAACTTTTTTTTTGTCGATCGGTATTGTAAATACCTTTTATTTGACGTATCACTTACAAGTTTAACGTTTAAATGTCCGGAGATATCTTCGAAAAACCGTAAAGCACTTATTGGGCCACAGCTCGGGAGGGGTCGATCCAAAATCACTCATCTTCGAACTTAGCCTGTCTTTTGACATTACCAAACGGGAAAAAATAGTATGTTACATACCAAGGATCAAAAAGGTGTGTTTTAGACCCAGGTGGTGAAAACGTTCAGGGATGGAGCGACGCGAAGCGGAGCGGAGACCAAGGCCGTTTTCACCATCGTGGTCTAAAACACACCTTTTTGATCCGTGGTATGTATACTATTTTTCTTCCTGGAGTACCAAAGTCACATTCCGAACAAAACATAACAACAAAATCCAACTGAACACACACTGTTTTGCGTCAGAAGTTTTTGCTGTCATATTTTAAAAGTACATTAAAAAGGGGACATTATAGACGACATAATAGGCGACATTAAAGGTACATACGTCAAAATGTAGTTGATTTAATGTACGAATTGAACAGTCACAAAAGTCTAAAAAAATTATATGTGTGTGCATTGTGCATACAACAACTTGACACATCTGGGAAAGAATAAAGATAGTGTTGAGAATTGTATCTCACAATCACTCGTGGAAATACTAATCTAGACGGCCATTAGAATGAATCACATCAGAGTACACACGAACGGAGGAAAGAAAGTAAAAAGTCAGTTACAATTGTACGATCGATCAATAAAAGTGAATTCACGGGGACAGCATCCCCAATCGATAGTGTTTCAATTCATTAGTGAAGTAGAATTCCCAACAAGTGGCGCAGCCTGAAAACAACAGTAAAATAATCCTGTCAGTGAAGCTCCGAACAACTACAATTTGTGAATGTTTAGTGAATATTTAGTTGTGTGTCGAGGACGATTTACACTAAAGCGTCGCGCCGATGAAAAAATTTGGTCGCCATCATCGCTTGTGAATACCGAAGCAAGATGAATATTTCTATGGACGAAGCACCAGGATACAATTTTTGAAATGGATTTGTTGAAAAAAAAAGAAAAGAATTACGCGAAAGCTTAAGCCAATGGTGGATAAGGCGTCAGCATTTTGACGGAAAATATAAGGAACGTCATTACAGCTAGTACAGAAAGAGCCTTCCCCAATGTGGTTACATCAGTCGTTGGTTTGTTGGTTGCTTAAAATCCAGTCGTTGGTCGCAACAAAGTGGAATCGGTGATTCGACCGTATACGTTGGTTGGTGGCTTATTTCGAATCAGTCGTTGGTTCGTTGATTGCTGAAAATCCAATCTTTACAATATGGGTTGAGCGTCGCACTATGCATTTGTTGGCCATGATACAGCATAGAAGCAATCTACATTATTGGCTGCAGGATAAGTTGTGCTCGGAGGTTCGCTGAATAGTTCATTTTCGACCAGGTGAGTGACTCTAGGACGTTATTGGATTTAGTTTGTGGCTACGGTTGAGTGAGATGTTCCTGTTGAGTAGAGTCTGGGTGTTGAGGTCGGGCTTTGAGAGACGTGGAGCTGCTTGCTGTTTGAGTTAGATTGCTGTTTTTCAGTTGCTTTCAGAGAAATGGAAAAGTTCATGCTCACTTCACAGCGGTTTTTTTTGTAATTTTGCTGAGCTCATTTATGTTCCGTGGATATTGTTTTACAAATCTGTAACTTGAGCGTGAACGATTTAGACATTTCTTAGGTGGAGGGTTTGAGTAGGGGAAATCGGTAGAGAGGATGAGATGTAGACAGCTTGCAGTTGATGAGGACGACGTTTTCGTGTGGGAGTTAGCGCCTAGGAGGCTGGGGAGTGGACGTTGTTAAGGAGAGGTGTTGCTGTGATTTAGATTGACAGTGGACAAAGACAAGCGGTCGAGAATGAACTGTTTTAGCGTTGTGGCAACGCGTACAGTGATTATGAACATTAACTGGTGCGAGAAAGATTGTATGCGGAAAACAGAGCCACTGCAATGAGATAAGTTTGTAACACACAATGGTTACAAGCGGCAACGGACACGAAAAGTAGCAACTAGTGCATCAATGTGATTGAGAAAGGCAAATTGGTAAAGTTCTTGAAGGCCTGACCATTGATACCTTGGAAGTCGAACAATGTTTGATAAGAGTAGAGGTGATAATATTTACTGGGGATGTGGCCGGAGTCAGCTCACCAGAGTGTGGATTGGACACAGGCAGTAAATATTCTCTCAAGAAGCCTTGAAATTTATCTTAGCAGATCAAGCGTGGATTCCAATGACAAATAATTTTGAAGCTGAAAATCGATAGCAGAGAATGCTCAGTAAATCAATGATTCCGTTATGCATAATCGACATAGTTGAGCGGCACTTATTAAAGCAAAGATTGCCACTTGAGCTGGAAGATGACGAGCTAAGGTGTGGAGGTGACAGCTGTTTTGAGAGAACTGTTTATGGCTACAGTCAACTACACAACTAATGTAACGTAAAGGACGGACGTTCAAATGGTTATCGCTGCTGAGTAGTTGTTGTTGTATTGAACGACTAGTAATGAAAATGGAACGACGGAGGCTTACAAAACATCAAGTCCAGATGGTCTCAACGAGATTCGTAGTGAACGACAGCTGCAGGAGTTACGACTAGGTCGTTCGTGGCGGACTTTTCAATGCATTGGGTGGAGTTTGCTAGAAAACCAGTCGGCGGTTGCAACAACTTGAGCGTTTGTGTCATACATTTCGGTACAATGGATGGTCGAGCCGTAGTGGTCGACGTCGAGTGACAGCGCAAGTTTTCACAGAAATGTATCAAGCCGTAGTGGTCGACATCGAATCACAACCCAAATTCACACGGTAATGATGATCAAGCTGTAGCGGTCGATATCGAAATTCCTTAGTCAGTGGAGACTAGCGACATCCGATAATGGCAAGCCAGTGGAAATGTGGATAGTTTACCAGTGGTTAATTCTGTCCTGACAGAATACCAAGTGATTTCTCAAATTGCTAAAATTTTTGAAGATACTTCATCTGAAATTGGTTTGGTCAGTAGCGGTCTGACAACATGCAGAGCGAAATCGACGATGTCTATGTCTCACGACGAGAAGAATGGTGATACTAAATCAAGTTGGATGGTGGGAGCGACTGAGTCAGCGAGAGAGAAAATGCAACGAAACTCGAAATTCGTTAGTAGCGTACTGGCAGCATGTAATGATTAGAACGAGCAACGTACCCGTAAGAAATGACTTAAGTTAACACCATGGTCGGTCAAACTGTAGAGGTACATAACATATGAGAGAGCAGAGAAACAATTCACGTGATAATGTAAGGTCGAGCCGTAGGTCGGCAGCGAAAGATGGCGCAGAGGTACATTGCGCACAGTAATGGCCTGCTGGTCAAGCAGTAGTGAACAGTAGCGGACTGGGAACATCTGACGGTAGAAAGGAGTTGGCATCAACAGTGGGCTGAACTGACAGCATTCAGTCATGCAGAGAAACACAACGTCGAAATAAGTTCAGACAGTGGTGGACTGTCAAAGAGTGGCAACATTCAAAGCAGAAATAAATCGACAGTATACAACGATCACAACGATGAAGAGAAGCGCAACACCAGGAGTAGTAACAGTGACTAGAACAACTTTAAACCTGAATTGGTCAGTGGCAGACTGACAACATGCAATAACAAACAAGCCGAGAAATTGCTCAGTGGAGTAGTGGCAGCAGAGATGAGATAAAAGCAACATGTAAGTGTACTGGACGACATCGAAATGGAAACGCGCTGATGCAATCCACACCATGTATGATCGAGACGTAGCGGTCGACGACGAATACTCACAGATACGAAATTCACGTGGTAATACATGGTCGAGTCGCAGTGGTCGACAGCAAGAGAAAGTGTAACGATACACAACGCACGGTAAATGATGGTCAAATCGTAGTGGTTGCCATCAAATTGGAAGCGCGAATTCACGCAATGGGTGAATGGTCGAGCCGCAGTGGTCGACATCGAATGAACACAACACATTCAACGAAAAAGCTAGTAAATTTCATGAATTGGTTGGTCAATGGCGGACTGAGATGGTGTTGATGAACAAAATTCAACACCGAAACTGGCTCGGTCAGTAGCGAACTAACTGGCAACTGTGACGAGGGAAGCTCCCAATTGGTCAGTATCGGACTGGCAGTAATATCGACAAGAAATCTTGGCAGCATGCAATTACAGAAAGAAATCATGATTGTTTTGGTCAGTGCAACATTCAATGAAGACAGTACCGCAGTGGGAACAACGAAAAAGCGAGGAACATGGAAGTATGTTGAGTAGGTGAACATTTTGGAATCAGATTTTCTCGTACCCCTGGTGAAATGAACAATTTGGTTGACCTCAATAACAAGGTTATGGAAGGTCAAGGTGGGAGTATGTTGAGAATTGTATCTCACAATCACTCGTGGAAATACTAATCTAGACGGCCATTAGAATGAATCACATCAGAGTACACACGAACGGAGGAAAGAAAGTAAAAAGTCAGTTACAATTGTACGATCGATCAATAAAAGTGAATTCACGGGGACAGCATCCCCAATCGATAGTGTTTCAATTCATTAGTGAAGTAGAATTCCCAACAGATAGGATCGAAAATGACATAAGCGGGAATGAAAATTGAGAGAAAAAAGTGTCGGAGAATGTTGCTCTTTCGGTATTAAATTTGGTGAGTGAATGTGACGGTTTTGGTACTACAGGAAGAAAAAGAATTTTCAAAATCGGATGCGTTTTACTCAAGTTATCGTGCAGACAGACAGACGGACAGACGGACATTTTTTTTTCGCGGATTTGGCATCTCTAGACAACCACAATAGGTTTCCCCTTACTCAGGGAGTCCAATTCGACGTGTTACAAACGTATGCGTAAACCTATAAGACCCCAGTACTTCGTACGGGTCTAAAAAAAGGTGGTGTCGTAGCTCATGATCGTTCCAACATGACTGTAGAGTCTCGAGTAGAGTTGTGTGTCAGGAAACACACAATATTTTTAAAATTTAATAACATTCTCTATACAAAATAGAAATATTCTGCGCATACAGAATTTTTTTACGATTATTAAAATATATTTAAAAAGCACTTTAATAATTTTGTACGACTTTCTTTTAAATATTTTTCATAAATCAAAAAGGCTGTCAAGAGACTTTCAGGAGACTGTAAGTTTTTTAGAACAGTTTAGAACCTACATATAAACAATAACAAAGACACATCGGAGCCATGTAGATTGTTGTATCAATTTGATGTGAGTTTTGTAGATTTTCATTTCAATTTAAAAAATATAAAATTATGTTTTTTTTCATATGTTGTAGAATTACTTTCTAAAAATAAGCTTATTCGTCAAAATAAATTATAAAAAGTTGCTGTTTCCCGAATAATTGGAACGATTCTTTTGTTATTTCCAGAGTTTGAAGCAATGAAGCAACCGATAAAGATGCTCGAAGCGAGTTTGACATTTGCTGTGTTGCGATCGTTGCGATGCAAAAAAAATACCTAATGTAAAATTGACGTTCGTTTTTTTTTTGTCTGACAAAGTCTTATGCTCAAAACAAACGAGGCATTGAAAACGTGTTTTGGTCCTATTTTTCATGACGAAATTTTCGAAACTGTCAAATGAAGTTAGAACTTTTTCTATTCAAAATCGCGACTGCTGCATCTGTCAATGAAAACTAGGACCAAAACACGTCTTCAATGCCTCGTTTGTTTTGAGCATTAGGAAGTTTTCGCCAAGGTTCTGAAAGAACAGTAGAACAAAACAGATTAAGACACTCGATAGGACATCAAATTTGTTAAACGCACTCATTATCAATTACCAATAAAGTATAACGATGGAAAAAAAAACGACACGAAATGTAATGATTTCTCTCAGTTAATTTTTAATGACGATTCTCTCATTGTTTCGCAGCCGAAATTGGTCAATAAATGAACAACTTATCGGTATTTTAATACTTTTTATTGGTGATTTGCAACGTATGGTGCGTATGGTGGTAAATTTTTTCGACATTGAAAGTGGTGACATGAATGTGTAGTAACCAAAAGTAGAACATACTTATGTCCGATATTCAAATTTTTCGAACATACAATTATTAAACGTAAAGCTTGTGCAGAATCAGCAAGAGCTGAACATCTCCAGCTGGTCGACGAAGACAATACCTTTGTATCGAAAATGGTTGACTACGATTTACTTGTATTTCACAAAATATTTTCACTATCTGACAACAGATGGCCCGACTTTCTATTACCTTTTTTGCTTTTAATGAAGGGATGAGATAGCGTTTGTATCAAACTTTCGTGGCATTACCTCCACACTATATTTACCTTGGTTGGACACACAGAAACATTTTGATGCCACCGCCTTCTTGATCAACTCAGAAGTGTCTTTCTTAACGTGTTCTTTCAGAACCTTGGTTTTCGCATCGTTTGTGAAGCTTACAGTAAGATTCATGTACAGATAATATGAAAAGTAAGAATAAATTCAAATGAAATGCAGTGTTATTTAAATCGACCGTTACAAAAGCGACGAATGTCCTCTTAAAGAAGATTTCAAAGATTTGATTCTTGTCAAATTGATCAGGACACGGCAAGTAATCCTTTCATTGTAAAGTAGAAACGGCGATTTCAACTCATAGAGCTTTTCTAATGACTTAAATAATAACACAGACAACCAAGAAATAGCTTGGAGTGTGTAGATCAAGTATCGGAAGACGACATGAAGAGTGAATGATTTTTTTATGAGGACGATGTATACATTTCAGACATTGATGGACATTGATGCAAGGAAATGTTACAAACATTGATGAAGACGGAAGCATGGGGTTTCAGTGGATTTTGAAATTAAGTTTCTCTATGTTGCATACATTGTCAAGTATGTCCAAGGTCTTCAATTTGTGATAGGTGAATTCCTTTTTTAACAAGCAATCTCCACAACCTTCTGTCAACGGACGATACATGAACAAATTCCTTAATCTATTGTTTACTTAAGACGCCTAAATGTTTGTTGAACTTGCCGTAAAAGTATGACACAATTGGTACATACACTGCTTGAACTTTCGGAGCAATATTTATCTTGAATCCACTCTGCCTTGTCCAATTCGTATAAGCCTAACTGAATGATTGTCCTTATAGAGTGGTATAATGATCGGATAGTAGTAGACCTGACTATAGTTCACTTCTTACAATGAAAACATCTTAAGGGGCCGTTCAGAAATAACGTCACGCTATTTTAAAGATTTTTGAACCATCTCCTCGTCATGCGAACACACCCGCCCTGAACAAAAATAAAGTTTTACCGAAAATGCACCCAAAAATTGATCGCTGTTCTGAATAGAGGGACCCTAGAGGAGTTAAGCTGGACCAGATGCTTCCCCAGCCCATACAATTTTTTCCTCAGTTGTATGGGTGTGGGGAATAGACTGTTTCACCCAGAAAATTAACGTCGAGTTTTCCGGGTGCGCATCGTTCTTCCGACACATTACCTATCTAGGAAAAACTTTGTAGAAGAAACTACATAAAAATTTTCACGTTCCGCGTCGCGCAACGCGATTTTAATTTCCCTATAATTCGCTAAAACTGATCAGCTGATGTAAAAAATGTCATACATAAATGTCAATCAGCTGATCGTTTTTAGCGAATTATAAGGAAATGAAAATCGTGTTGCGCGACGCGGAACGTGAAAATTTTTATGTAGTTTCTTCTACAAAGTTTTTCCTAGATAGGTAATGTGTCGGAAGAACGATGCGTACCCGGAAAACTCGACGTTAATTTTCCGGGTGAAACAGTCTAGTGGGGAAGCATCTGGTCCAGCTTAACGGACCATCGTTTTGAACTCCCCTAGGGTCCCTCTATTCAGAACAGCGATCAATTTTTGGGTGCATTTTCGGTAAAACTTTATTTTTGTTCAGGGGGGGTGTGCGAAAAGGGTCAAAATTAGACAAAATTTTGAAGTGACGTGTTAGGCCATGATAATGTATCGCATAGTCTGTGTTCTTTGGATAGCTTTCGAAAGCTTCGAGCTTCTTTGGATTCCATTGGAAATGTTGAAGATTTAAAATACAAAAGAAGCTAAGAATCAAAAAATTAGATACGTTTTTTCGGCTTAACACGGCAGGTAGGAACTGTCATGTTTTCTAGGACATCCCCAACCGTGTGACGTCATTTGTGAACTGAACAGTCCCTAAGTCTAGCGAATATTAAATGTTTAATGTTTATTCCCTTTCATTTACGAGTTACGAAAATATCTTACAGTGGATACCCAATTGTAACACCATTCAGTTAAGTCTTCCGAGTTTCGTTTCAGTAATCCTTTCGGAAGTCAACCGAGCCACAAAACGAAAAAGTGTCAATTGTAACGTACAGTGGTAATTCGTCGTGTAAGAGGTTCGGCACTGATCAATCTTCCTCGGCTAGTAACTAAAAAGTTTATGTTAACATCCCAATCTTCCCTGATCAATATCTACTGATTGATCTTACTTCTTCTCGTAGCATTGCAGTCTAAATCACTAGTATAATATGGTTCCAAGCTGACAGCACGAGTCTTTCTGGTGCTAGGTGTTTGTACATCTTGTAACAACTTATTAGCCGACTCACGAATATCTTGCGTAGTTGATGCAAAATCCTATGGATGGAAAAAAATGAAAAGAATTTAGATGAACTTGGAAAAATGATTTTGAGAATTTCTTACCGTTCCGTACGTGTAGTCGAATCGTACAGACTCAGGATTGAATGGCGACAGCATTGCTGATAGTGGCTATGGGTTCAACAAATTATTTCATGAGACTATAAGAAAGTACTAAACTTACAGTCGTTGTGTCGATTGCTGAGGAATTACTGTAGTGGTAATCCGAAGATGGTATGTACGGAAGATATGCTCTAGCCTTAAAGAAATGAAAGTGATGGGATATTTGTTCAATCTTATGAAATCTTTAAGAAAGGAAAAGGGTCTGGTGATTTGTAATAGCGTGGTTTAAAAATAGTTTTTTTTCTCTCCTCTTGAAACATTTTGGAAACGATACGATGTGTGCAACTCTACAGCTAAGTTACATATTATTGCCAGGTAAATTCTGCTTCGGTTTCGTAAACACTTTCTAAACCATTCATGAGGATGAGCGATGGACGAGTAATACAATGAGAAACGAGCCATCAGAACAGTCGGAGCGTCTGCTGCGACTGAGCCCCGTACAAACCCGTATATCTATTGCGTACGTGACCCTAGTGCGTCTGTCACCCTACTTTGACCGTAGACCTATTGCACCCGTAAACGTAGTTGAAGTCAAATTATTATGAAATGTGTACATCTTAGAAATTGCGCATAGCGCAATTACGAAGCCCCGTACGACGTTCCTTTCAAATAAAACAAAAATTTCAAATAGCCCTAAAATTTTAATTTATTTAGTATAAATACACATAGGGCCTAGTATCGGCCTCAGTCCGAAGATCCAATTTTTTTTTTTTTTTTCAACTACATTCTATTCGGCCTTTGATTACCTTCCAAATGAAACAAAAAATACGAAAAACGGATGAAATTTGCTCGAGTTATATTCAAAATACACATAGGGCCCTAGTAGCGGCCTTAGTCCGAGGACCCAAATTTAATTTTTTTTCAACAACATTCTATTCGGCCTTTGATTGCCTTCCAAATGAAACACAAATTACGAAAAACGGATGAAATTTGCTCGAGTTATATGTAAAATACACATAGGGCCCTAGTAGTGGCCTTAGTCCAAGGACCCAAATTTAATTTTTTTTCAACAACTTTCTATTCGGCGTTCGATTACCTTCCAAATGAACCAAAAATTACGAAAAACGGATTAAATTTACTTGAGTTCTATGTAAAATACACATAGGGCCCTAGTAGCTTTTCACTTCTAAGGCCCTAACTCACGGTCCACTCACCCGATTTTAAAAAACTTTTTTTTCCTGGATTGATATTGACAATACCCATCATTTGCCGTGTCATTTACTTTTCTATCGTTTATTTTGCCATAAATATCACCAAAAGACCTTAAATCACTTAGGTGGCCCTAACTCACGAAGGGCCGACCCGAATATGCCCATCTTCGAACTTAGCCTCACTATTTTGACTATCTTTCAGGGAAAAAAAAATTTTTTGAAATCGGATTTGATTTACTCAAGATATCGACGTGACGGACAGACGGACAGACGGCCCAAATTTTTATTGCGGATTCGTCATCTATGAACATAGGCAAACACTTTGCCCTTACCGTCTGCTTCGAGTTCCATCAATTACACACGGCATCGTAATCCTATAAGCCCCTTCGTACTTCGTACGGGGCTAAAAATCAGCTTACACTCAGAGAAATAATTTCATGTTTCAGCTGGTATCTATTTCATTGTTAGTATGATCTGCATTTATCCTTGGTTACACGTCACACACACACACACACACACACCATATAAAGAGAACAGCAAGATAAACACAAAGTAAACAATCGTTACAATGTTCACCAGCTAATGCAAAACCAGCTGTTGCTAGATCGGCACACCGAAATTATTAATTCATTGTATTCCAGAGAGATGCTAAGATGATGGCTGGGAAGCCGTTTCGACGGATATAGGTAACATCAGGTTGTTTTCCATACAACGAATGAAATGTCAAAAATGGCTGACTATTTCCAAAATTGGTCGGTTGTTTACAAAATAATTAATTTTTGACTGCAATGATTCGAGAAACAGAATATGGAAATACGTTTGCATCGTTGTCAAAATGCACGTAAAGGGTTTTATTTGCAAGCTACTTTCTTATTATATACGCGTTCAAAAATTGGTCTCCAAAATTGCATTTTTCAATTCAGCAATTGTGTACAAATACAGAATCTGATTTACAGATAAATTGCCTTACTTCATTCTGATCCTACAAGGATCATGTTAGCAATTTATTTCATTAAAATTGGTGATGCTGGAAGTATTTTAAAAAATCTGTAGTTTTCGATTTGACAGCATACGGTTCAATTTTTTTCAGAAATGGTCGACATATTCCCTCTATCCGTCGAAACGGCGTCCCAGCCGTCATATTAGCAACTCTCTGTTGTATTCGTAACCATCGATATAATATAGGGAATGTGCAAACAGAAATTCAACACAATTCTCCTCTACTCACCTTGCCTTACAGATGAATATTTGGAGCGAAAAATTCCAAAAATATGAAAAAATTTGTTGTGATATCGTTATTTTCCGATTTCTTCGTTTAAGTAAAGACGGAATGTTAAATTTATGTAATTCCAATAAATTTGTGAAGTTTACATGTGAATATGACACATCATTTTTTTGCTTGTTTTGAAATTTTTTCCGACAAAAACAATCATCTGTAAGGCAAGGTGAATAGAGGAGAATATAATTTGTGTAAGTGTGTTAGTTTGCACTTGCCCTATAGGGTAGATAAAGCAACTTTATGCGGAAAGATCACATGAATGGATGTGTAACGTAACTTACGTTTTGAGAAAGCGCTCGAAATAATGTGTGAAGAGTACAAGTGTAATTGTGGTGCTGTGGTTAAGAAGGACGGTTTGCATGGTTTATCGTGCAAATTAAAGATAGGGATTATTGCTAAACACGATTCTGTCAATAATATTTTTGGTCATGCATTTTCCTCTGCAGGATTTCCCAATATTTTGCAACCACCTGGTATTTCTAGAGACGACGGTAAAAGACCTGATGGTATGACAATAGTTCCGTGGAGTCATGGAAAATCACTTTTATGGGATGTAACAATACGTGATACTTTGGCTCCTTCATACATCAGTGAATCCTCTAAGAAAGCAGGGTCTATTGCAGATAAAGCGGAGAGATTTAAGCATAATCATTATATACGTCTTAAAGAAAACTATTTATTTACCCCCCTTGCCTTTGAATCATTAGGTTGCATGGGTCCAGAAACAAAGAAATTTATTGACAAGTTGGGATCGTTGATGAAGAGAGCATCAGGGGAGCCACGTTCCAAAGATTATCTGTTGCAGAAAATTTCTATTGCTATACAAAGAGGCAATGCGGCATGTATTCTTGGAACTTTAGGAAGTAATAGAGCGGATGATTTTTATTTATTGTAATATTTGTTGATTGAAAAGATCGTTTTTTTATTGACTGCGCCGTATGTGAGCAGTTTTTTTTTTCGCTTTGAATAAATAAATTATGTCATACAAATATTTGAAAATAATTGAAACTCTGCATTTCTCAATTTCCTTTTTCTCTTCGTTTTGTGTTGTGATTCGCATTTTTTGCACTTGCATGTGTGCTATATTTCCGAAATTTCGTTCTTCGTGTCTCATTATCTACAGTATATTGTATCGATGTTCGTAACTTTCATGCCGAACCACATCAACACGTAACTAGCACAGATTCCTAATTCACATGGCATGTGATAGGCATATGAATTTATTTATTACAAACACATATATAATAAACATATAAGTGCATATAACGAATACATAATGAAATTCGCAAGACACACTAAGTGATTTTAGGCCTCCAAATTTTGTGAACAATCGGTATGATATTGCTGCCTTGACATGATTGTAGGAGGATTCTGTCAATTTCTTGCACAAATACTATTTGCTCACGACATTAGATCATTGTCAATGTCGTTTAAGACGACAAATAAGCTATCATTTTCACCAAAAAAATTACATGAAGCTTCCATTTTTTGAGATTAGCGTTGTTAAATTGACAGCTTATTTTAGAGTGTTTGAGAGAAGAATCCGCTCTTTCACATTGATCTATTGTCGTGTGTAAATCAACTGTCTTTGTTAACTAGCAGTGCCGCCTTTTCCATATGGGCCAAATGGGCAAATGCCCGTGGCGCCCGAAGTGGAGCAGAAGAACATGGTGCCCGAGGTCCTTAAAAAAAATTAGCTTTACTAAATTGGCGCCTATTTTTCCAATTGCCCGATGGCGTCTAAAAGCTAAAAGCGGCACTGTTAACTAGATTGTTGCTGAAAATTATGAATATTTTCAATTCACAGTAGATAAATGTGATTTTTCATTAAAAATTGGTTAGAAAGCTTCGTCGACGAAAAAATACACCTTTTCGAACAAACGTTGATTATTTACAATTCAAATGATGGGTAAAAGTAAAACTTACTTTTTCGTGTGACGACGATACGTTCATTGGTCTCTGTACAAAAATAAATAAATAAAAAATTTTCTTCACACGCTTACAGATATTTCCATATTTACTTACGTAGAATCTGTAAGCATTGTGATATCTGTCGCTGACGAGGCAGGTTGGCTAAAATAAAATAAACAAAAAATTAACGAATAATAAAATCTGTTTTGCGTCCGACTGTTATGATATTGGAATTGGCGCAGTGTTTGAGTGAAATTTAAGGTAACCAATTTTGTGTAAACTGCTTCACATATCTATTTATACGAATGATTAATGCTGGCATTCATATAGGTACAAGTAGATTTTTGCGCTTAAAAATAGACATCAATTTATTGACGGTAGAAAATTGGAAATGAAAATAAACTTGACCATCGTTGCGAAATGTCGCCTGAAATGGTGAAGTGGAGTGAGCCGATAATTTTATAGTCAAGAAGGCTACTCGGTACTATTTTAGTGTTTTATCTCAGACAATGCAGTGATCCTTTCGTTATTCAGATGTCGTAACCTGAGGACCACCTTAGAAAATAGAATGCGCCTTCAACCACATGTAGAGTACCGTAAGCAATGAAGAGTAACGTGGCAAAGAAGAATTTTTTTAGGCATATTTTTGTCGTTACTGTCGTAAGCAGATAAAATGATCGTATCACGTTAAGAAAGTACTGTCAATCAGGAAATGATAAAAATCCTACCACATATGTCGTATAATAGCGTGGCTTTGAGTAATAGTTCCATGGACGATACGGAGTCAAATCATATTCCGAAACCATCGTTGTTCTCAGTCGTTCGTTAGTAGCACAGAAACAATGAAATACAATTTCAATTTAAAAACAAAAGTTACACAAAAATCAAATTATCAAAAAAAAATAATCCTATCTCCACCAATTCAATCGATAGACTAAGCGCAAAATTCTCAAGACAATTTTCACGGCGATACGGGTTGGCGTCATTAACAAGAAAACGGTACGTGTAGGTAATAAATGTGTGTGGGATGTAACTTCTTTTAGTCCAGACTAGCACATAGGTGAGAATGAAAATTTTAATTTTTGGCATTACAACTAATACTTCTGCTGACTGGTGTGCGTCTGATTTATTAGCTATATTTATAAAAATACTAATTTCTGAAATTTTTGTGTCATACGCTGTTACGACTTGAGCTATGCATGTTCTTATTCATGTTGTTTACAGATTACTAAATTACAGGGCCGGTTTAGCATTTACAGCGCCCTGGGCAACGAGCCTTGCAGCGCCGCATGAAAAATTTATTAAAGAAATTGTTTCCTACATTGTCAACCAAATCAAATAAAATGTTTTCAACATTTCCTCAAGAATATTATTTTCTAAGTAATGTGTAGTTAGAAACGGCGAGCGAGGCGAGGTGGCAAGCTTATGATAACATATAACCATATATGAATGAGAGATATATGATATAACCAGAGTTTTCGTGATTAATTCGCAAAACTTTCCCACAAACAAAAATCAAGTAAAGTTATAAAAAGGTTTCGCTCGTATTTTTCGGGATTTTAAGTTTGAAGTTTGTAGAATGAATCCGAAACAATTTTTTCTTGAGAACTTCTTGAAGAACAAATCAAATCAAACAAATTTATTTAGCAAATAGCTATTTTCAAATACAAAGTTCCATAATCACAGACATTGAAAAATGAACACTACAATTCAAATTTACATCACAATTCTATAGTTTCATTCAGGTGTTCTTTCAATTTACACTCGAATGTCCTCTCATTATTCTCACTTTTCACTTCCCTTGGAAGATCGTTAGAGAAAAAACGTGAATTTTTGACACAATATTTGTGATACTGCTCCTAGCATGAACACTACTTTGACAAACGTCGAATTTGGAGGCTTTTGTGATGAGAGCTACCGCTTAAGATTGATTGTATTGTGTGTTTGAACTCACACAACTAAAACAAGTCGCCTATCTTCACGAAAGAAACGCAGTGCCTACTGTGACTTCATCAGCCTCCAAATATTTCTTATGTTCATGCTAGGAGCAGTGCGTTGGGTAAGGTCATGATTCGGAAAAAACGACTTGCGTTGAAGCAATTTCAAGGATCTAGGACTCGGGATCCCAAAAGTATTGAAGTTTAGGGCACTCTAGAATGATCCTTTGTCTTCACTCTGAAAGTGTTAGATCTTGAAATTTAGGTAATTGGCCTTGGATTTCGACAAAAAAAAAAATCGCGAATATATGCCATGAACAATTTTCAATGGGCGGAAACGGATTTGTTCTGCAGCTTTTCCAGCTGCTTTATTTGCTCCAAACACCCGTTGTCCGGCGATCATGAGCAGGTTTCAGCTCAGAGGAATTTACAAAATTTTCGAAAATTCCTCATGAGCTAAAAGCTTTCCATCATCCGACTATCACCGGCGGCTGACGAAAATGAAGCAATGGAATGGTTATTGAAAATTATTTATAGTGTCTTCAGCCAGAAGCCTCAAAGTTCAACTTTTCTAAAGCAGGACCATCATAAAAACGCTTTAAATAACCAAATACGAACAGCCTTGGGTTAGTCGATGTGCGTGTATTATTCAAAAATATCAAGTTAGATGTATATATGCATTTCTTGTAGCTCACATTTACCCCAAGAATTTAATGTACAGACGCAAGCGAAGCGAGCGCGAATTTTTTTTAATCGACGTTGATTTGTGCATGACTTATGTTGAACGTGAAATGATTACACTGTCGAAAAAATTTAATTTCTCAGCGCCTCTATTTTCCCAGCGCCCTGGGCCAGGCCCACTTTGCCCATGGGTTAAGCCGGCTCTGACTAAATATTGAAACAGAAAACAGAAAAAATGTCATTCCTAAAAGAGTTATTTGCAATAATGAACAGAAAATCAAAGTATGAAAACAGACTCGAGGGGGAAACAACAACGGAAAATCCTGTCCCACCATTCGCATGCGAATGCCATTCGTTATTCTCCATTCATTCGCTCATATTTTCCAGCCGTTCACTCCATTCATTTGCTTATATTTTCCATTCATTCGCCAATATTTTCCTACATTCAACCACATTTTCCTCCATTCAACCACATTTTCCCATCATTCGACCACAGTTTCCCGTCATCCGATCATAATTTGCGCTCGTTCGTTGCATTCATTCGCTCATATTTCCCAACATTCGCTCCCACCATTCGCTCTTGTTGTTACCCGAGGGGGTATGTACAAGGGACTTAGTCGGGAAGCTACCTTAATCTTAACTCACATCTGAAGTTGACGTAGAAGAAATATACAGTTCTTGACAGGAATTTTTAATTGCTGAGACAAATGTTAAAGAACAATTCTTATCAACGGCGTTGATTCAACGCACTTCAAGCATGAGTGGTACTCTGAATCGAGAACTGAAACTGGACAGTTTATACGGCTAATTTTTGACTATAAATTTTTTCATACAAAATAGTACTCTATTTGGCAGCTGCCATTAAAGGCCCTGTTGCTTGAAGTGCGTTGTTTCTATCCAAATAACCTGGTAGAAAACATGATTGGACAAAAACTGTTTCAGTAGACTTAAAGGATAAGACGCCAGTGATGCAACAATCTAATGTAGGGTACCAATACTCTTTCTAGCAAACAAACTACTTTCATTAAGGTGGTGAAAGAATTAAGTAGCCTTTGGAATTTACATGTAGGTTACAGCGTAGTCAGTCAAAATGTGAATAGTGTTTGTAGAGGTGTGAATTTGACATAGAGAGCTGAGAGTTTGGTTGCTAGAGAGAGTATTGAGTGTACAAAACGAAATGAAAATTATGCAAAAGAATGTATCACTGATATATTGTATCAGCATAAACATACAGTTCTGGTCAAAGTGAAAATCAAACGGCTCGCTCCTAGACAATGATGAGATTCTCATCTACAGCCATAGCCAAAATGGTGCACCGCGTCAAGTTTACGCTACGAACTAATGAGGGCGTAAATTTCAATTTTTGAAATTTTTTCTTGCAAATTGAGGTTTCTGTGTTTCCTCAAATTTTTGCTTATGATCAGTGTGTGTCCGGCTTGTTTTTTTCTGTGTTAGTGTACTTTTTCTAATTACTCTTCGTTCTCAAAATTTTTGTAAACTTTCTTCCAAACGCGATACTTTATATTGAATCTTTTGTCCACTTAAAGTAGTGAAATATGCATTCGAACACAAACATACTGCAAATTACGAGAAAAGTTCTGAAATATATGCCCGAGACATGAAAAATAATTTACAGAGAAGTGAATTTGAAGCGTAGACTATCATGGCCCTACATTAGTGAACTAAAAAATTAAATAAACGAGCCGTCAGAACAGTCGGAGCGTTTGCTGCGACTGAGCCCCGTACGAACCCGTACATCTATTGCGCACGTGACCCTAGTCAAATTATTATGAAATGTGTACATCTTACAAATTGCGCATAGCGCAATTACGAAGCCCCGTACGACGTTCCTTTCAAATGTAACACAAATTTCAAGTTGACCTAAAATTTTAATTTATTGAGAGGCCTAAGGCCTAGTTACGGCCTTAGTCCAACGACCCAAATTTAATTTTTTTTCAACACCATTACATTCGGCCTTTGATTACCTTCCAAATGAAACAAAAATTACGAAAAACGGATGAAATTTGCTCGAGTTATATGTAAAATACACATAGGGCCCTAGTAGTGGCCTTAGTCCAAGGACCCAAATTTAATTTTTTTCAACAACATTCTATTCGGCCTTTGATTACCTTCCAAATGAAACAAAAATTACGAAAAACGGATGAAATTTGCTCGAGTTATATGTAAAATACACATAGGGCCCTAGTAGTGGCCTTAGTCCAAGGACCCAAATTTAATTTTTTTCAACAACATTCTATTCGGCCTTTGATTACCTTCCAAATGAAACAAAAATTACGAAAAACGAATGAAATTTACTCGAGTTCAATGTAAAATACACATAGGGCCCTAGTAGTGGCCTTAGTCCAAGGACCCAAATTTAATTTTTTTTCAACAACATTCTATTCGGCCTTTGATTACCTTCCAAATGAAACAAAAATTACGAAAAACGGATGAAATTTACTCGAGTTATATGTGAAATACACATAGGGCCCTAGTAGCGGCCTTAGGCCAAGGACCCAAATTTTTTTTTTCAACAACATTCTATTCGGCATTCGATTACCTTCCAAATCAAACAAAAATTACGAAAAACGAATGAAATTTACTCGAGTTCTATGTAAAATACACTTAGGGCCTAGTAGCATTTCACTTCTAAGGCCCTAACTCACGGTCCACTCACCCGATCTAAAAAAAACTTTTTTTTCCTGGATTGGTATTGACAATACCTATCATTTGCCGTGTCATTTACATTTCCATCGTTTATTTTGCCATAAATATCACCAAAAGACCTTAAAGCACTTAGGCGGCCCTAACTCACGAAGGGCCGACCTAAATATGCCCATCTTCGAACTTAGCCTCACTATTTTGACTATCTTTCAGGGCATTTTTTTTTTTTTTGGAATCGAATTTGATTTACTCACGATATCGACGTGACGGACAGACGGACAGACAAAATTTTTATTGCGGATTCGTCATCTATGAACATAGGCAAACACTTTGCCCTTACCGTCTGCTTCGAATTCCATCAATTACACACGGCATCGTAATCCTATAAGCCCCTTTGTACTTCGTACGGGGCTAAAAACCGTATGACTGAGGAATCATGGCCCTACGTTAGTGAAGGGCCGTGACGCAGTAGCCCTATATCTTTTTGCGAATAAAATTTTTCAACTTATGTCAGGGTTTATTTGAGTTCATTTTCATACAGTGTATTAGGTCCCGTATTTCACGTTTCGAAAATGAGCCGCTCCTGCCTGGTTTATTTTACTCTGTCGTGAACACAATAACACGCAGCGCCGTGATTTTTTTAAATGAAGAACGTAAAAACTAAATGTGGGCTTATCCATTTAATTCACCCGAAATATCTGACCCGTGTTGTCGACTAGACCACCATTATGACAAATAAATGAATTCACTCTTCTTGATTTAATCCGATTTAATTCAGCAAGCTATAAATTAAATCTAAAATTCGCTATCTGCAACCATTATATTTGTTTTGCTTCCTTAATCGTATCGGGTAGTTTTTTTGAATATGTTTCCGGATTGAAGATGACCATTATAGCAGCAATGATGGCAGAGGCTCCAAACAATAGAGCCGGTAGTGATCCATATTGAGATCCCTTGATGGAAACACGAACAGAGCTTAGTGAAAACATCTGCAGTTATTCAAAATGCTATAATACTCACCAATATTACTGCAAATGGTGCTATCATCGATCCAGTTCTTCCGATCATTGAGCATGAATTCATAATAGTTGTTCTAAGATTCGTTGGCCATTGTTCAGCCGTAAAAACGTACAACAAAGTGAACGAAAATGTTATGGAACCCTTACCGATTAGCGAAAATATCACAGTTATTACAGAATGTTCCTCCGGTACAAATGAGGTTGCCAGAATTGAAATTGCTGCGACTAAAAGCGTTGAAAATAGTAGAATTCGTCGTCGTGTTCGATTTACTAATGGCAATGCGATCAATATGCTTGGAATCTCAACAGAGACAACTATCAAAAACGACACATACCGATTGGTACCTGGGATGTGTGTTGCATACAAGCTAATTCCATAGTAGTAAAAGCAGCACGCAACCCATTGATACGAGCAAACAATAAACCGTACGCACAGGGTTTTCGATTTAAATATCATGCAAAATGTCTCCGGCGCGGCAGTTTCTTCAACCTTCACACTCTGATCCAAATCATATTTGTTCCGGATAACTTTTTGCTCGATCTTATACTTTGATTGGAGGAGTTCCACTGATGTTTCCGACAGCTGTTTTCCATTTACTCTAGCTATTGTTTTCAAATTCTTAACGGCACGATCCACGCGACCCGTTACCAAAAGCCAGCGTATACTTTCTGGCACCAAGAAGAAATTAATGAAGACGAATAGTCCCGGAATGTATGTAATTCGCAGCAAGTGTTTAAAATCGTGAATGTGCATTGCGATCAAGCCAAAAATTACTTCGCCGATCGGATGCGATATGGAAATTATTGTGCTTCCCAAGACTCGATATCGAGTTGTGAGGAGCTCAATGCCCAGTACAAACGAACCAGCATATGTGGAAGTACCAACGCAAGCCTCGAAGAATTCCAACTGTACGACGAGCAACCAATATGTAACATAAATGGGTAATGTTCAATTTCATTTGAGACGTCAGAAATTGACGCAAAGAATGCAAAATAAAGATGAGCGGGCTAGGGCTATGACTCTTTCTTCGAAGTCGTCCCGAACCAGACATAATTTGAGACATCTGCTCCAAGGCAGTCCGACAAACCCGTCCGCATGAATTTTGAAATTAGACCCGAGGAACTTGAGAAATTTGAAATTTGAAATGTCAAGCGTCATCCACAGAAACTAACATAACCAACGCACTTCAAGCATGAGTGGTACTTTAAATATTGTACCGAAACTTGACAGTCTGTCACACAACTTTAAAACACTGTAAACATTTTCATGTAAAATAGAGTACTTTCTGCAGCGTGAAGTGCATTGACATAACGCATTATCTGATCCATTACCCGAAGTGTTTTCATTCACTGTAGCAACTGTCGTGCGATGAGGACTCTCGGAAACGATCAATCACGATTCTACTGTATAAGAAAGGAATTGTCGAGGGAATTGTATCAGAGCTAAATAAGTGGCCTTCGATAGCTTCGTACACCGGATGTCGTACAAAATTTCGACTCAGATCCGCGCCTAAAAATCGATTTCTAAAATACTCATAAATAAACCGTATCAAGGCAAATGCTATACACAGTGAGTATACATTATCATCGAAATATTCCCGCTCAAGCTCGCTCTTACCTTCGATTTTCCAACAGACATTTTATAACCAGAGCATGTCTGAATTTTATCTATACAATCAAAGTGATGAATAGGTTTCAGCAAAGAACGGGGGCAAAAGAGAAGAACTTATGCAACGCCCTCCAGGAAATGATTTTTTTTATCGGTCGAAAAGACTTTTTTTATCGAAAATTATCAAAAAAATATCGATAATCGATAATTATTAATATTTTGATAATTATCAAGATATCGATAATTCGATATATCGATATTTCGGTCCGAAAATACGATATTTATCGATATATTCCGATATATCGGTATATTATCATGAATTTTCGGATAAATATCAAAATATCGATATTTTGATAATTATCGAATTTCGATATTTTGATAATTATCGATAATTATTAAATTATCGATAACGATATGATTAATCGATTATCGATAATTTCTTTCGATTGATATTATCGATAATTTTGAACGCCTCCCATCCCTACCTTTGCCTCTTCTTGGAGTGAGTTGTTTACAGTCATCCACTGACGCAAAGTTTCGTCGATGTGGTCAAGGGGGTAATCACTAGTAAATCAGTAAATCAAGTAAATCACGGTAAATCACAAAAAATTTTGAAAAATTTTTGAAAAATTTTTAATTGTCACTGGATTACATTTCGAAGTATCGTGGCCGTAAACATATAGGATAAATTTCATGAACTAATACAAATTGAAGTAAATAGATTCAAATTTAGTAGAAACTTCATTTTTGATTTACTTGATTTACTGTGATTTACCGTGATTTACTGAGCTAGTAAATCAGTGATTACCCCTCGGATGTGGTTGGGAAAAGGACACTCTGCCGCATATTCCGGCATATTATCAACCACTGTATTCCGAATATGATTGGAGTTACTAATCGGCACAATGCCATACAGGATAGATTGGTTCGAGAAATTCACCTGCTCTTGTGGTAATAGAGCCACGGCACTTATCAATGCTAGACATCAGAAAATGTTCACAAAACAAGAATTAGTACACCTCTTCAATAACCATAAGGGAATAATTTTGAAAAAAAACCTCCACAAGACTCAGGCCAGCCCGCTCTTGAATGATTTCACGCCGTAAGTGTGACTAAAATTTGAATTTCAAGTGAACGAATCGATGAAAAAGTGAACCGAACAGTAAATCTTAACGCTTCCTTGTATGAAAATTAGGCACTTTCCATTTTGAATTTCGACCGCACTGACGGCGTCAAATATTTGAATAATTGTGAAAAAAAAATCGTCATCTTACCGTCAGGTACATCAAATAATTCACTGAAAATGATTTCAACAGACCAATCAGACTGCAAAACGTCATTCCTATGATAACCACTTTCAATCGGCCATATCTATGCAACAAATAGATCACAGCTCAACTATGATTAATTTGAATGATTAAATTCATCTCTAACTTGTCAGCCAAAAGTCCACTAAATGGCAAGAATACGAAACGTCCCACACTACTTATAGTTCCAACAAGAGCCAATTTGTAAGTCTCACCACAGTGAGTGTTGAACTAAAATTTAATTTTGACAGTTTTTAGAAAGACTGTAAGAGGTTAAACTGTATTTAGTTGAACCTCCGTCTGAACATTTTTCTCATCAGAAGTGTAAACATATTCGGAACACTCAATTAATTTGGCAGTGTCGAACAAATGGGCGTGACACTGTCCATTCACCGCCGCTGTGCTGTTCCGTGGTGCATACCGATGACATCTATCGATTTTGTTCTGCGTGAACGGAATGGCGTTTTCCAACCAAGGTTGATCAAACGGGATATCCCGATTATTTCCACTAACATCACATTCAGGAACTCTACACCTATAATTCAAAATAAAAGAACATGATAAGCTGCCGAAATCCGTCCAGGCATTGCAATAACAGAAAAGGATGAAAGTACTTAGAAAAAAACAAATTAAGAGGTTACAAGTACTCAGTTTTGATACAAACGAAATACTATGTCGCCATCTCGTTTCATTTGAATGAATCGCTTTTGATTATTCTTAATATCATTGTGGTTATCCTTAATGACAATAGAAATTCGAACATCGGCCACCATACAAAATTTGTGAAAACAAAATGTCCGTCGTGATAGAAAATTTGGGTTTTTATAAATTTTTCATCTGCATCGCTCACATTTAGCGGCCAAAAAATGAGGTTAAAAAACACCCATTTTCCATTTTCGGAGATCTTCCACCAGCAACTAGGTGTAGCTCGATTGTCAAATATTCATCAATGAAAAAAGAAATTGAGAGTTGAGCCCACTTTAAATTTGTATGTGATTTCTCTCATTTTGACGTGTGACCCCGAGACCAGTTTAAACAAAGTGGTCAAAAATCGTTATCCTTAAACACTGTATTGAATAATCGTGACATTTTGGGCTATACGGTGTTTAAGTAGAGCGCGATGGAAAATCAACTCGGGGTCTGCTGTCATCGATAATACATCGCAAGTCGGTGAATGATGATAAAGGTGATGGTGATGATGACAGAGTTGATAATACAAAAGAATCTGACAGCAGACCCAGAGATGGAACAATAGGTTGGCGTTCCGCCATCTCTCTCACTTAAACACTCTATACAGTGTTCAAAGAGCGTAAAAGAGAGAAAAATTAACTGGTTCCGTTGGGTGATACGTCAAAATTTGTATGTAAAAGTCGAGTTAACTAGGAAAAAACCAGTTAATTTAACTGAGCTCGATGGGTGAACACTCTTTTTGACATTCTCTTTGAACACTATATATATCACGCATCTAGTAAATATTGTACAAAATCACATATAAAAACAATTGGTTCTTTTGTTATATCCATCATTTGAAGTTAAAGCAATGAAGACACCAATAAATATGCTCTAACGAACCTAGTTTGTAAATGAGTCTGTTATTTAATTCAAACAAACAGACAGGAAAGCTGAGAAAACTTACCGATATTCCAAGGTGGTAGCCGATATCATATAATTAACAAATGTCGCAGACGATATAATGTTTGGAATGCTAATAAGTAAATATATGAAAATGTGATACCGTCCGAATTCCCCAACTTCTCTAAAAATCGCGTCCAAATTTGTATCATCATTAGTATCCGCACTCATTTCAACTAATTATTAGCCGAATATTTAGGCAAACCACGGATTCGTTGATATAACAAAATTTTAAGATGATAGAAGCCACACCTCTGCAGTGCACTAAAACATTAGCCTTCCAAAACTATCCAAAACTATCCAACTGAAAAATATATCTACTTCTTATCCTCATGTAGTGAACATAATAAAGATTAATGAGCGGATACAAATTCATGTAAACGCCTTGCTCTTGTACAGAGAACTTATTTTTCAATTGAGTTTACAAAATTGAATGTTATTGAGACTCGCTACAACAATGACACAATACACTGCGTAATCTCATTCAACAAGAATTTGTGATTTGATGGGCAAGTATAATAATAGCAATTTTCTTCAGAGTCTACGAATTGATGATGATTTTTTGCACCAGATGTGCGAGACAGACTCCATTCATTCAAGATAAAGTAGCCGTAATAGTTATTTTCTTCTCCGGCTCGAGCTGGAAACATGTCATTCACTAAAAAAGCCTTTATTTAGCATCTTATGCTAAAAGGCTTTCTGAGCGAATGAGAGGTTTACAGCTCGAGCCGGATGATAACTTATCCCATTTAGAAAAACCTTTGCAGATTTTGTAAATTTATGTAATCCGCACAGGTTTTTCCAGGTTGGTTAAGTTATGACTCACAAAGCATTTTTAAGTGCTTTAATGGTTTTACTTAAAAAAGAAAGAGTTTTTTTCAGACACATCATCAAAAAACGAATATTTCCTGCCCTAAATGTAGGCTACACAAAGGGTCAATTGCTCTTAATATGATAACTATTTGCCGCTAATAGCGACGCTTATTTTCAAAAAATGTCGCTAATAGCGTTAGCGCTCGCTAGAATATCATTAGCGATTTTTTTTTCGCTGACCGCTAATCACTTCGCTAATGAAAAATAGAACATTCTAGGTATTGAACAATTTAATATTGAATTATTAGAATTGTTATTTGCCTAACTAGAAGTGAAGCGTTGAAAAATCGAGTTATGAAATGTACTTCACATTCAAAGTCCGTTGAAAGTTTATGAAATTTCATGTATTAGACCAACTCCAACTCGCAATCGTGTAAAATACTTTTCATGCTTTGGATTAACAAAATTCACATGAAATCTTGACTTTCTAATTGTTCATCACTAGTATGCAATAGCTACTTGCTACTATACTCAATCTTTTGCAACTCCCGTAAAAGGGTAAACTTCAACATAAATCTTCAACATAATCATAAATTCTAATAAATTTACCTCAAAAAACGATTGAACAAAATGCAATCAAAGTTCATCAAAAACAATATTTAAAAAATTATTGAGATTTCATCATGTTCATCATGATCAAAAATGTTAAAAAAAATTTAAATTAAGAAATCGTCTTATTCATTAGATTTTTTAGCGAAACATTAGCGATCGCTATTAGCGGCCGCTACTAGCGCGCTAACTTTTTTTCTGTTAGCGAATAAGTTTAGCGACGCTAACATTTTTCGAAATTAGCGTTAGCGTTAGCGTCGCTAATAAAAATCGTTAGCGATCGCAACCTTGACTATTTGTTTGTTTAATAATTAACCCAAGGTGTCGAGAATTCTGGGACACGACGCAAAAAAAACATTTTATTTATTTTTTAGTCCTGTCATCAGTTTAAACATGATACCAACTGTTACGTTGTTGAAAAGTGCATTGTTTGGCGCCGTGAGCCAAATTACTCGTCCCCTCCTCCCCTCTCAACAAAATCTTTTTTTCTCACAATTTTATTTGAAGTGAAGTGGTACAAAATTTAAAGGGATTAATAATAATGGTTGACTCGAAGCTCATTATTATATATAACGGTTAATCGCTAAGTTCAAAATTTTATTGCCATCTAAATTTAACACAAAATTTACCCAATTTTTTTTTGTTTAAATCATTTTTGTTTCTGAGTGTTTATTGTGATAGCGATCCCGGTCGATTTTGATTTAGTGGTATTTTGTAGAGATTTGATGGGCGTATGTAATAAAAATATCATCGGGTCTAAAGGTTGTTACTGTGAGCCAGGTGGAGGCATGAAAGTACAAAAATGTTTTGTCAATGAGCACTCTAACCGATTTTTTATTTTATTGTCTTAAAATTACGGCTAGCTCATCATATTTAAACAAATTGCGAGAGGTTTCTCATTTTTTTCGCAAAATCTTAAAAAACTTTCTTTTGGGTGTCCACATTCCAGAGATTTTTTAAAGAAAGTTTGGCTAAAAATGAAATTAATTGCTATGCATTGGTTGACTCTGTTGACCTGCCGAACTATTATTTGCACTAAAAATAAATTTAAAATTTTTATATTGTGAATAGTCGACAACTTTCATTGATTTTTTCACCATCGGGAAGCTTTCTGGTCATGTCTAGCTCATCCAATGTTGAGTATAGTTTCAATTGCTACTATCATAAACCGAAGCGATAGCGGAGGTTTGTGACGCTAGTTCGACTTCCCTAAAAAAGAAAAGAAAAGGAAGCTATAAGGGCGAACATTTTAACTTTTCCATACTGAACCGAATCAAAAAAAAAATATGTTTAAACGAAAGTACTCTTCAATACGAGTTCAACGAGCTATCGGTCATTACAAACGGTTACCTACATCCGGCGAAAACACTACTTGAAATGAAGCATCTTCACACATTCGAGTTAATAGAAATGTTTCATGTGGGTTTGATATAAGGTAACTGATTGAAAGTTGACCTAATTTGACAAATCTCAACTTTGAACTTGAATTTCTCAGCGATTTTGGAACTATGTTACATGGAACCACTTTTATTTTAAAGATTTATCTTTTGTTTACTTAATTAATATAAATTTTATTAATTATTGTCGATTTCGTCTAACAAAGTTAATGAATTAATAAAAATGCAGAGTTGACCTATATGAATCGTGAGTGGTCCTATTTCACATTTAAACACATTGAATCGTGAGCTGTCCTATCTATACATAGTCATAGGACATATCACGATTTATTGAATGTTGAGTTGACCAATAATTTTTTCTCCATATAAATTTACACGGACAACTTAAGATCACTTTTCCGCTAGGTCAACTTTCAATCAGTTACCTTACGTATTGTACCAGTACATTTGTTTGTTCGCACTTTGGCTAAAACTTACATTAATTCAATCTTAAGACTTTTTCACCGGCAAATCATAAATTAATTTCTGTTAAAACATTTTTATGAACATTTCCAAAATACACACTTATATGAAAGCCATTGTTTCATTTATATGACAAAAATACAGCTACAACATTTGGAAGTGGAACAAAACGTTCCGGAACCATGCAAATTTTTGAAGAAAAAAACTCAGAAATACTGGGTTTTAGTCACATCTATTAGAATTCGTCGTAGTTACAAAATCTATAAGATCCAGCTAGAATAGTAGCCCTATTTTGATTGCAATCTGAGGTGATTGTCACTTTGGTTTGGAGCGCCTGGGCCAGATGTTTTGCACGGTTGGCCCTATTTTCGTTGCAATCTGAGGGGATTGTCACTCTGGTTTGGAGCGCCTGGGCCAGATGTTTCCCATGGTTGGCCTTATTTTCGTTGCAATCTGAGCGAATTGCCACTCTGGTTTGGAGCGCCTGGGCCAGATGTTTCATATGGTTGGCCCTATTTTCGTTGCAATCTGAGCGGATTGCCACTCTGGCTTGGATGTCAAGTTTTGGGTCCGAATATTTTTATTGCAATCTGAGAGGAATGCTACTTTTGCTTGGCAATTTTTCCATATTTTTTTTTTCGTTGTACGAAGTGTGCCGTAGTATCGACTGAAGTATCGACTGAACTGTAAAAAAGTGATTTGTTTTGTCAAAAATTTATTGTATTTTGCCTTGTAATACACGTTATAAATTTTATATTCGATTTGAATGTTTTTTCAGTAATTTTTTAGAGTGTGATAAGCTTCAAAACAATCTGGAACATGCAACGCAACCAAACACTTTTTACATTCCCATGTCGTTTCACTCAAATCAGCAAACGACCAATCCCACACACAGCCAAAATGGAGCCTCTACACCGTAGAGAAACACATTTCTCTACGACATGGTCAAGAAATTCCGACTGGCGCTGGAGAACCAAACAATGAAACTTCATCCGATTTAAACAACAACGAAAATCTGAATGAAGATTCGGCAAGTGTAATTGAAATCCACAACAGCGAAACTCTGAATGAAGATTCGGCAAGTGGAATTGAAATCGACATGACAGCAAACGCTGATCTTCCTCTTGCTCATATGGAGCACAACTCACGACGTTCGTCGAAAAAGCGGGCTCTTCCTAATATCACGCAACAACGTGTAAAACGCACACGATATCAAAAATAAAATCAAAAAGCAAACTTGTGTTTTGGAAAATTGCAAAACTCTTTCATCAGAATCATTATTTCCATAATTTTCAACTCAAGATTTTAGAGATTTTCAAAGGGGTAGTAAATGGTCACGCCAGAATCGGTCATTTTCTGTTATACCTCAAGATCTGAGGTTTTGATTCAAAAACCTAGGATTGTGCGTTATAACCGAAAATAACCGATTCTGGCGTGACTATGAAACATCAACTCGAAAACTGACAAACGGCCAGAAATTGTTCCAAAGAAAGTACCAGTATTTCATGAATTTTCACAAATTTCATGAATTTTCACAAATTTCATGAATTTTCGTGAATTTTCTCAAATTTTCATAATTTTCTAGAATTTTCTCAAATTTTCACAATTTTCTTGAAATATTTTCGCGAATATAGGCACTGGTAAATTGCCATGTCCACCATGTAAAAGAATATTTTACGGTAGCCCTTGAGAAACTTTCTCATTACAGGAAAGCACGCCAGTCGTTGGTCTTGACGATCGACACCTCCCATACCGCGATTATATTCAATGACACACTTAGGCTTGAAAGTATTTTCCTCTTCGCGGTTGCCACCTTTGTGAATTTTCTTTTTTCCTGTATTACACATTTCGACATTTGCATGTTTCGTAGATAACATGTACACATCTTTCCGGTCAACCCATTTCATCGCCAATATTCCGTGACTCGATCTAACAGCAGCCTCACCTTTCTTCAATTTTAACTTCGGAAGATCCTTAGGCATATTTTTGCGATTGTTTCTGACGGTGCTAATTACATTTGTGTTGTTTTTCAGCAAATATTCAAAGATGTTCGGTGACGAATACCAATTATCAATGAACAAGGTGTATCCTTTGTTCAAAATTTCACTCGACAGATGTTGCACAATGCTGCCAGATATACCCAAATCAGAATTGCTTTCAGAAGCATCATCACCGGTATATATTTTGAAACCACAACAGTATCCTGAGTTTGACTCACACAGTTTATAATACTTTATGCCATAACGAGCTCGTTTTTGAGGCGAGAACACCACATTACCCAAACGACCTTTGAATTTCATGAGTGATTCATCGATTGATACGTCACCTTCTGGAGTGTACATTTGGCCAAATTTGTTGTTGAAATAATTTACAGCTTCCCGGACTTTGCTCATTTTGTCAGTCTTATCCAATGTTGAATTATGTGAAAAGTGGAGGAATCGAGTTATTAACCAAAATCTTCTGTATGGCATTGTCCTGGCGAATATTGGCGTGTGAATTATGGATCTCGTTGACCAGTTCATTGACACTCTTGGCTTTTTTACTTGCGACATGATGATGCTCAACGCCATATACGTTTTCATTTCATCCACTGTTACAGGTACCCATTTTTCATCAATTTTCTTTTTTTTAGACGGTTCTCCATCATTTACTTGCTGAGCGTAACGATTGGTTTCGGTTGTTATTGTTTGCCAAAAGGATACATCGAAAAATTCCTCAAACATTTGCAAAACAGTAAAATTTTCTCCAAGCCGTTGCAAGACAGAGTTGTTGATACCAGGATTGCCAATGAATTTGTTTATTTTCGGAGCGTTGTCCTTCAAATCCCATGTCCATTCGATCGGATCATTTTTTTTCGATGTAAATTTTGTCCTTTTCTCAGGGATATGGCATTCAGTGGAATCACAACTGTCGACAGATTCGTCCGATTCATCGGAGTACTCAGAGTCACTCCCTTCCTCGGAATCGCTCCAATCAGATGAAGAAATATTTTCATTTTCTGAATAATAAGTAAATCCGCTATCAACGTCTGACATTATACGTTATTTACAAATCTTACGAAATTTACTGACTGACTAAAAAATGAATTCATGGCATTCTTTGGTAATTCTAGTATATTTGAACTGTTTCAACGAAAACGAGCCGGACTCGTCTTTTCGAAGCAAGGGGTTAAATATGCGCGAAATTATGAATCCCACAAAAACCTCAAAGAGGAAAAGGTGACGCTAGTGTAATAAAAATTAAACTTCCAAAACGTTTGATATCGGTTTTGGTGACGCATTCTGCGCCTCAACGTAATCAATTTTTACCAAGAAAATTTTAACAATAAAATATGTCAACGAGAAGTTTACCGATGAGATTTTACAACGAAAGCTTTACAAAAAAAATGCGTCACAAGTGGCAGATGCTGAGGAAACCCCTCATACGACAATAATCGTCTGCCACTTTGTGACGCATTTTTTTTGTAAAGCTTTCGTTGTAAAATCTCATCGGTAAACTTCTCGTTGACATATTTTCTTGTTAAAATTTTCTTGGTAAAAATTGATTACGTTGAGGCGCAGAATGCGTCACCAAAACCGATATCAAATGGTTTGGAAGTTTAAATTTTTAAAAATTTTTACTACGCTAGCGTCACCTTTTCCTCTTTGAGGTTTTTGTGGGATATCAGTTGTTTTGGAAGTTTTGGGTAATACATAGAGTTAAGCAAGCTCTACAAGTGACAATTTATCTCAAGTCTACATACCGTACAATTACAGTGGGCTTTTTTTGGTTCGGAACATTTTGAGACATTTTCGAATTTTAACAGTCATCGATGTTCCCAGTCAATTAAGTTGTTTCCACTTATGATATTTTGCGCCAAGTTATCAAACCCTGGAAATCACTTAATGCACTGGGTGCGTCGATGGACATTAAAACTCTGATAAATGATCTAAAATTGTGTTTTCTTAAGTTGAACATGCAGTATCGCCGAAAATATTTCAAAAATATGAAATTTCAAGATAACCGCCGTATTCTTGAAATGTCGATAAAAGTTTACCGTCAACGAAACTGTACAAGTGACACTTTATCCCAACTCTCTACATGCCGTACAGCCGGAAATATCTCAAAAATACGAAATTTCAAGATGGCCGCCATTTTCTGGAAATATCGATAAAAGTTTTCCACCAACGAAACTGTACAAGCGACACTTTATCCCAACTCTCTACATGCCATACAGCAGGAAATATCTCAAAAATACGAAATTTCAAGATGGCCGCCATTTTCAGGAAATATCGATAAAAGTTTTCCACCAACGAAACTGTACAAGTGACACTTTGTCCCAACTATCTACATGCCGTATAGCCGAAAATATCTAAAAAATACGAAATTTCAAGATGGCCGCTATTTTCTTGAAATGCCGGAAAAAGTTATCCGTCAACGAAACTCTATGATTATCAATTTACTGCAACTATGTATGTGCCATATAGGCCTAAATACAATAAATACAAAAAATTCAAAGAATTTCTAAGATGGCTGCTTTCCACCATTTTGTTGGACATTCTAACCCTAAAACAAATTCCACATTGAAACCTAAAACCTGAAATTCGAAAATGATCCAAGAATTTTGCGAACAAACAAATTTTTCAAATTCATAATTTCGCGCACATTTTATATGAAGCACTGATCTACTACACAATCATTATAATAGAAATGTAGCTGTCATATTTTTGTCATATGAATGAAATAATGGCTTACATATAAGTGTGTTTTTTGGTTTTTTGCATGAAAATGTTTTAATTACAGAAATTAAGTAAAAAACTTCAATAAAATTTATTGATTTGCCGATGAAAAAGTCTTAAGATTGAATTAATACAAGTTTTAGCAAAAGTGCGAGCGCAGTTTTCGCAAACAGATGTAGTGGTTCGATACCTATATCAAACCCACATGAAACATTTCTATTAACTCGAATATGAAAAATGTGCTGAAAATGTGTGAAGAAGATGCTTTATTTCAAGTGGTTTTCAAGTGGTGTTTTCTCCGGATGTAGACCACTGTTTTTAATGATCTATAGCTCGTTGAACTCGTTTTGACAAGCACTTTCGTTTAAACATATTTGTTTTTTGATTTGGTTCATTATGGAAAAGTTAAAATGTTCGCCTATATATAGGTTCCTTAGTCTCCCGTTGGTTGTTTTCTTTTCTTAGGGAGTCGACTAGCGTCACGAACCTCCGCTATCGCTTCGGTTCATGATTTGAAAAATTTGTTTCTTCGCAAGATTTTTGGAACATTTTGGAATTTCTGTTTTCAGGTTTCAATGTGGAATTTGTTTTAGGGTTTAGGGTTAGAATGTCCAAAAAAATCGACATTTCAAGAAAATGGCGGCCATCTTGAAATTTCGTATTTTTGAGATATTTTCGACGGCATGTATAGAGTTGGAAAAAGTGTCAACTGTACAGTTTCGTTGACGTAATTTTTTTTTTCGATATTTCAAGATTATCGCGGCCATCTTGAAATTTCGTATTTTTGAGATATTTTCGGCTGTATGGCATGTAGAGAGGTGGGATAAAGTATCGCTTATACAGTTTCGTTGGTGGAAAACTTTTATCGATATTTCAAGAAAATGACGGCCATCTTCAAATTTCGTTATTTCATTATTGTCGCATTTTTTAGTTAAATTTTCATTGTAAAATCTCATCGGTGAAATTATCGTCGACATATTTTCTTGTTTAAAATTGAATATGTTTAGGCGCAGAATGCGTCACCAAAACTGATATCAAATGTTTTGGAAGTTTAATTTTTACTAGAATAGCGTCACCTTTTCCTCTTTTGAGGTTTTTGTGGGATCGAAAGGTTGCTAGGAATCTCGCGCCGCGTCATTCACAATTATTAACATTTTGACACATTTTGTATAAGGAAGATGTCACTTTGTGAATTATTGTGAATGACGCAGCGCGAGATTCCTTAACACCGATCGAAAATAGTTCTGCCTCAAACAAATTCTTTTTATCGCGGTGCAAACGGCCTCAGTCAACAAAGTCGACAAAAAAGTGCGAAAATCTACGTATTTTATGGGCATATCTTAGAATAACGTTAAGCGTCAGAAAAGGTTCTGCTAAGTTCGAAGACGAGCAAATTTCCCAGATTTGATTAATTCAATTTCAATTTGCCGTCACCGACTCAGAAAATGAAGAAGAAATATTTGAGTGTTATAAATTCAAAAAGTTTGCTAGAAAGAACGCCCTTCTAGGACATTTGTAACAAAAATGCATTAAATGCACTCAGCATAAACTGTACAGTCGTGAGTGTATGTGTAGTATATATTCAACATCATGCATAATTTACCTGCCATTACAGTTGCAGAAATATTTCATTGCAAATTCGTTGCAATTTTCAACCAATACATACGAAAAACTACGTAGAAGAAGGCGTAAATGTATTTGTATTATAGTGTGTTGAAAGGATGCGGGTTAAATCACACGAACTCAAAATCAGATGGTTTGAGATCCACGTGCTTGTCAAACGTTGTTTTTCTGTTTGTGTTTTTTTTTTTGTTTGAAAAATTTGTTACTTTTGTTCAGGAATTGTTAACGAAAATGGCCCGACAATTAAAATCAGATTTGATTCGGTTACAACAAGTTTTTACGAACACTCACGATCGATTTCGAATTTTAAACTCGTCGGTAGATGAAGTTACTTGCAGATTTTTCCAGCAAAATAAAACTTTTTACGATGTTCAGGCCAACATACCGGTGAGTTTTTGATATTGTTTATTAAAAAATTGGCTTTCGTTGATTTGAAATCGTTATAATAATAAAAAACATATTGTCGTGCAGAGTTCTTACCCATCGGAACCACCACTTTGGTTTGTCATCAGTGACCACGAGGCGATAGTAGATTTATTGGAGGAACCATTGGAGGCATTAAATAAATGTACTGAAGAACGCGACAATAGAATTATTAATCAGGTTGGTTTGATGTAACTATATTTACTTTACTAGGAAGGTAATAGGGCCACTACCTTCCTAGGGAAACCCATTTTCCTCGATCGTATCACAATGAGTAAAAGTACCTGTCAAATTACTTTCCTGCTATTGTAATCTATACTATTTCCTATTAGTCAATACAAATATTTATTTCGCTAAAGGTGACAGCGATAGTCGAGCTTTTGTGTCGCATACATGAAGAACCTTGTCCCGAAGAATTAAATGAACTAAAAATTTTAAGTTCGGTTTTGGAACGTGACGAAGATACCGGCAACGAAAGCGATGAGCTAAATAATGTAAATGCAGATGGAGACGAGGAAGAGTTTGAAAGCGAATGCGAGGACGAAGAATGCTCCGACAACGACGAGTCCTATGACAACGACGAAATGTTTGAAATAAACGCAAGTGGAAGCAATACTACCACGGTATGGTTAACAAAGTTTTCTAGGTAGAGTCAGCAGTAAAATTTTTTCTCTACTTGTAGGGTAACCCTACAGAATGTGAAATGGACGCTGAAAATGCTCAGATACTTAGGAAGCAGAAAAATTTGCAATACGGAAAGGTAATTACAATCAGGAACACTTTGTCTTTTATCTTATTGCATCGGTGTTTTAACACTTCACAGCCTAGATTGCTGGTTTACCTTCTTTGTTCTCAATGAAACCTAGATACTCATTAGACGGTCTCGGTCTAAATTATTTTTAATTTTCATTCGTACTCCACCATGACAAAAATGCTTTCTCTTAGCAATCTTCCGCCAACAGCAGTAAGGTGTTGCTGAAGGAGCTCGATACGATCTACCGTTCGGAAACATACAAAAACAAAACGTATTCGGTAGAATTAGTGGAAGATGCATTGGACGTTTGGGACGTTAAGTTGATGCTAGTCTGTCCGGATAGTTTGCTACAGTTAGATCTACATCGATTGAGAGAACAAGGACTCAATCACAGCATCCATATGAGAATTACGTTTGAGGAAACGTTTCCATATTCCGCTCCATTCATCCAAGTCACCTATCCGGCCATAAAGGGTACGATTCTTTCATTGCTAAGAATTATATATCTAAATATATTCTTTAATCAACCAGGTGGTCATGTGCTGGATGAAGGTGCGTTGTGCATGGAATTATTGACCAAACAAGGGTGGAGTTCAGCATACTCTATGGAAAATGTGTTAATGCAAGTTTCATCGACGCTAATTACTGGAAATGCTCGTGTTGACTTCGACAAAACAAAGGTCAGTTTATCTGTAAAATTTCTGTTTACGAAAGTGTTTGTGAGACCGTTTGATTTTCTGTAATTTAGCTTTTAGATTGGTAATCGACTTTTATGAAAGCTAATACTACAAACGATTCGATCATATTTTTTACAATTAATTAACTTAATTAACGGGACTATTTGAAGTTCTCTGGATTAATTAATTGATTTTGTGTGTGAATGTACTTCTTATGTTGTTTGAACAGTTCACGTAGCGGTTGTCATAAAATATTCGTCAAAGACACCAAAATGATGAAAATGATGACCCAGTAAAAACTGAATGTCGGCGGTAATCTTAAAAATTACGTCTTAGCGGAAACGCTGTAATTTAAATGTGTGTATGTTTCCAGTGAAATAAACTAGTGCAAAGGCCACAACTTTTGAGGATCTTTACGATAACACCATTAGTTACAGGTGTTTCACATTCCTCATTGCTTGACATTGGTGCTTTTGTGATTAAAATGATGAACGTCCTATTAGATGGAGAAATAGATTTTCAAGTTTTAACATACAACAATGTTTTAATGAACGATCCAATTTTTCTAGATAATTTTGCGAACTCCATATAGTCAGGAACGGGCTAGGGAAATGTTTGAATATCATGCAAACTTGCACAAGAACAATGGTAAGTGTGAACTTGGTTACAATGACAACCGATCCGAGTCCACATCAATTATTAAAATTTACCAATTTGTCTAGGTTGGAAATTACCAGATATCGGAAGCAGCTAGATTAAATTTACTGCATGCAATCGAAATGAAGTTGTTGTAGAACTGAATAGACAAAAATCAACACTTATGCTCGTAGAATTAATTAAGCTTGTGTCACTTGACTTTATTGTTTATGATTAATTACAGATTTATGTTCAAATGCTATTTAAGCGGTAAGAGTATTTAATAAAATGTAAAATTAAATATTTTTTGAAATTCGCCTTTAATTCCTGAAAAGGATACCAGCCCAGATGCTAAGTTTCGAGAATAATTATGAGAATTTTGTTAGAAACTTTTTATCTGTCATATTTTCCAAGATATATAGATCACATAGCTCATATTAAAACGCTCGTAGCGTCGCTCCCAAATGAGCGACTTTTGGGAACGTGTGGACTGGAATCTAAAACTATAAATTTGCCTATGAACCGAACTGCCCAAGCTCTATAGTTTCCGAGATATAGCTCACACTTAAAATGCTCACAGCTCCCAAATTGGTGACTTTCGGGAAAAACCCTGACTTTGCCACCAACATGCTCCGAAGTATTGTAGTATTCTGATCAAATGAGGTGAAACGAAATTAAAAATCTGAACAATGAGGACGAATCAGAATAATTGTAACTTAATGAGTGGTGACGGCTCAATTTTATAATTTTGACAGGTTTGACAAATCCGATTTTCTGCACTCACTGACCTGTGGGACAGATTTCTAATAATAATTTTGAATACAACGTAAAAGCGAGGTAAAATTGAAAGAGTAATCTTGCCCCCTCATGGGTCGGCGCCTCTGGATATATCATTTTGTTTTCAGAAATAATAGAATGATGAATAAATGATTTATTTAAAAAAAATATATATGTACCAGGGTATCAAGAGTATAACTAAACTAACAAATGGTTTATTGTGTTGAAACAGATGATAAGTTGTTCGTAGTTATACTTATACTTGGCCTCGTCATTCTTCCCAGTCAATCACGCAGCATTGCTGTGTATACACACAACAAGAATAAATCTCGTTTATAATTGAACTAACATTCTAAAGTAAACTCCTGTTGACATGGCAACATTCAAGAAATTGCAAGTAACCAATGTGACTGCTGACTTCAGAAAAGCTACATCAATATTCGAACTACCTATACCGAAACCGGGAAGCGATCAAATTCTAGTTAAAAACCATTTTTCTGGTGTAAATGCCGCCGATCTTAACGTTACAGCAGCTAGATACTTCACTGTTGGAAAAGTACCGTTCGACATTGGATTTGAAAGCCTTGGTGTAGTGGAAGCGGTTGGAGAAGATGTCACTGGGTTCAAAGTGGGCCAAGCCGTTATGTCATGTTCAGGTGCCGGCTATTCGGAATATCAGGTAATATCAAAACGAACTATGGGACTCGTTTTTGACGTCGGTCAATTAAGTTCCAATCAAACAAAAAATTATATTTTTTACCGATGGAAATAGTTATTTATCTACCAAGGTAGGTATGAAGGTATTTTTTCGCACTAGATGTCGATTGTCGACCCGAGGCGAAGCCGAGGTCGACAAGACGTCGTGTGCGAAAAAATACCGGCATACCTACCGTGGTAGATACAACGTTTTTCGCAATTTCGGGCCATAATCACCTTTCCAATGCAAAACATGTCCTACATTTTGTTCCAAAATTCTTGTGTATACAGAAATTCATTTGAACGATCAAGAAGGCTGCATTATAATACACATTGCAATGTGATGTAAAGAGACGCTTTGAATGAAATCGAGTAGTCAATGCTTAGTATATACGCTTCAACAATGCGTTCGGTATAATTGTGTGACTCTATAGCCGAATGGCTATAGTCGCTGCTTTGTGCTGAAAAACCTTTTGGTGTCGGGGGTTCGATTTCTGGTCAATGCAAGATTTTTATTTATAAAAATTTAGCCTTCGTTGAAGGTAATAGGTTCTTTAGCGTGCGAAAAAAAAGGTGATATCGCACTGCGTGCGAAAAAAAAGTTGATAACGCACTGCGTGCGAAAAAAAGTTCATGTTGCGCTGTGTCCGGGAATACAGTGAAATAAATACCTTCAAAACGACATTAAATGGATGCATGGAAAGGTGATGATTATGGACCGGAATTGCGAAAACGTTATTATAAGACACTTTGTTTTCTTTCATGTGCTAAAATAGCATATTATGTACATGTTTCCAAATTTTTATTCTGGCCAGTGGTAAGTTTAAAACCCGAGCCGAAGGCACGAAGGCTAGCGTGAAAAATCACTTTATCTCGCTGCAAAACAGATACATAAAGTCAACTTTATAAATCATTTTTAAAACCACTAAAAACACGAAATTTCGAATCGAAATACAAAAATTGCATGATGGAACTGTATTTCATAATAACGTTCGCTATCGATAAAAAACATAAAAATTTTGTTTGGAGCTTAATTCGATTTTTTATTTCAGTTGGCAGAAGCAAAAGAATTGATTCCGATACCTGCTGCTGATCCAAAATACATTTCAGTTATGGTTTGTGGCCTAAGCGCTGCGATTGGATTAGACTATGCCGGAAATATTAAAGCCGGTGACAAAGTTCTGATTACAGCAGCTGCTGGTGGCACTGGTCATATAGCTGTTCAATGGGCAAAATCCAAAGGGGCTTACGTAATTGGTACAACGTCATCTGCCGACAAGGTCACTTTTCTAAAAGGCATTGGAGCAGACCATGTCATCAATTACAAAGAGGAAGATTTAAATGCGATATTGAAGCGTGATTATCCAGATGGTGTGAACGTTATCTGGGAGACAATAGGTGGCAAAGTGACTGAAACTCTTATACCGCATTTAGCCTCATTTGGCCGTATGATACTCATTGGTGGAATCGCAGGCTACAGGACTGAAGGATTCCCGAAAATCGAAATCCAGCCAAGCGTATTGCTCATGAACGACATCACGTTGACTGGATTTTTTTTACTAAATCACGTCGATAAGTTTCCAGTTTATTTAAATGAATTGATCAGGGATGTGGATAGTGGAAAATTGAACATAACAAACGATTTTGGGGAAAATACTTCTGATGGCATTTTCAGTGGACTCAATGGCGCTGTTCGAGGAGTTGAACATTTACATTCGGGTAAAAGTATCGGCAAAGTGACCATTAAACTATGTTAATCTTTCGTCAACTCATTGATGTATATGACCGCTGCTGAATAAAAATATATTGCCAATCACAGTCCTATCTTAAAATATAAAGGTTAATGTTTGTTTGTTCGTCTCGCTATAGGCGCTCAGACGAAGAGTCATAGAGCCTTGTAACTTTGGATACCGACATTAAAGAAACGACAACAATTATACTTCTGTTTCGCCTTTCTTGATGATATATTAATTACATACGAAAATGAAGAAGAGTACTAAAAGCATTAATTTTTATTGCTTGCCCCAAGCGAAAATTGATTCTTACATATCAATTTGGCCCCTGCGAAAATGGTCGATTACATGAGGGATATTTGTGTGACACTATCGTCAAGGAATCTCTATTTTCGCGGGGTGCACAGTCATTCACGTAAAACGAGTTTTCGCGGGGTGCAGCCGCGAAGGAGAATGCATCATCTGAAATATTTAATGCCTTCCAACAGAAAAAAAGAAAATAATTATTGATGTTTTGTGTTTTTGAACACAAATTTTCCAGTGGCGTGAGTTGAATGTCGCAAAAGCATTTGAATTATTTCGAAAAGAAAATAACAAAACTGAAAGTGTCAGCCATTTTTTTGCTTCAGCAATAAATTCAATGTTTGTAATGAACACATGGCAAACACTTTTAGTTGCGTATTTTTCACTTATATTCGAGAACACTAAACACTTTGCTTATGTTAGACATTATTCACTTCACTTCACTGCAAAATTTTTATTCTAAATAACGAAAACAACAAAATTAATGCATTATCCTGAAACGGAAAAACAATTCAGTGACAAGCCGACTGTTGTGACCGTTGTGACGTGTATTGAGATTACTGCTGTAACAATACCAACATAACATTAGTGTTGTTTTCGGGATTTTTTTCTTCGTAGACGTGTGAGCCAATTTCGGAGGGTTCGGCGGTATACTAGATTCGTTGTTACTGCGTTAAGGAATTGATATGTAAGAATCAATTTTCGCTTGGACAAGCAATAAAATAGAATACAGTGCAAGCTGTTGCCATGATTCATTACTTGTGGAAACAATTTTGAAACTCGCAACTCACGCGTGTGTGTTGCTCGTATCTCAAAATTGTTCCCCCATGTAATGAATCATTTTCGCAGCATGCACTGTAACCTACTATTGCTCGACTCAGTGTTGAAATTATAAATTATTTTAAAAAAAAACAGCCTTTAAGGTCTTCATCGTCATCACCGTCCTCATCGTCAACTTCATCTTCTTCGTCTTTGTCTATATCATCCGCAGGATCAACTGTGGGGTAATCAACACCCCATTTCCGAAAATTGTTTTAGGCCGTCTTCACCACCACGAGTCTTTGAATCACTGAATAGGTTATTCACACCTCGAGTTCCAAGTGTTAAGCACAAACTGCGGGATTCGGTAATCCGGCCACTGTTGTTAAAAGTTTTGCAGCCGTGGTCCAAAAATCGGCAGGATGCCTTCCTGCACCAGTAGCTTTCCGTTTTCGTTAATGCGACCTTTGGCTGTCTTTAAGCAAATCATTTTCCAATAGAAGTTGACCATTTTTATACCAATCGTGCTGTTTGAATCCATTCACCTGTCCAGGATTCGGTGAAGAAAACTTTTTGTGTGCGTATTAGCTCCAAATAGGTAGTTTTAAGGTAGGATCTATTTTAGCATAATAAAGTGTGGATCCCGATCCTCCGTTCTCTGCTACTCCAATTATTGGATAAGGACGATCTCCACAATCTGCAGAATCTAGTTCGCAATCGGCATCAGTTGACCAAACTGCCCTCGTTAATCCGACTTTCCTACAAGTTACGTCGGGTTTCGTAGCTTTTTAATCTTTTTTACAGACCACACCTCCAACTTTAGTTCCTTACATGATCGCATAGCTGTAGAATGTTTATTTTGGACCGGGATTCGACGAAAAGTTCTTTGTTGGCCTCGCAGGTTTTTGACGAATGGCCGCACACTTTTTCCTCGAACGTGGACATCCTGGGAGTTTGAAATTATCGCAACTATTACTGGGAATGTTTTCTTTCATGTTTCTAACGAGTTCAAGGTGGTCGTCCATTTCTGCATCACAAATCATGATTCCACCTAATCGTTTTCTTCTAGCAAAACACATTTTCTTATTACTTAAACTTAAACTTAAAACTTACGACAGTCTCCTTTGTATAACCTGAATCCTGAATCGAATCGAGCACAGGCTGACATTAGGACTTTGTCGACAACCACATTATCATCAGACACCAAATGTTTGATTTCATAGTAAGATAGAATGCCAGAAGTCAAAGAGCAAACTCCCTGCTTACCGGCTCCTTCGTTACCTCCATTCCTTAACGTTTCGTCATCACTAAATGCACTAAATCCGTCGTGAGAGTCCAACGTAAATGTTCGTCCATATGTAATCATTCCAATGTTAATTTTCTCGGATGGTACACCTGCAGCCAAATAAAATTCCAGTCCCAATTCAATGTTTTCAATTCGAGGACAAGAACAATCGACAATCGACGCATTTACATTAGGACCTCCTGTATCAAAACTTCCTCTGTGGAAATCATAATTGATGACATTTTAGCGTTTTTCGCTAAATGTGATCGGATAAAAATACAGAGCTACATCGTCTTTTCTTCAAGAAAAGAAACAGAAAACATAAAAAATCGACAGCTCACTGATAGGATTTCACCGCTCAAAAAAGAGTTTAAGCATTTGTATGGAAACTTCAGGGAGCCCTAGCTCCCAAAAACGCTTGCGTACTCCCATTTTTAAAAAATAATAATTTGATCTAGGGCCCGAGATTAACCTATAACCAAAATTTCTGGAAAATCGTAAGAAACGTTTAGGAGTTACGAAATCGAACTTTTTCGAAGGAACTAACTAATGTAATTTTGAAATTCAATATCTCGGCCAAATCTTAACCTACAGTAACGTGTGATCAACAAATACACACACAAAAAATTCATGTAAGGGGCCGAAAATCGAGAAATATCTCAAAACTCACTCATTTTCGGTCCCGACACATGAAAATAACTATAATTGAATTGAACTATATATTTCTTCACACATCAAATGTCAATGGATGCGAGACTGGATGTTTGAAAATAAAAAAAGATTTACAATTTTGTTAATTGTGGATGAATGATTTTTCATAGCAGCGAACTCTACCAGAAACTAATCAGGTATTCTTTCATGCAGCCAGAATACTATGTGGAGCCTAGACTATTGAACTTAATCTTCATGAATAACTATAACTACACTTGCGTATTTTTAAAGGGAGAAATCAAAAACTCGCATAAAACACAAAACACAAAATATGTCGGTTTTCAGAATTCCGCGTGTGTAGCTACAAGAGCTATTAAAATTGCGAAACTGTTTTTATGAACATATTATCAGTGGATATACAGGACATTTCACTTAATTTGTAGTTCACATGCATTTTTACAAATTACGTGGAATTTCCCATACGAAACGATTATTACGTTTTCTTTTAATTTTAAGCCCCGTACCAAGTATTAAGGTTCTGAAAGAACAGCTTAAGACAACTCTGAGTTGATCACGAAGGCGGGGACACATAATCATGGGCGCGCGTTAGCATAGCGCCCGTGACGCAAGTCCTATTACTAGAAAAAATTTCAAAATAAATTTTTGTCATCGACTGCAGAACCATATATACAGCAAATATTGAAGTTCTTCAATTCAAAGACAAATGACTCGAAATTACCATTAAAAAAAACTGGGCGTCCGTACGAGTTCAACGAGCTATCACACGTTCTTGCAGCTTAAAATTTGGCCACGCAAAAAATCTTCCAAGAAGCCCCATTTCCATACATTTTGGTCAATTTCAGTACTTTAAACGAAATGAAAAAATCCTACGTTACTTTGTTAGTCCGTCCGTCCGTCCGTCCGTGTTTCCTATCTTCTAAAGTCTTCTTTAGATTTTGTTGAAATTTTGGGAGTAGATTCTAGTCGTCAATCTAAGACATTCCAGAAAAAAAAATTTGGGGGGAACCGGCCTCGTTTCGGAGCTAGGGCTCCTCGAAGTTCCCATATAGGCCCCATATAAGAACACCTTTAAGTGTGTGTGTGTGGATGGGTATGGTAGAACAAATTTGTTCGCTTTTGGTATTTGGTAAGCTCTGCTCGCCTCAATTTTTTTTCCTAAATTTAGTATTTTTTAAAGTTTAAAATTTTTCAAATTTTTTTACATTTTTCAAATTTTTTTAAATTTTTCAAAATTGTTTAAATTTTTCAAATTTTTTAAAATTTTTCAAAATTTTTTAAATTTTTCAAACATTTTAAAATTTTTCAAACATTTTTAAATTTTTCAAATTTTTTAGATTTTTCAAATTTTTCAATCTTTTGAAATTTTTGAAATTTTTGAAATTTTTGAAATTTTTTTAAATTTTTTTAATCTACTAATTCTTCCAAAAGAACTGATATCAGTCGAAAACACTCAAAAGAGTAAAAGTGACGCAAGTCCATGTGCATACTTCCAAAACAACTGATATCGCTGGAGGTGACACATTCTGCGCTTGTACGCAAAAACTGTAACAACAAAAATTTGACCAAAGAAATTCTAGAAACAAAATTTTACCAAAAAAATTTTGCGTCACAAGTGGCAGATGTTGAGGAAAGTACTTTTAAGAAATTTTTGAAAATAGGCAAGAATATGTCCTAATACGTCCGAACGATCTGCCACTTTGTGACGCAAAATTTTTTTGGTAAAATTTTGTTTCTAGAATTTCTTTCGTCAAATTTTTGCTGTTACAGTTTTTGCGTTACAAGCACAGAATGCGTCACCTACAGCGATATCAGTTGTTTTGGAAGTATGCACAGGGACTTGCGTCACTTTTACTCTTTTGAGTGTTTTTGACTGATTACGTCAACGGCTGGGAAGTTTATATGTAAAATGGAACTTAACCAAAAAAAATCCTGAATTTTCGACAAAAATATTTTCTTCAAGTTGATTTCTCACAATTTCTGTTTGTAAAATTTGGTGCCACCCGCCTTCGTGGTTGTCGTAACCTGTTCTTTCAGAACTTTGCCAAGTACGGGCTAATAAGATTAAAAGATTAGAAGCCGGCTTAGTAGCAATATGTCGGCGGCGGCGGCTACTCGTCCCATAATACTAATCATCGTAACGCGGTATCACCGTCATAGCAATGTTTGGTAACTCATGTATCCAACACACGTCACAAAAAAGTGAAAATTATTAAAAATTTCTTTTAAACTAGAGATCTGGTACTCTTTTTATTGAAACTGGCCATTTCTGACCAACCATCAATTTTGCTCTGACACATTTATTTTCTTAAGCTAAACCATTACAATATGCTTCTTTTCTTATACCATAACTTTGAAAAAAAGAAGTATACTACGTAGGTAGATTCCGGATTTTGTGCCATGGTGGTTTTTCCGCTTTCCTACAATTATCCACTGATTTGTTTGCATGGTATTTGCACACATAACTAAGTTTCTGCTTACAGTGGAGGTGTGACGCAAGTCCTTTTATCAACTTACAAAAGAATTGATATCGGTGGGGGTGACACTCAAAATTGTACCGAAAAAATTCTAGAAAAAAAAATTACCAAAACAAATTTTGCGTCACTACGCCAAATTGTATCCTAAATATGTTAAATATGTTACCGCGTCCGCGTCCTTTCTTAAAAAAGTGGGACCATCGGTTTGTGTCCACTTTTTCCAGAAAGGACGCCGATACGAAGTTATCATCGAAAATAACATAGGTAACAAACGCCCAAATGTAGGCATAATTTCAGCCAAGTGATGTTGTCTATCCATAAACATGCGGTGCGGTTTCGATGAATTTCTTCAGGCCTGATGAATTCTGATATTGGCAACGTTTCACAGTATCTATTCAATTGTATAAAGTAAAGCAAAAATTGGATTTGTTGGAAGAGTGTGAATAAGCGAGAAAGTTCAATATACGTGGGACAAAAGAACCTGTGTTGGTATAACACTGATTCTGAGCTTCCATTCAATCATAATGTTTCCCTTTTTCCTTGGTATAATAAATTTGTTCTTATTAGAATTTTGACCTGAAAGGTAAAAGTTCGAAGATTGGCATATCCTTCCTAAACTGCTGGTAGGTTATACTATACAAGGGAAGTAATTTTATATGAGTAAAATTATCCAAGGGCTTCGGCCCGTATATTCTATTTTGCTATACCTTACGAGCGCGGTAAAATGTATTCCCTAGGGGCGGAAGAGCCACATTACCTCCCTAGTAAGGTAAAAAGGTTAATTAAAATCTGCTACGGACTACTCTCATTCATATTGGTATCTTCCCATGATAAGACTAATCATATCATACCGGCAAATTCACGTATATATACCACAAATGGAATATGTCAAATTATCTCTTATTTTTATAATCTTGTCGTTGAATTGATTAGTGATTTTAATCAACATGAAGTTGATCGTAAAAATGAGCTAGCTTTAGTCTTAATTTCCACTTACGAAAAAAGCATTCAGTTTTCTCTCCGTTTACACTTAACAAAAAATAGAAAAGATACGCCGTTTAGCTAAACGGGGGTAAAACAGAGTGGTTTCTTGTAAGTGGAAATCAAGCCTTAGTTGCCTTTCATTTCATAAGTGCATTGGCATACGTTTTGTTTGGATGTGTCACAACTATCTAACAAACACATATAGGTTGTAATCATCTTCGACGTAGAGCTTGTCGCGCATCTGAAGTGATTCGAGTAGTTTTTTCATTGCTTAAGTAATGTTAATAAAGTTAATTACTTTGTTGCAATGGCTCCAATAGTTTTGTATTATTGTGCGATAAGGTAACACCACACAAAAGGAAGCACTACAATGAATTGTTTCTTTAAGAAAATCTTCTGTTCTGATTTGTAATTTTTGATATAAATTCTTAGCGGACCTTGCCGTGTAGCATTGAGTACCATCAGACATTTGGGCATTGATGTTGAGGTAAGCGATCTTTATTCTATTGATATGAATTGTATTTCAAGGTCATTATCAAACTCTAAATGTATAATAAAACAATATCTTAGATTCGTGTTGTTGACCTTTTGAAAAAAGAGCATCTAAGTGACAACTACATTAAAATCAACCATCAACACACTGTGCCTGTCCTTGACGATGACGGTTTTATTTTGACTGAATCTCGAGCCATTGCTGTTTATTTGGTGGAGAAGTACTTCCCCAGTGGCCATTCGGTTTATCCGAATGATGCCAGAGAACGTGCGCTGATCAACCAATTTTTGCACTTTGATTGTGGAACCCTTTATCCACGGCTTCGTGGTGTCACTGTAATTCAATTTTTCTTTGAGGTATTTTTGAGCATTTTTTTCTAATTTTTATTTATTTTCAGTTACCAGCTTTTTATCAAGGACAGACTACGATTTCAGATGACGCTCGTCAGAAACTGTTTGAAGCCATAGGTTTTTTGAATACGTATTTGGAAGGCAAAAAATATGTTTCAGGCAGTGCGGAACCGACAATCGCTGATTTTTCGCTCTTTTCATCTGTGGCCAATATTGTTGTGAGTATTTGAATATGAAATGTTGTGACTGAACATCTTTCCAATACCTTAAACCGTTCCGCCAATAGTTGAAAATACTTAATTCTTTTGACGGAGCGCGAGTTTCTGGTTTATTGGTTTTTAGCCCCGTACGAAGTACAAAGGGGCTTATAGGATTACGATGCCGTGTGTAATTGATGGAATTCGAAGCAGACGGTAAGGGCAAAGTGTTTGCCTATGTTCATAGATGACGAATCCGCAATAAAAATTTGGGCCGTCTGTCCGTCTGTCTGTCACGTCGATATCTTGAGTAAATCAAATCCGATTTCAAATTTTTTTTTCCCTGAAGAAAGTTCGAAGATGGGCCCTTCGTGAGTTAGGGCCACCTAAGTGATTTAAGGTCTTTTGGTGATATTTATGGCAAAATAAACGATGGAAATGTAAATGACACGGCAAATGATAGGTATTGTCAATACCAATCCAGGAAAAAAAAAGTTTTTTAAAATCGGGTGAGTGGACCGTGAGTTAGGCCTTAGAAGTGAAAAGCTACTAGGGCCCTATGTGTATTTTACATATAACTCGAGTAAATTTAATCCGTTTTTCGTAATTTTTGTTTCATTTGGAAGGTAATCGAACGGCGAATAGAAAGTTGTTGAAAAAAAAATTAAATTTGGGTCCTTGGACTAAGGCCGCTACTAGGGCCCTATGCGTATTTTACATACAACTCGAGTAAATTTCATCCGTTTTTCGTAATTTTTGTTTCATTTGGAAGGTAATCAAAGGCCGAATAGAAAGTGGTTGAAAAAAAAATTAAATTTGGGTCCTTGGACTAAGGCCACTACTAGGGCCCTATGTGTATTTTACATATAACTCGAGCAAATTTCATCCGTTTTTCGTAATTTTTGTTTTATTTGGTAGGTAATCAAAGGCCGAATAGAATGTTGTTGTAAAAAAATTAAATTTGGGTCCTTGGACTAAGGCCACTACTAGGGCCCTATGTGTATTTTACACATAACTCGAGCAAATTTCATCCGTTTTTCGTAATTTTTGTTTTATTTGGTAGGTAATCAAAGGCCGAATAGAATGTAGTTGAAAAAAAAAAAAATTTGGGTCCTCGGACTGAGGCCGATACTAGGGCCCTATGTGTATTTTACATACAACTCGAGCAAATTTCATCCGTTTTTCGTAATTTTTGTTTCATTTGGACGGTAATCAAAGGCCGAATAGAATGTTGTTGTAAAAAAATTAAATTTGGGTCCTTGGACTAAGGCCACTACTAGGGCCCTATGTGTATTTTACATATAACTCGAGCAAATTTCATCCGTTTTTCGTAATTTTTGTTTCATTTGGAAGGTAATCAAAGGCCGAATAGAATGTTGTTGAAAAAAAATGTAATTTGGGTCCTCGGACTAAGGCTGCTACTAGGGCCCTATGTGTATTTTACATACAACTCGAGCAAATTTCATCCGTTTTTCGTAATTTTTGTTTCATTTGGAAGGTAATCAAAGGCCCAATAGAATGTTGTTGAAAAAAAAATTAAATTTGGGTCCTCGGACTAAGGCCGCTACTAGGGCCCTATGCGTATTTTACATACAACTCGAGTAAATTTCATCCGTTTTTCGTAATTTTTGTTTTATTTGAAAGATAATCGATACTATGTGTATTTATACTCAATAAATTAAAATTTTAGGGCGATTTGAAATTTTTGTTTTATTTGAAAGGAACGTCGTACGGGGCTTCGTAATTGCGCTATGCGCAATTTCTAAGATGTACACATTACATAATAATTTTACTTTAACTACTTTAACCGGCGCATAGGTTTACGGTCAAAGTAGGGCGACGGACGAACTAGGGTCACGTGCGCAATAGATGTACGGGTTTGTACGGGGCTCAGTTGCAGCAAACGCTCCGACTGTTCTGACGGCTCGTTTGTTTCTGGAATAGATGTGCTGGAAATTTGTGAAGTTCGTTAGAATATTTAAGTAGTTTATCGTGGAAATGTATATCAATTGAGTCAATCATACACGTCAACTTATCGCGAGAGTAGTGTTGCGAGCTGAACTGAACTTAACGTCGTAGCTTTATTCTATACTGATGACTTTTGGTGAGTTTACGCATCATAACACGAAATGTGAATTGTTGATGAATTTCGTGCTTGCTGATCAGTTTTGTCCGTAATTTTTATGGATAAATGTTTCCCAGCCTGAAGATTAGAATTACGATCACCCGATGATAGTTAATTTCCAAGACAAAAGCCTAGTTGAACGGAATTCGAAATTTTCCGTCGATCAAAGGGAATTTTTAGTCTATCAGTTTATAACTTCTATTTGATCAATTTTGTTACAAAAGTATAAAATAATGTATTAGAGTTCAGCTTATTGGTATAGCGTTTTGAACTATGCTGTTGTAAGGTGTTAAGAGCGCTCACCCCTTGGCAATTTTCTAGCCTACATTTGTGCGCAAAAATATTCGTTTTTTGATGATTTCTCTGAACGAAAATCTTTTTTTGAAAAAGTAAAACCATTAAATCATGCAAAAATGTGTTACTTTTAAGGGAAAAATTGGTTTGTGGTCGATAACTTAAAACACTTGGAGAAACATTTGCAAAACACATAAATTTACACATTTGCAAAGGTTTCTCCGAGTGGAATAAGTTAACATCTACAAACCAATTTTTCCCTTAAAAGTAACACATTTTTGCATGCTTTAATGGTTTTACTTTTTCAAAAAAAGATTTTGGTTCAGAGAAATCTTCAAAAAACGAAAATTTTTGCGCACAAATGTAGGCTAGAAAATTGCCAATGGGTGAGCGCTCTAAAGAAAGCAAATAATGGTTTTTTTTTGTTACAATTTTAATTCACATTTTGCAGGAACTTGGTGCAAACCTGAGCAAATATGCAAATGTAGTGAGTTGGTACGATAATTTGAAGAAACTGCCATCGACTGCAGAGAATATCGAAGGTGCTAAAACATTCGCAAATAAAATCAACAGTATTTTGCAAGACAGATTGTAATCACTTATTTTATGCATGTGCTTGTGCTACGTCGGAGAAAAATAGATTTCGGGATTTTAAGAGACATCATCGTTTTCCTGTATTCTCTCATTTCACATGTTATTTCAAATGGCAATTGAGAGAATAAGAGAAAAGATGATATCTCTAAACACCCGAAATCTAAATTTCTCCGACTGTAAAAAAATATAATTTTCACAACACACAAAAAGAGTTTTTGGTTTGGTTTTAGGTGTTTTGGGTTAAAATATTTAACAAAAGTACAATTTTATGGAATTACCGGCAGTTTTTCTAAACTGTACTTTTCTATTGTTAAATAAATATATTAGGGCAATTCCCGACCTGAGTTTATAGTACATTACTTGTCAATGGGGCAGATAAGGCGTAGCCGATGTCGGTAAACACAGAAGAAGTACTATTTCCATAATTTATCCCATTACCGAGTAAGGTATTCTTTTTAAAAACTTGAAGTAAAGTTTTGGCTACTTGATGTATAAAGTTAACGTTTTTGAATAAAATTTTTATACTCGAATATAAAACACGTCAGAGAAAAGTAACCCAAGCAAGAGGGCTTGATTTGACCTGAATTATCTTATAGCCCTATATTTTTTGCGCATAAAATTTTTCAACTTATGTCAGTGTTCATTCGAGTTCATTTTCATACAGTGTATTAGTTCCCTTATATGGCGTTTCCGCCACTGTCTGGTTTATTTTACTCTGCCGTGAACATAAATATCAGTCAAAAACACTCAAAAGAGTAAAAGTGACGCAAGTCCCTGTGCATACTTCGAAAACAACTGATATCGCTGGAGGTGACGCATTCTGCGCTTGTACGCAAAAACTGTAACAGCAAAAATTTGACCAAAGAAATTCTAGAAACAAAATTTTACCAAAAAAAATTTTGCGTCAAAGAGTGGCAGATGATTCGGACGTATTAGGACGTATTCTTGCCTATTTTAAAAAATTTCTTTAAAGTACTTTCCTCAACATCTGCCACTTGTGACGCAAAATTTTTTTGGTAAAATTTTGTTTCTAGAATTTCTTTGGTCAAATTTTTGCTGTTACAGTTTTTGCGTACAAGCGCAGAATGCGTCACCTCCAGCGATATCAGTTGTTTTGGAAGTATGCACAGGGACTTGCGTCACTTTTACTCTTTTGAGTGTTTTTGACTGATATCAATTCTTTTGTAAGATTGAAAAATTTTAAAAAATTTAAAAAATTTGAAAAATTTGGGAAATTTGAAAAAATTTAAAAAATTTAAAAAATTTAAAAAAATTTAAAAAATTTAAAAAATTTAAAAATTTAAAAAATACTAAATTTAGTAAAAAAATTGAGGCGAGCAGAGCTTACCAAAAGCGAACAAATTTGTTCTACCATACCCATCCACACACACACACTTAAAGGTGTTCTTATATGGGGCCTATATGGGAACTTCGAGGAGCCCTAGCTCCGAAACGAGGCCAGTTCCCCCAATTTTTTTTTCTGGAATGTCTTAGAATGACGACTAGAATCTACTCCCAAAATTTCAACAAAATCTAAAGAAGACTTTAGAAGATAGGAAACACGGACGGACGGACGGACTAACAAAGTAACGTAGGATTTTTTCATTTCGTTTAAAGTACTGAAATTGACCAAGATGTATGGAAATGGGGCTTCTTGGAAGATTTTTTGCGTGGCCAAATTTTAAGCTGCAAGAACGTGTGATAGCTCGTTGAACTCGTACGGACGCCTAGTTTTTTTTAATGGTAATTTGGAGTCATTTGTATTTGAATTGTAGAACTTCAATATTTGCTGTATATATGGTTCTGCAGTCTACGACAAAAAAAAAATTTGAAATTTTTTCTAGTAATAGGACTTGCGTCACGGGCGCTATGCTAACGCGCGCCCATGATAAATATAATGCTGAAAACTAGAATCTACCAACACAAACATAACATTTCCATCCAGAACGCAAACCATATTGCACTATGTGACAGCCTCATTCCAGTTTGTAATCCCTAGAGATTAAATTTGTCTGTTTTAGCGGCGTTAGCGCAAAGTATATAAACACTGAAGGTATCGCAGATCTGCGGTACCTTCATTGTTTACATACTTTGATTTAGCGCAAGATCCCACAACCCCGGAATATGAGAAGAACTAGTGACGCATTCTACGCTGGTACGCAAAAATCTTTCTTGATTTTTTTTTGTTTTGTCATGATAATACGAAGTCTAAGTTGGCTGCACAACAAAGGAGACATAACAGAGCTGAAATACTACCGCGCTCTGCAAGTCCTTAGTTAAAACTCTGCAAACTGTTTATGACGATCATCGCAAAGAGAAATAAAAAGTATGACTTCTATCAATCCGTATGCACTTGTGGTGGGGATGTGATATCCTATGTGATCCTACTTGATGTGTAGCCAGCCGCAGCTGTTGATTGACTGAATTTATTTGATAAATGTGCACGTATGTATGGGGATAAAGTGTTCATGGTGGGATATCGTCACAGCGTCTGCTACTTCTTAACCGTTCTTCTGTTGAGTTTCATCAAGTTTCTAGCGTCCTATTGCTAAAATTCATGTAGTAGAGGTACTAGCAACGCCACTTTTACCTTCAGCAGCTCAACTGACTGTTTTGCACACGTAAAAAATCTCACTTTCGTATCTAAGCTGTCTTTATTTCTCTGACTTCATTTGAAGTAGCATACGAAATGAAATAAATCAGAGAAATGAAGAGGAACAGTTGTCAGCGCTTAGCAAAACGTAGAGCTCTATTACACATATGTTACGGGCAAGGCTGTGTACTTTGAGGAGGTCACGCACACCGCCATTTTATTAGATACGCGGGAACACACCACTTCTGATGATTTTACATGTAAAAAAATTCACCACATCATCAAGACGACGAGAATCATCAGAGTAGGTGAATTTTTGTATGAAATCGGCCATTTTATCATCAACTGTGGTGTGTAACCCGCGTATCTGTATCTGCGTGACCTCCCCAAACTATACAGCCTTGGTTACGGGCGCCTGTGTCTGCTATGTATCCGAAAATATTTTCGATTTCTTTAATTCGTTATTTGAATTGCCGCACACTTCAGTAACATTGAGTTATTAGACGACAAATGTTTACGTTTTTCGTGCTAAGGCGTCTTTACAAAACAAACTTCTTCAATTTAATCTCTGAAATTGAAAAACTAAAACACATGTTATTGACGTCATGTAAATTATTTTTCCATAACTCATGCAATATACCTTCATCGAAAACACGACTGGTATTCGAATTCGCATATATTTAGAAAATGTCAAAATGTTCCCCGCTAACGCAAAGTATGTAAACACTGAAGGTACCGCAGATCCGCAAAAACATGTGGATCCCAACTTTCGGGTGAATATAATTTTCATAACGTTGGACACAAGTAAAATCGAGAAAAATTCACTTTGTTAGGTTGCAGCTCAATGCTCAACATAGAAAATTTTATAAGTTTCTTCCAAGGCCGGTCAAAATGTCAATCGTCATCCACAGAGAAGCCAACACAACGTCACTTTGAAGTTTTAACGAATAAATTTGTTTAAGTTGCGGTTATGTTTGCCTCTGTGGATGACGGTCGGTTGTTTTCGGCCTGTCAAAATTCGTTTTTACCATACGATGGAAGAAACCCATACTGAGCAACGCAGTTCTGACAACATTATTACGCCAAACATCAGAGATGGAACATAATAAATCTTATATTCACCCGAAAGTCGGGATCCGTAAAACAAATTACCATGGGGTGCGAGGCATTTGTACAATAATAATAATGGCGTATATCTTTTTTACTGCTCTTTCCAACGCTTTCGTACATTTGTAAAAATTAATCGCTCCCCACACCTAAAATAATTTTTAAAATTAAAATTAAAATTCGCCAAAAATGTACTGAGAAAGTCGATTTTCGAAAAAGGAAATTTGTTCCACAACTTTTCATTAACAATCATATGACATCGGAAAAGCTCGAAAAACGTCAAGCCAGCGGATTGCAATGGGACTGGACTAACAGGGACATGCATCACTTTTATTCTTTTATAGGTTTTTTCCTGATTTAAATGTAAAAAATATTTGATGGAGCCACGAAAACAAAAATTTAGAAAATGGTATATAGTTGTCTGGATCTATCACGTTACTATGTTGTAAGAATGTATTGCGTGAATCGTGAGGGTGTTCGTAATTATTATTATTTTTAACAAAATCAATTTTTATAATTGAAATACAATAAATATTCATTCATTAAATGAAATTATAAGCAACATGAATTTCATTGCATTTTCAATATTATTAGCTCTAGCATGTGAGCCTGCCAGTTCGTTTGTGTTTGAGAAATCTGTTTCAAATAAGATATGCAAAATAAATGATGAATTCAAAAGTGTTCTTGTTAGTTTATTGAACGTAACTGAAAATGTTAATGAAATTGAAGGTGAGAGATAACATTTATCCAAATGATGGAAATAACTAATTTCTATTCTTTTTCTATTTTTTGATGAAACATAAGGTGAATTGGATCATTGTGAAATATTCAAAACTCTATTTAAAGCGACGAAAGAAGTTCGATCGCGTATGACAAGTTTGTTTTAAAGATATATTCCAATCAGCGCATTAATTTAACTAACTACATTATTTTCTTTAACTTTCAGTTGACTTTTTAATGTCAAACATTTTGCTAGGATTGTAAGTTCAGTCCAATGCCAATGGAAACTAAAGCTATTGATATTCAAATATATTCGAAGTAAATATTTCTTGTCCATGACTTTCCTTAGGATAAGCAAAACGGAGGGTATTCCAGAAGCTTCGGTGTGTCAATTATTGAGAATAATTCCAGGATTGATGGAACTCCAGATTACCACAATAAAATCGAATGAATTTGCAGAAATTCGAAAAACAGCAACACAAATTCTTGACGCTAAAACTTGTACGCTAAAACTCTTAAATGGATAGATAACAAATTGAAATGATATTTTTAATGTTTTACAGCGTACATGGAACAGGAAAAACTTAATTGTCTTTTGTTGGATCAAGTGTCGCAACTATTTCGAGGTTTTGATCTAACATTTTTCCAAAATTTCCTCTTAGGTGTAACTAGCTTTGCCAGTAAGTTGGTTGGAAATGTTCTTGGCACACTAGGGTCAATATTGGGATAAACATTTCATTTATTTGATTTGATTTGACTTGATTTATGTTAAAATTGTGTATGACTAATAAATATTGATATTAAAAACAGGCGATATTCGCCAAATAAATTCAAAGATTTCTACAAATAGTCAATTATTAAGAAGTTTTCATTAGCTGAAAATCAGAGAAATGATAAGTTAGTACGCCTGCAGAGAGATGCTAAGATGACAGCTGGGACGCTGTTTCGACAAGTAGGTTTCTTCCAAGGCCGTTCAAAATGTCAATCGTCATCCACAGAGAAGCCAACAGAACCTCACTTTGAAGTTTTAACAAATAAATTTGTTTAAGTTGCGGTTATGTTTGCTTCTGTGGATGACGGTCGGTTGTTTTCGGCCTGTCAAAATTCGTTTTTACCGTACGATAGAAGAAACCTATAGAGGTAACATCTGGGCCTTTTTCATATAACGAATGAAATGTCAAAAATGGGTGAATATTTCCAAAATGGGCCGGTTGTTCACAAAATAATTAATTTTTGACTACGATGATTCCAGACACAGAAACATTTGTCTCCAAAATTCCATTTTTCAATACCGAAATTGTGTACGAATACTGAATCTGATTTACAGATAAATTCTGATCCTACAAGGATCGTGTTAGCAATTTTTTTTCATTAAAATTGGTGATGCTGGAAGTATTTAAAAAAATCTGTGGTTATGTAGTTTTCAATTTGACAGCATACGGTTCAATCTTTTTCAGAAATGGTCGACATATTCCCTCTATTTGTCGAAACGGCGTCCCAGCCGTCATCTTAGCATCTCTATGTACGCCTGTGGCGAGATAGAAGGAACATGTGAATGACAGTTGGCTCCAATGTGAGAGAATGGAACCAATTTTGTATGAAATTCTCACATTTTTTTCCAAAGGAGCCAACTGTCATTCACAAGTTCCTTCTATCTCGCTAAAGGCGGACCAACTTATCATTTCTCTGCTGTAAATACGCATCAAACAAAAGTTTCTTTTAAAAAATTCAAAAAATTTCCCTGAAAACGACGACGGAAGAAGTGATATTAAAATATGTCAAGTAAAAATAAATAAAAAATGCCGTAAATCTCAGCAAAGTGTCAAGCTAGCTTGCTTCGGTGGTTTTTTATTTTTTATTTTTACAAGTTGGCACACGTGCATTGGTACATTATACCCGGAGAAGTGATAAGTTAGTACGCCTATGGCGAGATAGAATGGACATGAGGGATGACAGCTGAATTGTATGGCAGAGGATGTGAGAGAATATCATACAATATTGGAGCCGGCCTCTCTTATAGCGCTCAGCTGTCATCCTCATGCGCTTTCTATATCTCTTCACAGGCGTCACAACTTATCATTTCTCTAATCATACCCAATGAAAACCCGTGCTTCAGCCTACGTAATAAACACATACTAAACGAGCTAACTTTAATCTATTGGCATCAGCGCCACCATGTCACTTCTCGAGTATATGAAAAACTCCGAGCTTGTTATCTGCTACAGTGAACGACATCTCAAATGTCTCACTGTCAAATTTTTCTGAGAATTTTATTGTGTCATTGCAAATTTACAATGACATTCTCTGAAAAAAATGACAGTGAGACATTTGAGAACAAGATATATAAACCAAGAAATATCAGATCGCATTGGCTCCGATATTTCTGCTGCAAACCTTTCATTCGCTAAAAAAAAGCCTCTAGTTAGCATACTAGTTAGGCAAAACACACTACTGTAAAAAATTGAAACGATTTTTTAAGAAATTGAATCCGATTTCCCACAAATTTCAGTTAAATCTGCGACTCAGTTGAAACCATTTTGTATCAAATTTGTTTCGAACTTATATTAAATTTGTGGCAAAATTGAAAATCAAATATTTATATAAATGTGTTTTTTCCAAAAACATTTGATCATTTTTGGAAAACTAGTTGTCTAAATTAAATTCAACAATAAAATTTGTGTTTCGATATGTAAATGAGGAAAAAATAAGTGTTTTGTGTCCAGGTGCAGTGTCGTGGCGTTGAACGCTGTTTGCATTGAAATAATCAACAATACAAAAAAGGTCTAAATTTTGTTAACTTAACTACAAATAAGACGGGCAGTTGGAAATATTCAAGAAATCATACGCAAAATAACTGAGTGTTTCCAGACGTAATACGATAGATGGCCTTTTGGCAAGTTGTCGGATTTCTTAAGGTAAAGAAACACGAGAAACACCCTCATTGATCAAATTATTGGGTTGGGTATTGTTTCGCACGTAGATTATTTGGTTGGGTATTATTTTGCTCGTATCTAACTTCACTCTTCGCAGTCAGAATGACATTCCACAAGATGTTTTGTTTGTTTTATTTTACTTTTTGTATAAAATAGTGATCTGAATAGTTCGCCTAAAGTTAAACAAGTAATTTGGTCCTCGTATGGAGTACTAAGTCGACTCAAAATGAAACGTCCGTGAATTCTGTAATTGCGAAACGAACAACATTTGACAAAATTCAATCGTCGTTTGTTCCGTTCTGCCACAATGGTTATTTTATGCAGTTCGCCGATTCAAAATAAACAAAGATAAAAATTAATGAATGTAGCACTGCTACATTGTAGCAGCATGAAAACGGACAATATTACCTTCTAGGAGCTAACAGAATGATCGGATCAATGGATCTGTGTTTATACCGAAGGCAGGGATAGGACAATGAATAATGTCCATAAAAACTGCTGGCAACACACCATTACACCGATGACGAAAAATTGGACGGAAGAACTGGATGCGTTTTCCGAGATTATGACGGTACAATTTTGATGATTGTGATACGGCTGCCGGAATGTCTTCAAATTTGTATGTTTTCTATTTGTTTTCAGGTGGTTCAAACTTTACTTGAATTGGACGATTAACATCATACGGAACAGGAATTAAGTAAACCAGTTGAATTCCTCGGATGTGATGTAAATATTTTGTCAGAAGTTTGAATCAAAATTGTTTCGTCCAAATTTGTGTTTTTCTGATTAGTGTTGGAAAGACAAAGCGATATGCTTTCATAGAAGTTATTGGAAATCCAGATATTTTTACAAAAAGACAAGGTTCCTCGTACAATATCACATAATTGTCTAACTTTCTGAATTCCTTTCTAGTCTCTGTCCTTTCTGGGATTAACCAATCCTTTCAACATTCCTTCGTTGCAAAAGATGGCCAGTTTATCATTTCGCCATAAAAAAAATCTTCACAGGAACCAGCTCGGTTGATCCAGAGTCAAGTCAAGTCTATTCTTATTTCAACCAGCTGATGTTGGCTCTTTCTCTCTCCATGTCAAATGAATAGGTAACACCAATTTTGTTTAATTGCAAATCTCCCTGAACCTCAACGTACCAAGAACACTTCTTATTTATTACTCGCTGACCAGCTTTCGTCGTCCCAAATTGCATCCGTATCTCATCTGTATTCTTTTTGTACAACTTTAAGGAACACTTGATGCTGAGGACGTTGTCTTCTCCAAAAAGGTTGAACGGTGAAGAGCTAAGGAATGGAATTTCATCACAATCTTGGATGGCAGCCTTTGGATAAATTTGCAAGGAACGTTTCAGTGCTTCCTGCTAAGCTGAAATTGAGTGCACATTATCTCTTCTGTAAAAACAAAACAAAATTAATCAGATTGCAAAGGAAGTCTAGAAGTTTTGCAGGTTGACTAGGTTACTCTTCATTTCCGATTTGCATTAAAAATTGTAAACAACGAATGTACGAGTTCAAGACACATAAAAGTATTTGATATGAATTTATTCGTAAAATTAAACAATGAAAAATCTTGTCCTACCGTTCTCACATTATTCGCCTATTATTTCCACATTATTCGCTTGCATTTCTCTTTATTCGCACATTATTTACTTTTTTCGCCCGATCCCTGTCCCACCATTCGCTAGTTTTGTTTCCCCTTCGGTAAAGTTCCAGCCTTACATCAGAAAAAAGGTTTCGGTGTCCAGTATACACGAATATTTTTTTTAAAGGCTACCAACCATTTAGAAAATGTAAGAAATCTTTTTTTGAACTGGCTGTTTGTGTTCGATTTTTTTTGTGTTTTTAATTTTTTACAATAATCATGCCCGCATGTTAGTAAGCGGGTGTGACGCAAGGCCACTACCAAAAAAGTTTAATTTTTTTTTGTGGACGGCGGAGAATATATTAACAGCAACTTTTTGACTTCTTCCCCTTGGAGCCAAAGGATATCTGGAATCTAGGAATCAATACGATTTCAACGAGCCGAGATATTGAACTTCGAAATATTGATGTTTGTATGAAAATAAGCAAAATTTGGAATTTTCAGATAATGCAAATCGTTAGTTATTTAGTTAGTTAGTTCATATAGAAAAGCAACTCCTAATCGTTTCTATAGATTTTCCTGAAATTTTGGTTATAGGCCCAAAAATAAGAATGGAATTTTCAAAAGATGGAAAAAATCCGTATCTTGGGAGCTGAAGCTCTCCAAAGTCTCCATAGAAATGTCCTATAAAAGCCAATGGGACGTTGAACTTTTGCCATTTTTTGTATTTAGATTAAGAATGTTATTGTTAACAAAAAAATGTTCTACAATATTGCCGAATTTTCTAGCTTTATACTATTAATTTATATTTTATTCTCAATAAACATATCCGTTTGAGTCGACGTGTTTATATCAGTGGAATCAGTATCGTTGCCACCGGAAGAGATATCAGTTGGAATCACCACTGCTAACAATTTGTATGTGTGTGTTGTATATCTTGGTGCCTGATATGGATGGTAATGTGGTGAAAGGTTTCTTGTTGGAAATACCTGTGATCATTAAGTATAAACTTCCACTAGGTTGATTCCTAAATTTTGGGATGACAACTGATTCCTCTGGCACTTACTAACTTCCATCGGATTTTTTGATGGTTTTGGGTTATTTTCGATATAAGTGAGGTGTTACAAGGTTGGATCCTAAATTTTGGGGTGACAGATGATTTCTCTGGCACTTCCTAACTTCCATCGGTTTTATTGATGGATTTCGGTTATTTTCGACATGAGTGAGGTGTTCCAATGTTGGTTCCTAAATTTTGGGATGACAGATGATTCCGCTGGCACTACCTAATTTCCATCGGATTTTTCGACGGATCTGGGTTATTTTCGATGTAAGTGAGGTGTACCAAGATTGGTTTCCAGATTTTGGGATTCAGACTGATTTCTCTAGAATTTTTTGATTTCCATACGGTTTTTTGATGTTGTCTAAATGACATACTTACAAAAGTGGTGATATCAGTCAGAAAACTCTTAAAGGGTAAATGTGACGGAAGCCCTTTATCTTACTTACAAAATCAGTAAAAACACTCAAAAGAGTAAAAGTGACGCAAGTCCCTGTGCATACTTCCAAAACAACTGATATCGCTGGATGTGACGCATTCTGCGCTTGTACGCAAAAACTGTAACAGGAAAAATTTGACCAAAGAAATTCTAGAAACAAAATTTTACCAAAAAAATTTTGCGTCACAAAGTGGCAGATGATTCGGACGTATTAGGACGTATTCTTGCCTATTTTAAAAAATTTCTTAAAAGTACTTTCCTCAACATCTGCCACTTGTGACGCAAAATTTTTTTGGTAAAATTTTGTTTCTAGAATTTCTTTGGTCAAATTTTTCCTGTTACAGTTTTTGCGTACAAGCGCAGAATGCGTCACATCCAGCGATATCAGTTGTTTTGGACTTGCACAGGGACTTGCGTCACTTTTACTCTTTTGAGTGTTTATACTGATATCAGTTGTTTTGGAAGAATTAGTATGTAGATTGAAAAATTTGAAAAATTTTAAAAATTTGAAAAATTTAAAAAATTTAAAAAAATTTAAAAAATTTAAAAAAAAATTTAAAAATTTAAAAAAAAATTAAAAATTGAAAAAATTGAAAAATTTGAAAAATGTGAAAAAAATTGAAAAATTTGAAAAAATTTGAAAAATTTGAAAAAGTTTGAAAAAATTTGAAAAAGTTTGAAAAATTTGAAAAAATTGAAAAAATTTTGAAAATTTTTGAAAAATTTGACCTACTCTCAAAATTTCAACAAAATCTAAAGAAGACATTAGAAGATAGGAAACACGGACGGACGGACGGACTAACAAAGTATGACGTAAGATTTTTTTCATTTCGTTTAAAGTACTGAAATTGAACAAAATGTAGGGAAATGGGGCTTCTTGGAAGATTTTTTGCGTGGCCAAATTTTAAGCTGAAAGAACGTGTTGAACTCGTACGGACGCCTAGTTTTTTTTAATGCTAATTTGGAGTCATTTGTATTTGAATTGTAGAACTTCAATATTTGCCGCTGTATAAATGGTTCTGCAGTCTACGACAAAATTTTTTTTTTTTAATTTTTTCTAGTAATAGGACTTGCGTCACGGGCGCCCATGATCTGCAGTCTACGACAAAAATTTTTTTTTTGAATTTTTTTCTAGTAATAGGACTTGCGTCACGGGCGCTATGCTAACGCGCGCCCATGATAACTGATATCGCTGAGGGTGACGCATTGTGTAAAAGTTTATCAATAAAAAGTTGACCAAAACATTTGTGAAAAAAAAATTTACAAAAATAAATTTGCGTTACAAGTGGACCGTTTTAAAGCATCGCTACACTGGACACAAAACATGAAGCTTTTAACTTTATTTGCACACCAAACACTAATTCGTACATTACGATTTCCGCAAAAGACGGTTTTTTGCATTCAAGTAATACATTCTTCAATTCAATATAATACTAATTCACTTTTATGATTTTATCGTGACAATGTGATCTTATTAGGGTTTTCAGTAATTTTCTGAATTTAACTAAATTCGACTTTCTCGAATACATTGCATTGTATTCGAGAAAGGGTGAGGTGGTTATTCGTTCTCACCAATGCACCTAGCAAATAAAAGATGTTTTACCACGTCAAATAGAGTAATATTTTGATACCAATAATACCACTAGCAGTCCTAATGGTAATTTTACAATAACATCAGGAAAAAAAGTTATGGACATTCGCATAAGATGCTTTATTTTTTTTTTCTATTACCCTGCCAGGTGATTTGTTCTTACACTGAAGATATAACTTTCAATGATTTCCTAGTTCCTAAACATCGTCTTTTCGTTTGTTGTTGGTAACGTTGCGATGGTTGATCTTATTTCAGATTTCTAAGTACTCGGATCGGAATGGACACTTACGTCATTCGCTTTACGATTGACATTCGTGAGGTTTCTAGCAGAACAGTTAAAACACTTGAAAACGAAAGTGGCAATATTTATTTACAAATGTTTCACAAAAGAAAAAAAAAATCATTTTTAACGGCGCCTAATGTAGCTTGTTTAGCAAAATATGACAGCTCATGACAGAATAATAATAACAACTATCAATGAGACTATTGCCATCATGAATGCGTTTATGGCTATAGAAAAGGGTGAAAATCGCGACGATTTTATTCAACCTTGGGGAGTCGAAATAACTGCTATTTTTTGCCTTTGTTTCATATCTTTTGTGGCGCCACCGATGATGGATATTCAGACTCTAGAAAATGTCGATTCAAAATGAATAATATTAGAAGTCAGATATTTTAGAGCTCGGTCAGCACTTTTTAGACGATTTATTAGTTGATGTGACTGTACGTGAAGTGTCACGGAACATATTATGGAATATTTCACGTATTTTGAACCATCTGGGGATAGGTAATAGAAACTCTTACATTCTTTGTTAGAAGTTGGATGCAAGCTGACAAAACCTCACAAACATTTCTTAACCTACGATTCGAATATTGCGAATTTATGTCATCTGAAAAAAAAATGGATTTAAATTTTAAGCGGAATAAAGAATTTTCATCGAACGCAGAAGTAACCATTTCAGCGAAACAAAAGTTTTCATTGAGCGCAGAAGTAACCATTTCAGCGATTAGCAGCAACCCAATGGTTCAACTCTTCGACATTCATTAGTCGCGATTTCGAACTGCTATTCGGGCACCATCAATTCAGGTTCGGGCACAGTGTAGAGAATTCGGTCCTTTCGTGTTTGTTTACGTCCACTTTTTCCGTGACACTGGAATGAATTTTGTGGAATCAGGATGGTTCTGTTTGGCGTGTTTCCACATTCGCGGGTTGATGCCCTCCGGTGGATTGTCCAAATATTCTACTAACGTTTCTTCGTCGGGCAAGACCATAGCAATCACCTCATCCACACCCATACCGGTCACTTTATTCGAAATCATCGGTTGGTTCAAGAAATCGCAGAGTTCGGTGGCCAAAATTTTCTTTGTTTCAGTGGATGTCTGTGACTTCTCTTCCACGAAAATCATCAACTCTGATTTATAGTCGGTCACTTGCACGATACGGTCCACTTTTACTGTAAGTGTTGGCTTGTTGCCCAGGACCTGATTCAATTGATTTACTAGCTGCTGCTGATTGTAGCTTTCGTAGCTCTTTCGAATTGACTTCGTCACACTAGAGCTACGCAGATGTTTTTGTATTGTAAAACAATCGTAATTTGAAACTGAAATGAAATGATTGTCCTTCACCTGATTCACCGGCGTGCTAAACACTAGCGACAGGTGACCCATTCGATTATCATTGCCAAATAGTTTAGTATAGCGGAAGGCTTTGAAGCGACACAAATAATTTTTCGGAGTAATTTCGATCGGGGCCGCACTTTGACTGTAGTAAGCTTTACCCGTTCCGTACATTGCCTGTAGGTAATTCCACTTCGCTATCACCGTGTCACGTTCGTCTCGATGGCCTGCCCCTCCGAATGAGTTAAATGTAGGTGCTGACGAAGCTGAACAGAATTTAGACAATGAGATTGAGTTCAGAATAGAAAAGTCCTGTAGTGTACCTGGGGTCGCGCCGAATCTGGTTAATGCGGTGGATGTCTCTAATCCAAATTGTGCAGCTGAAGTTGATGTACTCATACCGAATCCAGTACCAAATTCTTGAGCAGCCGCTTGACCTATACGACGAAATTGCTTGGTCGACTTTCATTTTCCTTACATTTTGCTGCATGGCGATCCCTATTCCCTTTGTGTTCAAATTCCTTTTTGCATGACGAACACACATGTGCAGTGTTATGGATGCATCCAAACCTGGAACGTTTATGCTGTTCCAATTCATATTTTCCGCGAATTTTTTTTTGGCACATTCGTACTTCTTTTCCATGTTACGACTTGACGTTTAATATTATCACATTAAATTTGTGAAACAAAAAAAAATTTTACTTATAACAGACATCGATATTCAGAATACCCGTTTCCTTAAAGAGAGACAATTTGAAATCCGCAAAAAATGGTTTTACCGTTTTCTAAAAGACAATTTGAAATCCGCAAAAAATGTTTTCCCGTTTCCATTAAACAACAAAAGCGTGAACAACTCAAAAATTTAAACGATACAAATTTGTTGTGTCAGCAGCACACACATTTACTCTCACTCTCTCTATCTCTCTCTCTCTCTCTCTCTCTCTTAACATTGCAAAACAAGAAAAATCAAAAATAATTTTGGCAATATCGTCGCCGTGGTCCAAATGGTTTGGAAAAGGGAAGAGAGAACGTGGAGAACGTATAAAGCAAAAGCACACACATATAAATATAAGTTGAAAGAAACATTAGCGCCAAAAAGAAATTTTTGGTTCATGTTTTGTAATATGTTTCTAAATATACAATGAATAAAGGACATGCCTGCAACATATATAAATATCCATCTAAATGTACATCAATAATAATGTTATAAGATGATGGTTTTTGGAATGTTTAACGGCGAAGAATATTTTCTTAATGGCGACAGTAAGGGTGGTTTTTCGGTTTTATGTTTTGGATGTTTGGATATTGGAGGGAAGACTAAAGGCGCTTCATATTAACGTATTTGTTATGTAATTTGTATAGACGATATACATATACATTTCTATATGAACATAAAGAATTCTGACTCCATATTCAATTCCAGCCACAAGACCAAACCATGGTGCCTAAATGCCGGTATTTTTCAAATGATGTGGATTGTCAGACTCGTTCATAAAGCGACTGTTTTCGTTTGCAAGTCTAAAATTAAAAAGCGAGTGGAAAAACGAACAGTTTCGCATAGTCAATTCGGTTCATCATCGTCGAAAAATGAATTTAAGATTGGTCGCATATAATTACCATATCAATTGAATATTTACACATTCATTTCGTTTTCAGTGTATTTTTTTTTTTGCATTCGCTTATTTGTAACACCCTTCTTCTGTATGCAATTTTCGCAGACGGTCTGACTGGCGACTGAATGAGCGATAATATAGAAAATCTCCCTCATACCAGTCCCGAATTTCGAAAAATATTATTTTACTTGGGGATATTTTTTATGTACATTTTCGAGTCGCCAGTCATATTCCGTTTCCGATTTTTATGGGTTTTTTGTTCGTAATCTTTTCAAATAAGTAGTAGTGTATATTCCCACTGCAGGCAGCAGCGCTTCGAATATTATGACGATTATGACTAAACTTCAATGCAATCATTAACCAGAGGTAGATTGTGGTTTAAACAAAAAAAAAATTGCAGCATTTATCGCCACAAAAGCTAGCTAGCTACAAAAGTTTTTCGGCTTAAGCAACAAGTTGTTTGAAAACTTATGTTTCGTGGAGTAATTACCACAAGACTACAACGGCTATTGTTACACACAGCCACCCAACCATTAAGTGAACATTTAAACTGTACAAGCGAAAAGTTTTTGAATCCAAAATAATTAGCGGTAAATAGTTTTTCGCTTGTTGAACACAAACGATACGAACATTAAGAGAGAGCATGTTGTTTGCATCATATCTATATAATATATCTTCTTATATATTACCAACAAGATATTTCTATCTTTCATATATCGCCCTTTTTTCTGATGTCTACACGAGCAACGGCCATAAAGTGCCATAAATTTTGTAGAAAATCGTATAAAAGAGAAACAGCATCAGTTATACGTTCACAGAGCACAGCAAATAGTTGATGATTAGCAACTTGTTGAGTTTTTTTTTTAAATATTTTTATGTGCTATTTACGGATAGAATTTATTAGGATCACATGGAATGTACGTAATTTCGTCACATTACAGCGTTAATTATATTGGACGCGAATAATCGAATCAATTCTATGGAATAGGGTCTGCATCCTGCAATACCCTTTAAAAAAAATTAAAATAAATTACTAAATTTTTTTATAGAAAGATAATACAAAAAAAGAATTGCCACTCCAAGCAATATATGTAGAACTCACCACCGTGCATTGGATGAACACATCACAAAACAAAGAAAAGAAGAAAAACATAAAAAGTTCAAAAAATCACCAAGAACGTAGGTGGCAACACCAAACAGATACCCAAACGAGATCTAGCAGCCAGGGTGAGCGTTAGGTTAAACGTGGTCAATAGTCTGTTCGTAATATATATTATGCACCTGTTGCCAAGATTGGTATTTTGACGTGTAGGACATTATTGCCCTAGCCGAAGGCGTGGGTCATAATGCCTACACGTCAAAATAACAGTCTGGCAATAGGTGCATATCATATTTTATCTGTCGAGAACAGATATAGAGATAAACAAAAACTCCCTTGAGGGATAAGCTCGAGATTATCGTTCTAGACAGATAAAGTAAATTTTAATCCATTTTGATCAATTTTTGTTGTATGGAAAAGCTTACGGAATATTTTATTACCAAAGAAAAGAGGAATTCATTATTTTGAACGATTTTAAACAGGGTATCTATTTTCCAAGCATAAGATGTTGAATTCCTGCGGCTATAGAAAACCAAATACTGTGTAAATAAAAGCCAAATTATTGGCATTTTCTGGCTGCAAGACAGTGAAATACTGTCTCGCTGCGAAATTTTTTGTTTCAATGTGTGGGATATATTCCTTGCCTTCGGCTCGAAATACAACACACGCCTCAACAGATTCAGAAATACTTAGCCATAAATGGTGGAAGCGCCATCTAGTCTAGGGGCCACTGAAAACCCTGTGTCCAAAGTGAGGTCTGGAGCATGTTAAAGTGTTTTTCGGTAGAGTTTAGTGTCCTGATGAAGAAAAGTTAGGGTGCCAGGCTGAGTTCCTGGGCAATAACTTTTGGCGGCGATGGCGAAAAAACAAAAAAAGTAAAAAAAAAACAAAAAGTGTTTCAGAGAGGCAGTAATGTACTCTATTTAAAATATAAAACTCGCACTTCTTCAGTTTTACTGTACATTTCATTATTTAAGAGAAATATAAGCAACCGTAAGAGAAAAGGACATTAAATTTAAAAGGAATTACTTACGCTGTTCGCTGTCGTTATGTCTCTAGACATCTTGTTTCAAATTAGAGTTTTTAGTACTATAACTGTAGCGTGTATAGCCGAATTGCAATTCTAATTAGAATCAAAATACATTGAAAGGCAATGGTTTAAGCCATTACATAGCAATTCATTGGTTCAAGCATCGATATAGAATTTTTTTTTGAGACTGGTGAGATCATACTATGCTCTTCTTATGTTAAAACGACTTGCTTTCGTCATCACTGTGCAATACAAGTCTGACATCACTTGTACCAATGTTAATGGTTTTAGCAATAAAATATAATGTTTACACAGTTTAGAACTGACAATTGATACGCTTCAAACGCAAAAAAGTGAAACTTCCTATGTACGTTGTAGAGTGGAAGTTTCCAAACAAAGCGGTCAAAAATCGCTCTCCTTAAACACTGTATACGATCTGGCAGATAAAGTGTCAAGCAGATATTGATAAAAAGAGCATTGAGAGTAAGCCCAGTTTACATTTGTATGTATGACGTATGACTAGTTGTATTCAACTGATCAAAAAGTGCTATCCTATTTAAAAATTAATTCATTGCCATAATTCTAAGGTCCATTAATTTGAGCTTCGTCATTTATTTGCAAGAAATTTACTGAAATTAAAAATTTATTTATGAGAAAAGTTTTATTCACTTTTGATTGCAATAAAACGTTTTACGAATTACATTTTCCAACTGCATGTTCGTCGTGTGGAGGATACTATTTGTAACATTAAAAAGAGAATAAAAAACGTTTCCAGCTTAATACCGCTGGCTTCCTACAATTCAGATCTACTAATTCCATTCATAAAATGTTAATCCGATCACATTGTGGGAGCAATAATCACAAAAATATTTTCAGGTGTTTCAATTGCAGGTTAACCACGTGTTTGTTGTGTAGTTGAGGATGTTTGTCGTCGAACAGCACATTGTAAAGTTTATAGATTTTTTCCAGCACAGTGTCGCTGCCTTCCTGCAAATTAGATCTACGGATTGCAGTAATAGAATATTGATCCGGATGACCTTTTAAAATAATAAATGAAAATAAATCGAAAATTGCGTCGACCATGTGTATGCATTCACAATGGTGCCATTTATTGACAGTGCATTACCGTTGATTTTAGCGTTAGCGGGGGATTTAGCGTTGGAAATTAGCGTTAGCGGCCGTTTAGCTAACGTTCTCTAATAATAGAGAACGTCAAATTTTTTTAACGGTAAATGCCACACACTAACGCTAACGCTAAATCCGTACGGTAATGGCAAATGCCGACGATAAAGGCAACATTAATGAGTTAGTTGACGCCATGTTGCTTTTAAATTTAACATCTGTGAGGCCAGCAATATCAGGCACTTTTTCATCTCTGAATATATCAGCAATCGGTGTTTGAAATTTAAAAATTAATTCATTGCCATAATTCTAAGGTCCATTAATTTGAGATTCGTCATTTATTTGCAAGAAATTTACTGAAATTAAAAATTTATTTATGAAATATGGTCCGCCATTTTTGATTCCAATTCGAATTGATTCTATTCCATCTTGCACTGCATTTGATTCTTTAGTCTTACATCAAAATGGCCGACCATGTATCCATAATTCATAATTAAATTTTTAATTTTTGCAAATTTCTTGCAAATAAATGACGAATCTCAAAATTAATGGACCTTAGAATTATGGCAATGAATTAGTTTTTAAATTTTAAGTAATTTTGACATCCGAACACCGCGCATATGTGATAATAGTTATTTATCTACCAAGGTAGGTATGAAGGTATTTTTTTTGGATGTAGATTGTAGACCGGTGAAATACAGTGAAATAAATACCTTCAAAACGACATTAAATGGATGCATGGAAAGGTGATGATTATGGACAGGAATTGCGAAAAGATAATTAAAATGATCGATTCTGAATGTATTGTGATTTGAAAACCATTTGAACTGTTTTTATTACATTTGTAAAGTTTATCGTCACTGTAAACAATTCGCATAACATCGACTTCGGAATAAACGTGCACGCGCAAGCTAAATACACTGAATAAACATTGTCAGTGTTATACAACATTGGAGTGCGACTCAAGGTTCAGACATCGTAGCAAGATCAAAAAACGGAAAAATTGGTTACATTCTTGATTCGACAATCAGATGGGAAAAAACATTATCACAAGCAGAAGAAATAAATACAGAAAAGCGAGAGCATTATCTTAATACGATACCGAAATACAAACGAGCCATCAGAACAGTCGGAGCGTTTGCTGCGACTGAGCCCCGTATAAACCCGTATATCTATTGCGTACGTGACCTTAGTGCGTCTGTCACCCTACTTTGACCGTAAGCCTATTGCGCCGGTTAATGTAGTTAAAGTAAAATTATTATGGAATGTGTACAGCTTAGAAATTGCGCATAGCGCAATTACGAAGCCCCGTACGACGTTCCTTTCAAATAAAACAAAAATTTCAAATAGCCCTAAAATTTTAATTTATTGAGTATAAATACACATAGGGCCTAGTATCGGCCTCAGTCCGAAGATCCAATTTTTTTTTTCAACTACATTCTATTCGGCCTTTGATTACCTTCCAAATGAAACAAAAATTACGAAAAACGGATGAAATTTACTCGAGTTGTATGTAAAATACGCATAGGGCCCAAGTAGCGGCCTTAGTCCGAGGACCCAAATTTAATTTTTTTTTCAACAACATTCCATTCGGCCTTTGATTACCTTCCAAATGACACAAAAATTACTAAAAACGAATGAAATTCACTCGAGTTCAATGTAAAATACACATAGGGCCCTAGTAGCTTTTCACTTCTAAGACCCTAACTCACGGTTCACTCACCCGATTTAAAAAAACTTTTTTTCTGACAATACCTATCATTTGCCGTGTCATTTACATTTCCATCGTTTATTTTGCCATAAATATCACCAAAAGACCTTAAATCACTTAGGTGGCCCTAACTCATGAAGGGCCGACCCGAATATGCCCATCTTCGAACTTAGCCTCACTATTTTGACTATCTTTCAGGGAAAAAAAAATTTGAAATCGGATTTGATTTACTCAAGATATCGACGTGACGGACAGACGGACAGACGGCCCAAATTTTTATTGCGGATTCGTCATCTATGAACATAGGCAAACACTTTGTCCTTACCGTCTCCTTCGAATTCCATCAATTACATACGGCATCGTAATCCTATAAGCCCCTTCGTACTTCGTACGGGGCTAAAAACGATTTCCGAATGTGTGACGTGATTGGATTATTCTTTGGTGCGAGAGGAATGATTCCGAAATATACATCAAACATTCTAAAATCAAAATTCACAAACAAACTTTGGACGAAATTTTAATTTCAATTCTAAAAGATTCATTGCGAATTTTACATCACCATCTATACAACTAATGAAGTGATTGAAGAACCAAAAACATCAATCGGAATATTTTCAATAAGTTTTGAATGACACAGTATTCTGTGTAAATAGCAACTTCGATAGGAGCAGAAAATAAAGATTTTATCTATATATCTATGTCGTATATACCTGTTTTCAAATCACGGGACGCTAATTTCATAAACGATCAATCTAATTTACCCTGCATTTAGAAGGTGATGACGAAGAAGACAACACAACTTCCGTTTCGTACTTATAGTAATAGTGATATAATTAAACAAACATATTACTATTGCCTGTATTTGTGTCGATTATGTCAAAAAATACACGCTTTATTAAAGAAATCTAAAACAAAACTTGCAAACGTAAGCTTAAAATTGGCAATACCACATCATTTACAATACTCCCCTAAAACTTTAAGAAATAAATCTCGACCAAACGATTTAACATGATTTTATCATCCCAATTTCACGTAATAAATAAAGCCACATTTCCGTTAAATTTAATTCGTTAAAAGACAAATCAAAGATTTGGAAAATATTGTGAGATGGAAAAGTATTTGAGCACCGGACAACTGAAATATGACATATTTTGCCATGATTTTTGTTGTGAAATGTCAAGTTTTCCCGAACGAATTGTGCGGAAAAATAGTATTTTTCGTTACGAGTGATGAAATAGTACATTATAACACGATGTGATAAGGAGAGTCATTTTTGAGTTTGTTATACATATACCGAGAACTTGTTGTAAATATTGTTTGTTTGTATTCTTCGAGGATATGTATAACATACGAGATGTTGACTCTCCTTAGCTCATCGTTTTATACTATACTGTGTGTGCATGTATGTATCAGTATATTTTCCAGTTTTCGTTTATGTATGACATACTCACTCCGGAACGATAAAATCATATATGTGGTAGTAGGGCTACACTCGATCGTTACGCTTCTGTACATAACACACACACTCGCTAACGCTCGTTCGTGTTATGTACAGAAGTGTAACGATCTCATTACCCCTCCTACCACATAATAATTATTATCATAAGAGTCATACTGTCATACATCGTACGATCTACTAACGCAAACACAATTAAACATTCTTTTTCGATTCTTCCATTTACATTCAATTTGGTATGAGATGGTGGGGATTATGACAATTGGCAATAGTGCATGCATAGTGCATACGTACGCAAAGGTTTGCTCTTTACGTTCGTTTGTGTACTTTTCGTCTCTATTTCCTTGACAAACACTACAACAAAAACGAGTTAAAAAAGTTTACTTTTTTGACAATAAAGTGAGTCTGCTTCTTACATGTATTAGTAATGCAAAAATGGTATGCATTATTGTCTGAAATCGTGTTCTACAAAGCCAACATTATCTCTTCATTCGAAATAAACTTACTTTTAAGAGCGCACATATGTCGCTGTATAAGCAGTACTTTGATCGAACTTTTCGATCGTCGAATTATGCACAGTACAACTGAAATACGACATATTTTGCTATGGTTTTTTGGTATGAAATGTCAGGTTTTACCGAACGATATATTCCATAATTTCATTTCCTTACGATCTACAGTGTGAGAACGGTTTTGAATGAATTTTTCCATTTCAGATGTCCGGTGCACAAGACGTTTTTCGTACCTCGACAGGAAATAGATTTTTTCAGCACGCGTACGTCCTAAACTTTGTGCTAAAAATTGCTGAAAAAATCGTGATTCCTTGTTTGGTACGAAAAATACTATTATACTTGAGTCGTTAAGAACTAAACAAAAAATTTAATTTTATAGTTACTGTTTATTCGAGAAAGGTTTATGGTCGAATGAGTAGAGTTTTTTGTCATTCAATTAGGTAACTCAACAAAAATTTCCCTCTACTCAACAAAAACGTGAGCTTGAGGAATGTTATACATGTTCTACATCCACACGGCAAAAGACTTTGTTTTACCTTCCAAAGTTCAAGACTAATGTACAGAAAAATTGTCCTATTTATCGCCTGCAAGAGCACCACGACGTATATTTCTCACGATTAAACTTAATGGATGACAGGTTTTCTGTATTTAAGAGCCTAGTCAAGGATCATTTCGCTTTTTGATTGTGGTGATGGTTGTTGATATTGTTAACGTTTTGCTATGCTTTTGGTTTATGATTTTTCCTAATGTTTTCTATTTTTTTAATTTGCTGATTGACATATTATTGGGCTTTGGCCTGTTTGTTGATCATTAAACAGATAAAATAAAATAAAATGTTATTCATGTTCCTCATCATGATACTCAAGTCCCATTCAATGCTGATACAATCACTTTAAGTTGAACTCTTGCAACGTTGCAACAATAATTATTTATTTATGAGAAGACAATCAAAATTCATGGAAATGAGATGTAATTAGTGCGCTACGGTAGTAGTTCATTACATGAGGGACAAGTTTTGTGACATTTATTATTTATTTATTTGAAAATGGCGGGAAAAAATTGCAAATTCCTTAACAAAATGCTTCAAATATCCAACACAAATTGAGCATTGATCACAGGTATTCATCGTAATTCAAGTACTCAAATATCAACAGTGAGGTTATTTCACTGGTTACCGTGTGAATTTCCTCGATAGTCCCGTGAAAATCGACATAAACCGAACTCACAAATATCAATGTCCTAGTGTCAAAATATCGCGACTTCGTCGCTTATTTCCCACGTCGTTTAGTTGTTCCTAACTTATGCTAAAAGACTTTTTCTAGCGAATTCGATTCTAGAACACGCTTTCGGCTCGTGAACTTCCCATTAGCTAAAAAAGACGTTTAGCATGTGTTACATAAATGTCTAACTAATAACTTAGGACTAGTGATAATAATTGTTGTTGTTGTCATAACAGCGAGGGGTTCGTGTATTTTGACCAGAATTTTGAGTGCAAAAGAAACCTTGAAAAGGATTTAGAAGGATTTTCTAGGATTCGAAAGATTGTTTGTCAAAGTCGAGCATTTTACCATGATTTTTAAAGATTTGATTTTCTTAAAATTTAGTTTTCTACTTGCAGCACCCTGCAAAAATGAAATTTTCACAAGGGGCACAACCCTCCCTCTTTGCAAATAAACGAGCCATCAGAACAGTCGGAGCGTTTGCTGCGACTGAGCCCCGTACAAACCCGTATATCTATTGCGTACGTGACCCTAGTGCGTCTGTCACCCTACTTTGACCGTAAGCTTATGCCCCGGTTAAAGTAGTTAAAGTAAAATTATTATGTAATGTGTACATCTTAGAAATTGCGCATAGCGCAATTACGAAGCCCCGTACGACGTTCCTTTCAAATAAAACAAAAATTTCAAATAGCCCTAAAATTTTAATTTATTGAGTATAAATACACATAGGGCCTAGTATCGGCCTCAGTCCGAGGATCCAAATTTTTTTTTTCAACTACATTCTATTCGGCCTTTGATTACCTTCCAAATGAAACAAAAAATACGAAAAACGGATGAAATTTGCTCGAGTTATTGTAAAATACACATAGGGCCCTAGTAGCGGCCTTAGTCCAATTACCCAAATTTAATTTTTTTTCAACAACATTCTATTCGGTGTTCGATTATCTTTCAAATGAAACAAAAATTACGAAAAACGGATGAAATTTACTCGAGTTGGATGTAGAATACGCATAGGGCCCTAGTAGCGGCCTTAGTCCGAGGACCCAAATTTAATTTTTTTTTCAACAACATTCTATTCGGCCTTTGATTACCTTCCAAATGAAACAAAAATTACGAAAAACGGATGAAATTTGCTCGAGTTATATGTAAAATACACATAGGGCCCTAGTAGCGGCCTTAGTCCAAGGACCCAAATTTAATTTTTTTTTCAACAACATTCTATTCGGTGTTCGATTATCTTTCAAATGGAACAAAAATTACGAAAAACGGATGAAATTTACTCGAATTGTATGTAAAATACGCATAGGGCCCTAGTAGCGGCCTTAGTCCGAGGACCTAAATTTATTTTTTTTTCAACAACATTCTATTCGGCCTTTGATTACCTTCCAAATGACACAAAAATTACGAAAAACGAATGAAATTTACTTGAGTTCTATGTAAAATACACATAGGGCCCTAGTAGATTTTCACTTCTAAGGCCCCAACTCACGGTCCACACACCCGATTTAAAAAAACTTTTTTTCCTGGATTGATATTGACAATACCTATCATTTGCCGTGTCATTTACATTTCCATCGTTTATTTTGCCATAAATATCACCAAAAGACCTTAAATCACTTAGGTGGCCCTAACTCACGAAGGGCCGACCCGAATGTGCCCATCTTCGAACTTAGCCTCACTATTTTGACTATCTTTCAGGGAAAAAAAAATTTTTTGAAATCGGATTTGATTTACTCAAGATATCGACGTGACGGACAGACGGACAGACGGACAGACGGACAGACGGACAGACGGACAGACGGACAGATGGACAGACGGACAGACGGACAGACGGCCCAAATTTTTATTGCGGATTCGTCATCTATGAACATAGGCAAACACTTTGCCCTTACCGTCTGCTTCGAATTCCATCAATTACACACGGCATCGTAATCCTATAAGCCCCTTCGTACTTCGTACGGGGCTAAAAATCCAAACAAGGACGTAATGTGCTATTTTCGATGATTTTGTACAAATTTTACGGCGTTTTTAACAAAAGATTTTATTTTGAGTGCAAATGGATTTTCTATAATAATAATAAAATTGCTTTGTATCACTAGTATATTGAAACCTGTATTGTTGAATATCATAAGTTGAAAGTGACGTCACCGAAGCAATCGAAAAATTTTCATCGAAATCGAAAGTTTTAGGACCACACTGTGAAAATTAATGTTTATTGGACTTGTTTATACTCCATTTCAGTGTAAATTCATAATAATTTTTATGAAGTACTTTGATCGACGCATAAAAACGAAGGAAAAAAATTAAAATTTCCTTATATATTGTCATTTTTTACCTTTGGATAGTATTTTCGGACCACCCTGTATTTTCTACAAAGTGACCACCAAGAAGACTTTTGTTCAGAATTTAATTCTCTGAACTTTTCACGAAGAAATTATATTTTTATTTTTCGTATTTTACCCATTGGGAAGGTAAAACATGCGTAAAACACGGATTTAGGGAGAGGGAAGCCGATAATTTGGGTCTGACGCAAAATCGAGAAAAACACCCGGCCGATTATGTATATGGGGACAATTGCCTATCGTTTAAAATTTTCACCCGCTCTCGGCATACTCGTTCACCGATTCTTCTACAGCGGTTGTATTATAGTTAGTTAGCCAACAATAATTCGATTGTTTTAAAGATATTAGAAAATACTTAGAATTGTCGTAATTTTCATTTGTTTGTCTACAACGAATAGACAAAGTCAAAAACACACAAGAGAAATCGTCACTTCATGTACGGATATATGTACTATGTATACATAATAATTCGCAAACAACCAGTATATAGAGTTACATTTTAGTTTCAACTCAATGGTCCTCGACCATCATTAAATGTTACCATCTCCACCTCCTCAATGATATTCACATCATGGTACATCCTGTACGCTACATTAACATGATATATAAATACAATATACAACTTACATCCATTCATAGAATTCGTTAAAACATGAAAAGTGATGATGGCAACAACAACGTAAAGAATGTCATCGAAGATTTTTCAGTATAGTATGTACTACAAGTATACTAAGTATGAAACCATACAAACACATCGGAACATTTTATATCAATTTTTCCATGAATGACATGCAGTGAGTATTTACGAGAATAATAACAACAGTATTAGACGACGTCAATGTGATTATGACTATATATGCCAAACTGAGGACGACAGTCTCTCTGGATACGTCTCGTCGAGCTGATTTGGCGACAGGCTCATAGGCCCCAATATTCTCAGGAATGAAGGAGCCACACATCGTCCACGTACCACTATATTTGCGATTTTTATAAGAGAAGAGAAGAGAGAGGAGAGTACCAATTTTACACATAAAAATAGTGTGTTTTGTTATTATTTTTGATTTGTTGCGTTTTTGGTTGTTCTAAGTTATAAACAAGAAGAGAATCTGTGTATACTGCGACGTCGCGTTTTGTCTTTTGCATTTTTTGTTTCTTTTTTTTTTTCCTTCATTCCATTGGCGCTCTTTAGTTTATTGTTCCGATACGACGACCAACTTTCGAGCAAATGAAAAAGAAAGATAAAAAAATCTAAATCATTTAATAAATCTTAAAAACTACATTCAACAGGGCTGGTACAAATTAAAAAAAAATGTACTACCAGCGACAATAAAAATTGTTCTAAGTTACACCCCTGTATAATATAAGTAAATGATGCCAAAACATCGCGACGAATTGTTTGTTGTCTTTTCGGCGCCTTCACATTGTAGTGGTTGCCAATAGTTACCCCTTAAGAGAAATTCTTTGGTGTATAAAACAGCATCCAGCACGTTGATTCTGTTTAGTTTGGCAAGATATTGCAAGGGACTAACTTAATGGTTAACGAATAGAAATGTTTACCGTTATGGTGGAAGGAAACTAACTAATTAGAAACGATTTGGAATTTATGTTTATTTGGTTGAAAAATATTTACAACTTTTTTTGGTTTTGGTAGCGTGAGTTCTGCATAATTTACGTGTTTGTTTGTGGAATAAAGTAATTTAAAAATGTTGACTGTTAGATTAAAGTAAAATACCAAAATTTAAATTAACTGAACACTGTTCGAGTTGAACAGAGATACACTAGACAGTTTCACTTTTGGTGAGTCCCATTTTTAAAATTAAAAAATTATTTTGTGTAAAAAAGCCTTGTGAGAAGCTAAATATTGTTCCGCTAATCAGTTTGTTTCGTTTAACAATTTATCACAAACAACAATGGGATTGTTAGGAAAGAAAATTTAGGAAGAGTAGGACAAGTTCTAATCTGCCAAAACGATGTGTAATTCGTGCGAAAAAAAATTATATTTTAGGTAGAGTTGCAATTGGCAATTGCTTACAATTGATTGCACCATTTAAATTATGAAAACAGTATCGCATTGTATCGGTTTTCTCTTTCATTACGATATTTTTTGTTTGCAATTTTTTTGTGATGGAATTCGCCGGACCAAAATTAAGTCAGAAATATTGTTTTTTTTTTAAATTGATACGTGGATTTTTTTCCGTAATTTGAACGAGTATTCAATTCATCCCAAAACAAACTTTTCTAGAACATGAATACTTAAATATCTGATTTTTTCATATAAAAATACATGCAAAATTAAATTAAAATAAAAACAGAAAATGTAACGGTTTTACAAATTCCGTGCGTGTGGACGTGGTAAACTTTAAAGGCATTTTATTTGCATTGATTGATTAAATCAAATGTGTGGTTACATCATCTGTAAGTGCTCCTTAGATCGTTTTTTCGTACCGCAGTCTTGTCCAGATATAACTCTTTTACTTATTTTGTTTAGAGTCATTAGCCTTGACGTACATTTTTATTAAAGAACACTACTATCCTACAGAGGCATCTTTTGGTAAAATGTACATAAACATTTCTCAATATTAAGTCCTGGTCGATAAAAGAATCAGATTATTTGGGATCAGTGAAGAATATTGATTCCAGTGAGCTCAGGGAATTTTCTAAATCAACTTGACCTCCTAATTCGAAATTTGGTAAGGAGTTCTTTTAATTACTTTTTGTTTTCTATTAAGAAATAATTAACAGAAATTCTACGTTAAGAGATAATATCCTAGTTTTAAAAAAAATCATAAAAATAATTGAATGAACGAAATATTTAACAAAACTTAAGTGAGGTTACGTCTGAAAGTACCGTCGCTTGAATATGATCTATTCGCACACATTTTGTGGTTTTGTTTGTTAAAAGTAGCCAAAACTTAATTGTGACATTGACAGCCTTTCACGACCTTTCGATATATTTATAGTGTAACCATAAAATTGGAGTAAACACGTAAACACTGCAAAATTGGATGGCAGAATGTAAACCTTAACTATATATAAATAAATAGGTGAAATCAACAGTTAAGTTAGGTTTCTGCTCGAGACCTCTTATTCGAAATCAATTAGCTGACTGAACTATTGTATTATTGATACAGCACACACACACACACGCGCAAAGCCTATAAATTCTTGTTGTGCGTTTTAAGTCTACATTGTACAATAAAATTAATTTGTATTCTATAAATAAACAGTTTCCATGATTGATAAATAATATTCAATAAGTCGATCAATGACATCTTAGGTTCACCAAAGTAAAATTTGCTGATTGCTTTTTTTGTGTTAGTTAATAAAATATTTATTTATTTTTTCTAAGGAAGCGATAAAATCGTTTACTATTAAATAAAACGAAATTATGTTTTTCTTCTGGCTTCAAAATTTATCAATGAAATCGAAAACTATGAATGAAGTGGTAAAATATAGAAACAAGAAGTTATCGCGAATGTCCGGGGCGATAGCGGCAACTATGTATAGGCGGGAATTATACTTTCGCCAAAATGTCCAATATCGTAAACAAATTATTTTTAAAATGTTCTCACTTGAAACACAAAGAAAATGAGTTATCACACGCCTATCAATGTGCTCGGGAACCGGAGATATTGCGTTTTCCAAGTCATCATTTTCAGTACAAATACATGAAACATGGCATTGTTCAAACAATCAAAATGTTTCAACTTACTCTGTATGTTTCTATCTATCTATCTATCTATCTATCGACGGTCGATCTCGGAAAATCCGTAGCCAATCTCCATGAAACTTTGCAGAAACCTTAGTCAGGCCATTAGAACTTTGTCACAGAAAAAATCAGAATTTTGTGGAATTAATTAATTAATTTTCGAAACAATTTCTCTCATATAAAAATGTACAGCCATTTTGTGTTGATAGTGTTGTGATGATTGTTGTGAAGTTGGTTGTAATTCGGTCGAAATTTCAAAATTCAACGTTTTTGAATATTATGGTTTACACGGTGGGCAATTAGAAAACTTTGGTCAATTTCAGGGTATGTTGGGCAGCTGGAAATATTTGGTCACTTTCGGTGTATGTTGGGAAACTGGAAAAATGTGGTCACTTTCGGGGTAGCTGATTTTCACCAAATTGTCGAATTTCGTCAAATTTTCGATTTTCGTCAAATTTTCGAATTTAGTCAAATTTTCGGATTTAGACCACTCCGTTTGCGTGACAGTTCCTTTGTTCTATTTTACAACTGTCATGTAGACGGAGGCTAAACGGAGTGCTCTTTTTGAGTGGAAACTATACTTAAACATAGAACTTGAATAGCAAAGATTCTGGCATTTGACGGAGTATCAATATTATCTTTCTAAAGACGATTGTGATATTGTTCGAAATTTCGTACCATTTATTGCACTTATGCAAACACAAAAATTAATTTTTCATGCTAGCGATGCAAAAATCCTTATTATGTCCACTATGAAGCGTTGTGAAAATGGCATATTGTTGTCATTCTGAGAGGCGCCATTTTAGGTAAAAAAAAAACATTTTATCCCCTAAAATGGCGGGTACCCTGGGTTTAACCGCCGCCAATACATTTTTTAAAGGTTTTATCAAGGATACTATATGTCCATTGATTGAAAAAAGAGTTTATCGTTAATTTGAGAAAATTTTTAATTAGGTGATGTTATACCTGTAAGAATTGAATTTTCTCCTCGTGGCGATTAAAAAACTCTTATCAAAAAAGGGCTTTACTTAAAGTTTTTTTTTTCTTTACACGTCCGGTTTAATGAGTGTGTCGTAGCTGAATATAAATATAGAGACCAAGCGGCTAAATTCATCAGAAAAAAAGAAAAAAATTCTTATCCACACAAAATATCAAATAACTCTTAAGCTCGATAAAAGTTTTATTATTTATTATAACTAAAACGACAACGATAAAATCTCGAAAATCCACAAAACTTGAATCTGCTGCAAGTTAAAGTTTACTTGTCAATAGTATCAGTATGTTCAAGATACTTCCAACTGCCCTTGTTCGGATTGAAATGGAAAAACGTTTGAATCTTGTTCGTCCGTCAATGTGTCGATGTATCACGTCAAGTAAAGATTTCACGTGACTTCTATTTATTTATTGGATCTAATTAATTTAACAAATTTTTTTCTCCTGTCTTTGTACTTTGCGTATACAAAGAGTGAAGATAGGTAAATTATTTCACAACAAAATAATTTACGAGACTCATCATCACCTGCGGTACGTGTGAGCCTACAAAAAAATAAGTTTTTGAAGAAATTTAACAAACAGCAACAAGAATTTCAATGTAACAAAAGCGAAAAATGTGCATTGTAGGTACTAAAATGTTACTCATGCACAAAAATTATGTTACCATTAAAATGCATCGGAAGAGCGGTCTGTCATTATCATAATAGCCTTCATCCTTAGGCAAAAAGGTAGGTTGAGAAAAAAAAAAATTAAAACAAAACCATGCGTGATGTTTTCATAACATTCATGCTCTTTTTCATATTATGTTTATCGTGCACGTAAAAGTGCAGTCTTTTAGTTCTTTTTTTTATATGTAACGTAACAGCCAGAAACGAAAAGTGAGCTTTGAAATTTCTACGATATATTTAACCATGTAATTTAATTGATTATATTGTTTGTTTAAGACGAAATTTTCAGAGGAGTAATTATCCATTTCGAGCCATTACAATTTGTAAAATATTGCTATGGGAATTCAAATTGTTTGGCGCTACTAAGAATCCCAAAAATATTAACTGACGAGAACCGTTTAACTGTGCCTGATTAATTTAAGTACAAATTTTTCAAAAAAAAAATTAACTAACTTCTTTTGAGAACATCTATTGATGAGAACTATGTTCCAATTCGTATATTTTCGCAATTCCGGTCCATAATCATCACCTTTCCATGCATCCATTTAATGTCGTTTTGAAGGTATTTATTTCACTGTATTCCCGGACACAGTGCAATATGAACTTTTTTTTCGCACGCAGTGCGTTATCAACTTTTTTTTCGCACGCAGTGCGATATCAACTTTTTTTCGCACGCTAAAGAACCTATTACCTTCAACGAAGGCTAAATTTTTATAAATAAAAATCTTGCATTGACCAGAAATCGAACCCCCGACACCAAAAGGTTTTTGAGCACAAAGCAGCGACTTTAGCCATTCGGCTATAGAGTCACACAATTATACCGAACGTATTGTTGGAGCGTATATACTATTAGTATATTATACTAAGCATTGACTACTCGATTTCATTCAACGCGTCTCTTTACATCACATTGCAATGTGTATTATAATGCAGCCTTCTTGATCGTTCAAATGAATTTCTGTATACACAAGAATTTTAGAACAAAATGTAGGACATGTTTTGCATTGGAAAGGTGATTATGGCCCGAAATTGCGAAAAACGTTGTATCTACCACGAAAAATTGCGAAAAAATACCTTCATACCTACCTTGGTAGATAAATAACTACTATACACAAATAAGCAATAACCTTCTGTTAGCGTTGCATAAAAGACGAGAAAAATATGTTAAAACATATGAAGTAAAGTGACACTGACCAACAATGTTTCATTGTAGTGACGATGTTTAATTGAAGATTAAACTCATTAATTTAGTGTCTTATTCTAAGCCACTGATGATGACCTCGAACTGAGTGACGAAAAATTTCTGGCAAATAAAAGGATCTGACCAACATCGAATAAACTTGTTATATGAAGTAAAAGATTTTATTGCTTGCCCCATGCGAAAATTGATTCTTACATATCAATTTGGCCCCTGCGAAAATGGTCGATTACATGAGGGATATTTGCGTGACACTTTCGTCAGGAAATCTCTATTTTCGCGGGGTGCTCGAGTCATTCATGTAAAATCAGTTTTCGTGGGGTGCAGCCATATGAAGGTGAATGCGTCATCTGAAATATTTTATGCTCTCTAACATGAAAACGGGAATAATTATTGATGTTTTGTGTTTTTGGACAATTATTTTGCAGTGGCGAGAGTTCAGTGTGGCAAAAGAATTTCAATTCTTAAAAAGAAAAATCACAAAACTGAAAGCGTCAGCCATATTTGTTCTAGCAATAATTTCAATGTTTGTTATGAACACACATGGCGAGCGCTTTTAGTTGCGTATTTTTCACTTCAATTCGAAAACACTTCACACATTGATTAATTTTAGATACAATTCATTTCACTTCACTGCAAAATTTTTCGTCTAAATAACAAAAACAACAAAATCATTGCTTAGAATGTATTATCATGGAACGGAATAACAATTCAATGACAATATGGCACCTGCTATGGTGTGATCACTTCGATCACTTTCGGTACGGTTGGTACTGCTGTACCAATACCAATATTTTCGGGATATTTTTATGAAGAAGTATGAGCCGATTTCGGCTGTGTACTGGTTTTATAGTGCCGAAAAAATTTCTATTTGTTTTGTTGATTTTGTCTACGGAGATAGTTGTATTTAAATCAGCTTTTGTTGCTATTTATAGAAATTGATATGTAAGAATCAATTTTCGCATGGGCAAGCAATAAAATAGAATACAGTGCACCCTGCTGCAATGATTCATTACATGGTGGAACAATTTTGAAACTCGCAACTCACGCGTCTATGTTTAAGCGCCTCGATTTGAAAACTGTTATTTTGACGCGGGTAGTTACATACCTCGCCTTCGGCTCGGATATGCAAACTCTACCCTTGTCAAAATAACAGTTTTCAAACCTTGGCGCTTAAACACACACTTGCTCGTATCTCAAAATTGTTCCCCCATGTAATGAATCATTTTCGCAGGGTGCACTGTAACCTACTATTATTTATTATCAAAGCGAAAAAAAAGACTGCTCGCAAAAGATTTTGTTTGCTTGCGATCAGAAAACAACTCTTTACCGTCTCGCTCAAAACAGGTTTTATCGCATTTCTGGCCGCATGCAAGCAAAATACTTTGTTTCAGCGTGTAGATTCATAGCATTCTCCAACAAAACATTGTATCAAAATTGTTCCAAAAGATTCAGCTTCTAAGACAAGACAAGGCTTCTGCAAGGACACGACTACAGTACATAAAAGAAAATTAATGAATTATCACATTTTCGTTTTCAATAGATAAAACATACATAAACCAAAAATGTGATGATAATTCCTAATCTTTGATTAATTTTCTGGCATTTCGGTAAAAAAATTTAGTTCTACAGTTTTTGGTTAATGGTATCATTAAGACCTGTGTTCAAGGGGCGGAATCAATTAAAATTATTGTAAATTGCACTAAAACTTGTAATTGTCCTGCAATAACTGGAAATGAAAGGTCTTGATGATATTAATCAGGGTAAAAGGATATGTATGGCAGTGGAATGTTACAGTGAACGACATCTCAAATGTCTCACTGTCAAATTTTTCTGAGAATTTTATTGTGTCATTGCAAATTCACAATGACATTCTCTGAAAAAAATGACAGTGAGACATTTGAGATGTCGTTCACTGTATGAATAGTTTTTACGTGTTTGACAAACAAACTCCATTCGAGTATTGCGAGTTCATAATCATACAAATTATATTAGCACGTACAGTCGTTAAACTTGTAAAAATGTATGTTTTCAGTATATTTAGCTTATCCTTCTGTCACACCTTTTGACAGCTTTTTACGTGGTAGTACGTTTTCTCTCCCAGCAGCAAAAACCCTATCCCAGCAAAAAAAAAGAAACTGTATCGAATGTCGCAATTGCATTTAAAAACGAACAATCGGTGAAATACTTTTTTATCACACCAAATGTTTATCATTTTATACAAATATGTTCTTCTTTATAATAACACAACATCGGTGATTTGCATGTAATTTAAACAGAACCAAATCGATTGTTTATGTGTTTCATTCTTTTTCCAAATTTGTGTACTCAAGAGAAAGAAATTGACATTTATTTGCGACATTTTTACAAGTTTAACGACTGTATTTCTTGAAACGTACCCTAACCGTTCAATGTCATTACAAATAGTATCACCGAACAGCCAATAAGTTGTAAATCTGAAACACGAATTTTTGTGGCTATTTTTCCTCATAATTAACCTTTTCCATACTCGGGCTTATCGCAATATATACATAAAGTCTGCCACTTCATTTCTTTACATTGTGTTTGATGCATAATCTTTTACTTCATTAGTTTGAGCAAAACTGTTGCTATATAGGACCATACTGACTAAATTTCATCGTCTATTTTCATCGTCTCTGCTGATAACAAATGACAACCCGTTTCCGATGTTTCTAGTTGATATTCTCTCTGAAATTTTATATTGTGATGACTGTTGTGACAAGAGACGTACAACTGACCTGAAACGTATTCAAGCTCGTCCTGCATCGAATCGGTAAGTCTGTCAATATTTTGAATTTTTCTTTACCGGTTCTGTGGACCGGTTCAGGTCAGCTGACCGATGGTTTAAGTATTGCCTGCTGCCTTTAGTGACAATCTACACATCTAGTGCCTGAAAAAGCATTGATCACTCGGTTGTGTAATAGTTATTTATCTACCAAGGTAGGTATGAAGGTATTTTTTCGCACTAGATGTCGATTGTCGACCCGAGGCGAAGCCGAGGTCGACAAGACGTCGTGTGCGAAAAAATACCGGCATACCTACCGTGGTAGATACAACGTTTTTCGCAATTTCGGGCCATAATCACCTTTCCAATGCAAAACATGTCCTACATTTTGTTCCAAAATTCTTGTGTATACAGAAATTCATTTGAACGATCAAGAAGGCTGCATTATAATACACATTGCAATGTGATGTAAAGCGACGCGTTGAATGAAATCGAGTAGTCAATGCTTAGTATATACGCTTCAACAATACGTTCAGTATAATTGTGTGACTCTATAGCCGAATGGCTATAGTCGCTGCTTTGTGCTCAAAAACCTTTTGGTGTCGGGGGTTCGATTTCTGGTCAATGCAAGATTTTTATTTATAAAAATTTAGCCTTCGTTGAAGGTAATAGGTTCTTTAGCGTGCGAAAAAAAAACGTTGATATCGCACTGCGTGCGAAAAAAAAGTTGATAACGCACTGCGTGCGAAAAAAAGTTCATATTGCGCTGTGTCCGGGAATACAGTGAAATAAATACCTTCAAAACGACATTAAATGGATGCATGGAAAGGTGATGATTATGGACCGGAATTGCGAAAATAACTATTTCGTCCGCGATCGTGGGTGCAATGATACTTTCTAAAAAAAAAAACTGAAAATCTTGAGACGTGTTTTGAGATTCTTGTTTGATTTTCTATTCTGACAAAGTTTTATCTATTTTTCCAATTGCTGACCGAAGCATTTTTAGCAAATCTTTAATTTGTCTCTCATGTTATTGCCAGCAATGGTAGAACATTGATATAAAATAAATATTAAATCCAGAACGTCATCGGTTTCTCATTAATACACACAAATGACATACATTTACAAAAAAAATGTAATCAACTAGTGTTCAAGTTGCCAATAAATTCTTCTCTGTGTATAAAAACATGTTAAACGCAAAATGAGAAGAAAAGAAAAAAAAAACTCTCTGATTGATGGAAATTAGACCACCCGTTTTGTTATATATCAAATTTATTATCATTTTTACATATAATTATTATGAAAAGGAGATACAAGCAAAACGTCTGTGATATGATGAACATGAACAAATAACGAGACAAAAATGCGGGCTTCATGTCTGTTTTTTCTTTTCTTTTAAATACAACTCGACATTAGTAACGTAGCTCTTGCACAAGTGAACTGAAATATAAATCTGTCTTTTGTTGATGGAACGAATTCTGATGTGACTTTTTCGTTGTGTTTAACATTTCTCATTTTTACGACTTAAGGAAATAGCTGATATTATGTTCGCAAAAAAAAAAACTTTTGCAAATTATTCACGCTGCATCCTGCTTTATTTAACCAGGCCAATTACAACAATTATTTTAATAAAGAGTTATGTGAAACAGAGTTACTATTTTCGTCAGTTTAATACTGAAAAAACGGGAATAACACTAAACATTTGCCGATGAATGTTAAACTAATTATTTAAGAAAAAATGATCTTTGTTGAATTTGAGAACAAAATAATGTTAAGTAGTTCATTTTCGTTAGTCACTCGACGAACCCAACTGTTCATTAATTGGCCCATTTTAAGCACAGCTTTTTTGACATTTATACAAAGACGTTGCAAGGCATGTCACACGTTTCTGAAATTTTCATCATACATTTCGGCGTACGTAGTGGATGGGATCCGAACTTCATCATTTTTGGGGACGTACGTTCTGAATGGCACCTTATTTCTTACATAGGCCAATAAAATACACTTAAATGTGCGCAATCAATTCTATAACATAACCCAGTGACGAAAAGTAAAACTTCCGTTGCCTTTATTGAGAAAAACGTTGGTATGTTACCTCGGTGATAATTATTTTTTCTTTGCACAAGAGTATCGACATTTTGCACAATAAAAAGTTTAATTTTTTTAGTACTAATCGCGACGATACGGCCGCATATGGACACCACCAAATATTAAACTGTTCGATCGTAGGTGACGAAATAGTTGTTTTCCTAACGCATGCTAAAATGCTTTTTTAGCGAATGAGAGGTTTCCAGGAATCGAATTCGCTAAAAAAGCCTTTTGGCATAAGTTAGGAACAACGTTTTTCCTAAACGATGTGGGAAACAACAAATAAGCGACGAAGCGATATTTCAACACTAGTTAGGAAATAGTATATGTTTCGTACCTCGGATTCGATTCCAGACCTCGCTTTCGGCTCTGTCTGGAAATCTCCCACACGCTAAAGAAGACTTTTAGTCCAAGGTACGAATAATATTTTTCATATCCGACGGAGGAAAAGTGCTTTGTTTTTGTGTTTTGTCTCATTATCCATCAGCGGAAACGAAACTTCGTTTGTAATGAAAAGTGGAATTTTACAATAAAAAGTGGAATTTTGCAATGAAAGTATAGGTATGGTCAAATGTCAAAATTTGTATGGAGCGGAGGAAATAGCGATTTCATATAAACAAACTCACCTTTCAATAAAAACCGATGAGAGGTGAGTTTTTTTTATATGAAAGCGCTATTTCCTTCGAGTTGGTTTGTCCTACTCGGCGTCGCATTGTCCAAAAGAAATCCTTCGCTTCGTGCAAATTACTATTTTAGGGCTGAGGCTTCCAGTGAGAATTACACATCGGACGCCTGAAGAGGTATTTATCATTGTGTTTATTTGTATTAGGCTCACGGTGTGTACTATACATCTACACTACACATGTACATCCTAATAAAGTACTTCTTACTCGATGTCATAAATTACTATTATCCTGTCCGGAGCGATAGCGGAGGACTTGACGCAGTCTAACTTCCAAAAAAAGAACGAAGAAAATTTTTTGAGACGCGGCAACTATATATAGCCGAACATTTCAGTTTCTACCCTTTGGTTTATATCACTACAAATCATATTCTCGCTTCAAATACGAGCAAAACGAGCTATCACTCGACTATGTAGGTTTAAAATTGCCGGAGATACATCGTTTTGAAATTGGTCACTTTTCATACAAAATACACCAAATTGACTTTTCCCAAACAATCAAAATCTTTCAACTTACTCTGTATGTTTCTATCTATCTATCTATCTATCTATCTATCATAAAAATGAATATGTGATACGCCATTACCCCAGGAAAAACCAGAATTTTGTTTTATTGGCCTCGAAGTGGTTTCTCATCAAATGAAAGGTATTCGTAACACGATTCGAACAAAAAAATAATTTAAAAAATCGGGCCAGATTCGTTTGAGCTAGAGTGATTAGAGTGACCAAATTTTGAGCTACTCGAGCGTAGGATGAAAGGACTAATATTTTTGCGATTATGAGAGATAGAGAGTTACTTTCTTCGGCAAAGTCTCAGATTTTTACGAGTAGAACCGAGGGGCATATGTGAAAAATGTCGAAAGTTGGAAATGGGTGGGTCAATTGGGGTTTTGGAGATATTTCTTGAATGGTGGCAGATAGAGAATTACTTTCTTCGTCAAATTTTCGAATTTCGTCCAATTTTCGATTTTCGTCAAATTTTCGATTTTCGTCAAATTTTCGAATTTCGCCAAATTTCCGAATTTCTGTTATAAAAAGCAGTGTTCTAACACTTCTAAAACGACTGATATCCCAACAAAAATCTCTTCGAGAAAAGTGTGAAGCAGTCTTTGAAGTACAATTTCTAAAATGAATGATATCGCTAGAGTTGACGCTTTCAGCTTCGTTACGCAAAAATTAAATTTTACACCCAATTTTAGTTCAAACAAGCTGGCTTAGTTTTTCTCATCATCTGCCAAATAATTTTTACAAAAAAAAAAATTGACTGGAAACAACCAAAATTTTACCAAAAAAATCTGCGTCGCAAAGTGGCAAATATTCAGGAACAAACCAGCAAGAAAATTTATCTGCCACATGCGACGCAGATTTTTTGGTCAAATTTTGGTTGTTTCCAGTCAAATTTTTTTTGGTAAAAATTATTTGGCAGATGATGAGAAAAACTGAGCCAGCTTGTTTGAACCTTAGAGTAATTATAACTAGAGAGGAAATTTCGAACAAAATTACGTAAAATATGTGGTCCCAACATCAAATACGAAATGTTTGGTAGTATGTGTTTGCCCTCTTAATTAAGAGGGCAAATTTCGGCGCATAAAATTTGAATTAAGTTACCAATCATTTTTTTTTTACTTTTTTCTTGTGAAAATTTTGATACAAAGATAAGTGATATAGCTGGACAGTCATTTTCTGTGATTAAGAACAATGGCGTTTAATTTAAATTACGATCCCCCAATATCTCAAATTCGCTTGGCAATTTGGTATACAAGACAAGTTAACAGATTCTGTCGGAATTTTTTTTTATTATTTTTTAACAAAAGTCATTTTTGCACTGTCCCTTGAATAAACAATTGACTGATAGTTGAATTAATTTATTTATTCTGAAGATCCGACCAATTGCTAGTAAAGACAAAACATTGAGACAAAACGCAACCACATCCAACACGTGGATCTGTGATTATTTCTATTGATGTCACTTTCCATGAAGTGATTTTCATATACTCTGGTGTGTTTGTACACATAACATTGCTGATTGTTTGATTGAAGAATTATTTATTTCCATGTCTTGCAATCGGTTTGATCAGACGGAAAACTATGTCAAAAAAAGCTGGGGAGACAACATGCAAGAATGTGGTTATGTGCACATCAATTACTAAGAAAAACTATGTTTTCTACTTCGCATTACTTCGGGACATACACCCTTTAATAGAACAGGAATGGACCATCGCAATTTTATTTATTTTTTGTAGGTTTCACTGATGAAATTTAAAAATAAATAACATTCAACGCATAAGACTGTTTCGATGAACAACGTCAATAAATATTTTGACAGAAATCTCAAATGTGAGTGTATTGGTAGAAGCTCTACGTAAGTCATTACGTAAATGTATCTCATACACATTGATGTCGGGACCGCTTTTCGTAGTGCGAATTTCCTCTCTAGGTATAATTACTCTAAGGTTTGAACTAAAATTGGGTGTAAAATTTAATTTTTGCGTAACGAAGCTGAAAGCGTCAACTCTAGTGATATCATTCATTTTAGAAATTGTACTTCAAAGACTGCGTCACACTTTTCTCGAATAGATTTTTGTTGGGATTTAGCTTTAGATGAGTTTTCGAACATTATGACGCTGAGTTTCATTTATTTTATTGTTAATATGAATTGTATCGGTTATAATATACAACAACCATGTGAACTAAAGTAGTTTTTTCACTGACATAATTCCAGAATAAAAAGAAAGAAAGACAATCCGGGCAATACTGATGTACAAATACAGCGTACTTAAAAAAAAAATTCAAAGTATTGTTACTTAGAAGAACATCATCTCACCAATCAAGCTTTGTATATTATAAAGGTATACAAGCGCCATCAGTCTTTCGTTTCGGAATTTTGTGTTATATTCGAGATGAATGCGTTTCTTTTTCATTGTAATTTTCTGTAAAGTGTAAAGGGAATAACGATATATAATATGGACGGCGCATATAGCCACAATACAACAACACAAATGCAACTCTTATTATACTGATTGACTTGAAAAGAATTTCGCGTTAAAAGATTATCATGAATTAGCCGGAAAAACCTTTAAATTTATGATTAACGAACGTCAATATGAAGTGTTTTACATTGTGCATACGTGCTACTGATGTTGTCGTCCCTGCGTTTTTGAAGCGATATTTATTACCGTATGATCTAAACAAAAGCCAGTGTTTCATATTTTCTGGCCGCAAGACAACAAAGTACCGTACTGTATCGCTTGAAATTGTTTTGTTGAGGCGTGCATGATGAATTCCTCGTAATCTGGTCGAAACACAAACTTCCCACATCCGTCAACAAAAAATATCGCAGCGAGGCAGTGAAATGTAGAGGAAGATTGACTGTATATAGTATTTTGAGGAGTCTGCAGTATGACCAGACGGGCCAAATAATTAATATAATTTATGCTATGTTCTATTCGTTCCAAATTCGTTCCGAACAAAAAATTCTTCAGATTGTATAACCTAAATAGCCTCAATACAAACAACACACACTCTACGGATAATAGCGGCAGAGTCGAAATTTTGCTTGATTTTTGCAAGTGGCTCCAGGTGGTTCCGGTTGGTTCCCGTGGTCCAATCGAAAGAGTAGAGTGTGTGTTGTTTGTATTGAGGTCATTTAGTATAACCAACATTCATTCCTTTTCGGGTGAAAAATCTACGCATTATGTGGGACTCAACCTCAGATCGATTGTCATAATTTTGCTTTCCTCTTCTTCATCTGAAGTATTTCTACCTCTATGTTGTGGTCAAAACGACAATACCAACAATTAGACTGAAGTATTATCGGCTTTTTATTGCATAACATTTGTATCAGGTTTTTATGTACGCTCTACGCTCACCTCGTTGCGGTTAAAGATTGAAAATACATCAAAAAGAATAAACAACAAAATGTTAAAATAAAGACTTAAAGTAGCGAAGCGAATAAAGAAATAACAAAAAGTCCGTTGAGAAAAAAAATCCCCCATGCTGCAGACACTATATTTTTGGAGATAAATGCATTATACAGACGTCGAGGACGAATGACGCCACTCAATAATATCTTTCGAAAAAAAAGACCAACAATCGAATAACCAAATAAATTCGGTCTTGAAAAATTTATTTGTAACACGATGCAGCTTTCCGATCTGTTTTGGCAGTTCGGTAATTATCGAGGGGGAAATCACTGGTCCGTCGTAAAAACGCTACGATCTTCTAAAAAGTTGCGCCTTTTTTTTCATAAATTCATTCATAAAATCTTAACGGTCTTCCAGTGATGTCATCAAAACTTAAAACCTTGCTGTACCCCACCATTGAGGATTAGAATTTAGTTCTAACTTCGCATAGCGTATATTTCGCGAGTTATTTACGATTTTGATTTTGATGACAGCACTGAAAAGACGTAAAGTAATAAATGAATGACTCCAAGCAGTCAATCGAGTCAAGTGAAATCCTAATGCTGAAAACAAACGAGGCATTCAATAGTCATTTTCATTACACCAACTACGAAAGTTGTAATTTTCGCTTCCCGAATGAGATGCGAAAGTATAAAAATTCAACTCTCAGTTAGCCACGACATCACAAGATGTGCGAAATAGTCATTTGTGTACCTGTTTTGGACGATTGATTTTAGGCAATTTCGCGGATTGTAGGCCGAACGAAGTGAGGCTTACAAGCGAAAGTGCCTTAAATCAACCGTCCCAAACAGGTGCACATGTGAGTTTTCATGCAGAGGGCCGGAAACCCGAGAAAATTCGAAAAATTGTCCTCATTTTCGGCCCCGAAGCATGAAAATACTTTCGCCTCCCTACAGAGGAGCGAAAGTACTTTCGCCCCTCAAACGAGGATGCGAAAGTAAATGACAGCAACAACATGTGTTCCGTCTGGTGTCGTTGTGATCACTGTGATTGTTGTGATAGAAAAGAACGTTGCCAATAATTTATAAATTTTTCTTTTACCAGGAGGCTGCCGCCCCCTGGACCCCCGCATATTTCAGCTTATTTCGGTAAATTTCATCAGTTGGAACATTATAAGGAAGCTCAAATTACAATTTTCGTAGTTGTTGTAATGAAAAGTTGTGTGGATCACATGGCACGACGTAAAAAAATTCAACCTGTGCGATTGCTGCCCTGGCCTTCGGCCACGGGCTGCAAACTTCGCACACGGTTGAATTTTTTTACTTTCGTCCCTTGTGATCCGAATAACCATTTGGTCCTTGTTTTCATGACGAAATTGTCGCAACTGTCAAATAAAGTTAGAAAATTTCTCTATCGAAAATTACGATTGCTGCATTTGTCGATGAAAACTAGAACCAAAACGCGTTTTCAATGTCTCGTTTGTTTTCAGCATAACAAAAAATTCCGAAAAGTAGTTTTCCCCCTCCTCGGTAATCATGAGACTTCTATTTTTATTGCATTCATACGTGAGATGCAATGTCGTTTTTTAAATATAATGCTCAGGATGTGTTGTCTGATACTATTAAGGATTATTGCAAACTAATCCACTTTTGTCTCTTCTCATCTGAATCGAGTTCTGTCTCTTTGTTTTCTTTTATTATCTCGGCTTCGTTTGGGGACCGACGAAACTTTTTGTAGAGCGACGATTAACAAGTATATTAAGTGGAAAATTATGCATAACATATGCTTCGTTATAAGATTAATGATTATTTTATGGAGTTGCAGTTGTTCGCATTGCAATAACATTACCGTTCGCTGATTTATCACCATTTATTAAGAAGAGCACATTATCGTTGGTTGGATTAATTTTTTTTTTATCCCGTTCTACGTTATTCAGAGCAATTATGAGTATTCGAATATTGATGGATCTTGATCGAATGATGGTGGAGCATTTGTGCAATTTTTATTACTAAGGTTGTAAATGTAATTCTATACAGACAGAGTTAAACGTGTCAACTAACAGGCCATCAAAGAAGTGTCAATTTTGTGGAAATTAAATGTTTTCCCAGTACACAATCAACAATTTTATGTGACAAGTGCAGCGAAAAGTATGATTGGATGGACAAATATATTTTCTGGTTAATTTTCGTCGTCAACCTGATCACAAAAAAATGTGGAATTGTTTCAACTTGATGACTACATGTTAATACTCATAAAAATACCGCTAACATTCATAAAAATAAAGCTTCGTTCATACAGTATACACATAACGTTTATGTGTAGTATCTGTATCAGAACTGCATAATATAAAAGGTATAAAGAAGTATTAAGTCATCGAGTTTCGTTCAATTTTTACGTCTGAGTAACAGGGGTTCGTCACTGAGAACATTTTCTTGCATGCCAGCCTAGGAATAATTTCGGTTACAAATAATTTTTTGTTGACGTTTAACATTTATAATCGATTTAATCGGACATTCACAAATTTCATGCTAAAAGTGGCGTACCCCGTTACAATATTTAAATGTTTAGTCCAATACACACACACCCAGCAGAAAAACAAAACATCAGAATGGAACAATGTTGGGAACTGTATGTGAATGAAAGTGATAGCGTGGTCGACGTAAGTTTGGCAGGGATAATAAAGTCTAGACAATTAATACACAATGTTCATGGATGTTACACCTTTCGATCGAAACTGTTGGAATACGTGCAAGTGAGTGAGTATGCACTGAAATGTTTTTAAGAGTTATCGTCAGCCTTGCTTAATTGTTGCAAATTTACATGATTTTTTGATAGTCATAACATTTTCGAGTAACAGAGGTCTGTTACAGCTGAACAAACAATACCATCCAGAGTATGAAAATGTCGTCAATTCAGACAAGTATTTTACTCTTTCACAATCTCCTACAACTCGATCTTCACCGCGTTATCTTTTTTTGTTATTCACGTTAAAATTTAAATTTGATGGACAGTAGTCTTCCATTTTGAAGTGTTCTCAACAGCCTTGTCAAAGTCAATAAGATGGTTCACCTGCATATATTTAAATTTTCTCACATTTCCCCCCTAAATGGGCACCAACATGTAAGCGCTTCATATTACAATTTTTCATGAAAATTTGATATATTTATTTATTTATTTTGATATATATGATACAAAGCATCATTCCGCTCATTGCGATAAGAATATTATTCAAAGCACAGATATACATTACAATGTACTATACATGTTTCTCCAACGAAACCGGAGGAAAAAAACATCAATACATCGTCAATCAACAAAGAAGAAGAAGAGAAAAAAAACGAAAATGTCTACTACCTCTGCATTGAAATTAACAGACCTGATTACTGGTGGCGCTAGATCCACACGCATCAGTCGCTCTCCTGTCGGTCGGTATTACAACTACATTGGATCGAAATATTCGTTCTCTCCTTCAGTACGTCTTAAGTAACAGCCGAGATAAGAGCAAAAATTATGTGCGAGTGGAATATTCGAAATTAAATTTTATATTCTGATCGTACAAATGAAAATATATTTCGGTTTACATCAAATAAACATATCAGAAATTTTGTGCAATTTATAAAATATATCAAAATTGAATAAATATATCAGAATCAGAGAAATATCGTTCGGTGTGTGTCCACTATATATGTGTATATTGTGTGTATATATTATATATGTGAAAGTGTTATATAATTAAAATATTGCTTATTTTCTGAATATTCAGATAAACAGACACATTTGGGATTATAATATAATTTACACTTCTACAAAATTATACACGGAGGAAAGCTATTCTATTGAACTACTATACACAGCCACGTATGTGCATTCTTACTTTGCACAAGTATTTTTTTTTTATCACAATATTTTCATGAATAGGGAGTAGTTATACTCTTTAGAACAAAAAATATGAATTTGTGATTTAGAATTTGTGCTTTTAATGTTTTATGTGAATGGTATAGTTTCTACCAATCGAATATTATGAACATTACAATATTGCCTATAAAAATATCATCACTGAGAAGGTTAACCGAAAACTAAAATTGACTACAAAAAAAAACAAGAATTAAGAAAAAAAAATATCTATCAAATGTTGGCCAGCCTACATAATATTTATATCTTAAAAAAAATATTAAGTCATTTCTACTTCTACTTCAGTCAAAAAATATGTTTCAATTTAGAAACGTACACATTATCTGACTTGGTTTATAACTATAATATAATACCAACACCATCATGTAACGAGCAAGCAAAGAAAAGAAGAAAAAAAACACCATGTAAAAAAGGAATATATGTACACACATGAAAAGAAAGGAAAAAAAAATTGTATTCGACACATAACCTTAAATGTCGTTTTAAGAATTTTTGTGGTGAAAACAATTAAAATTAATTTATAGTCAAGTGAAAATAATTGAACATTAAATACGGTTCTCTGATTATATTATTGATTAGAAATGTCATAGCGAAGATAATATCGGTCTGGACATGAAATAAATTAGGGATGGCAATTTTGTCGTATCAGTGTTTCATTGAATGTGAATCGGAAATTATACGTTTTTTTTTGTATAGGTCAGAAGTAAATTCTGAATTTTTATATAAAACTAAAAAGTCACGCGTTGATTAAAACAACGACTATTACGGTTGACCAGAGCTCAGCAAGGCCTATTGCCATACACCTGGTTTGGCTTTGGAAAGTGGCTGTGCTGGCTTAAATTACACCTTTTTTGTTTAGGACAGAAGTGAAATCTCCATAACAAAAAGAGACATAAAATTCAAATGACAATCAATATTTCCCCCTTACTGTTCTGATATTGATACTCTTGACAATGCCACATTTTGATGTTCCAGTACTTTTCTTTGTTTCATCACGTCTTCTTCCAATATTGCACGCGCCTTCCTAACCAGCGGCAATGTTCCCATCAATTTTCGAAGCTGTTGCTCCTCAGACATTTCGTCCATTTCACCACTTTCACTATTACCGTTACCAAAGGAGTGAGCTATCGCTTCCAATTCACCATCATTCAGAAATGGCATCCCACACTTTTCCTCAGTTTTTGACCCTGTCCTTTCCCCATAATTTAACATAGTATAAAATTTAGGATAAAATTCATATATTTAAAGTTGTTGATTGGAAAATTTATTGCCTGTTGTTGTGTTGCCTGCCAAGACCAAATGAAAACATTGATCTTTTGACTTATGATTTTATTCTCTCTGAATTGGGCATAAAATAAAATGCAGTTTTCTTCTATCGATACCTTAAATGAATAGAGTTTAACGTTGTCGACACATATAATGTGATTTATATGTATTTTATTGATGTGTACGATATATTTATATATACATACACATATATTAAATTTGACATGCGGTTAGTTGATATATACATTACTACAACCGCATGTGCGGTTTTCAGAAGAAGAAATAATATCTTTTTTTAACTCGCTTCCTATATGGAAGACTTTTTTTGTTGCTTTTTTTTGCTGTGTGTGGCTGAGAACAGAATAGAAATATTGACGTTTTGTTCAATACGAAAAATCTTTTATGGAGAAGATACCAGAATTGAAAAGTCATTTTATGGATAATTTGTTGGAGACGGTAAAGGAGTATTTGAAAGAACAAGTTCAACATTCCGTTGAGGATGGAGCAGTTTGGCTTTTATTTTAATTAAAAACTGAGATAAAAAAGAAGTTAAACCATCATGATTTTGTGTCGCTTTTTGGAAAACAATGCGTAAGCCAACAACTGATCTCACCTACTTTTTTCACCAGATAATGTGTACCGACTGCTAAATATTTTACAGAACTGATGTTTTATTACAACAAACAACGATTTTAGAAAATTATTCGATTGACCTTCAGTGGTATTCCGTCTGTTAGCAACAGGCAAAATGGACACGAATTCATTTTTATTTATTATCGTCAAGGAAGCGTGATTGAATTGGGCGGCACAACAGGACTTAAAGTTGACATATTATTTCTAGCCTTCTAGTCTTCCCCTAAACGATGGTGTAATACGGAGTACCCTCTTTTTCGAATCGTTTCATCGTTTGCTTCTTCACTACGTTCACTCGTTTTGAAATGATTCCTTATCGGTCGTAGCCATTAAAACTGAAGATGAATATACAATATATCACTTGCTGTAGTAGATGCAAATTCTGTTTTCGGTTCAATGCGATTTGAATTGTCAATTTTGAATACTGTACTTTGGGATAGTCTGTAAAACTAGGATGACTGGGTTGTTCGATCAATTTTCTTCTTTTTATTTGACACTGTATATCGTAATTACATGAACAAGTAGAAGAACATTGACTTTACATTGCAAAGGTCCATTAATAGAAATCTCAAATAGCAGTACTGCACAGCTGTACCACGATATTAAGATTATTTCTAGATCTGATTAAAGAACTGAGGGAAAGTAATTGCCATGGATTGAGTAGGTTACTTTTCTTCGACATTTACATCGAAAGGTCTTGCTGCCTTCCGGTGTTAACGTCATTTTCATAAGTCAAATTATTCTGCAGTCAAATTATGATGTTTCGTTCTAGATTAAAATTATTAACTCTTATTATCCCTGACTCCGTACACTCAAAGGGCATGTCCGTTACTTCTAATTGTTCACACGCATAACTCGTCAATCTAAGGTCATTGACGTCAAAACTGCTGTTGCAAATTTAATTTAAAAAAAGAAGTCCTATCTCATTCGTCTTGCCTTCTGTCTAGATTAAAATTATTAACTCTTATTATCCCTGACTCCGTACACTCAAAGGGCATGTCCGTTACTTCTAATTGTTCACACGCATAACTCGTCAATCTAAGGTCATTGACGTCAAAACTGCTGTTGCAAATTTAATTTAAAAAAAGAAGTCCTATCTCATTCGTCTTGCCTTCTGTACCATGTCAACGAGTAATGAAAATGATATTACTCATCTATGGCTCTGTTGAAAGCGTGTGTGCATAGTACAAATTAAAACAGAAAGAAAGAATTTTTACTTCAAGAATGTTATTGCACAAATTAAATGTTGATTTTACTCATAATATTTTATGTATCAAAATGTTTGTGTGCACTTTCTGTGTGTTTTGATATTTATGTATCTATTGCACACCAGAGCTAGATAGGTTTTTCTTTTATATTTGTATCAGTCTCCTACATATACTAGTTTCCGTTGAGTTCTGATATTGCATTCCGTGTATTAGCTACAATTTCACGATTTATCGCACAACCTTTTGAATGCGTAGTTGGTGATCTATCTCCGTTGGTTGTAACTTTTACAATCAGTTAACGAAAGTATTTTAATTCGATTTGAAACTATGTTATACCCGAAATATCATTTAAAGCACATTTTCGAATTACATACGAACGCTTAACGAACTTTTTTTCATCTCATTTTTTTTCTATAATTTACAGTTGGTTCGTGAACTTGTTTCAATAAATTGAATATTGGCTTCAACATACAGGCCACCACATGTGAATTTTTGACTTAAACAACTCGAATAAATAAATATTTTTTAGAAGAAGAAGGAGGAAAAAACTTACCATTATACTTACATATCCAATGCTTTTAACGTTTATAGTGATTTCATACGAAATGTAATTAAATCAAATTATAAAAAAGGTGTGAAAATATTTTACAAAAAAATTTTCCGTAGTTTTCATATACATATTAGCAATTAGTGTTAATTTGCCATCAAAAAAAAATTAAAAAAAATTGAACAATAAAAAACGAAAGAAATATTTCAATTGTATGTGCAATAAATGTAATTATATTGAGAGTTTACATAAAAAGTGGTATCCATTTGAAGTGTGATACAAATTTGGATAATGTTGATATGAGAGTTTAAAAAGATAATCAAAAGAAAAACAAAAACAACAGTTTCAAACCAAAATTCAAACGGATGATTTAAATGTTGTCGTTCGTTATAACATGATTGATCATTCAAATATAACAGCAAAACGACAAAAATTTTATTCCAATTCCAATTTACAAAATATTTCTAACACTGAAGTTAACAACGGATATTGTGGTTGGGCTAAGCGAAAAACCACATTTAGTACACGACGAAAAAGAACAAAGTGCTTGTTATAAAAATTCGCTAAATAATAATTGCTATTATCAAACGAATTATAATGAGAGCGCGATAGATAAATGTTACCAATGCATTTTATGTCCCCCCATGTTCTTTCAACGCAAGAAGAACCATCAGAAACGACTATGGGGTTTACGCGTCACAACACCATCAATAGCCTCATCAAGTCTAGAAGAACAAGATTTCCAACAACAAAGATATCCACCACCAAATGGTCAAAGATGCATCGACCAAGAGACAAGTTCGTTGATGAACTGCTGTCGGAGTGGAACCAGCACCAGCAACAGTTTGCTGGATCTGAACAATTTACATGTTTACAAGCTATTTTGCGCTCTGACCAAAAAGTTGAAAGAACATCAACTGCAAACGTTGTGCCAAGCTGTCGAACACAACAATGTATTAGACGGACAATCAACACATTGTGTTCTCGTACCGAGAGGTGTAATCGAAGGCGAAGAGCCCCATGTGATTGCGTGCCGAATATGGCGATGGCCGGATATACGATATGCGGACGAATTGAAACGGATACCATCGTGCCCGAACGAAAGGGATCCAGTTTATGTGTGCTGCAATCCGAGTCATTGGAGCCATCGATTAATTCGATCAGGTAACAGAATTTTTTTTTTCTTTCTTCACAATGAGTGTTCGACACTAACTGTTCTTGTAATAACGTCCTACAAAATCATTTGCCATCAAGTTGTGTAGTTTGACTATGTGACGCAAATGTTTATTTCTTTCGACACAATTCGATTTATACTAATCGTAATCCACTAATTGCACTATCGACGAGATTTGAATTTTTGTGTGGAAATTCACATTCAAATCGCGATAGATACGTTGTTTTTGAAGAATAAGAATAAGATTTTGCTCTGTTAACGTATTTCAATGAGTATAATCGAATTGCATACTCAACACTGAAATATATAGCCCATATAAAATTCTGAAAATTTTCCAAAATTAAGTATGCAATTCTATAGTACTCACTAAAAGATGCACACAGAGCAAAATCTGGTTATTTTCCTTTAACAACAACGGAGATATCGCGATTTGAAAATGTGAACTCCCATACAAAAAATCAAATTTTCGGATTCGACTAGTATAATGCTTTTTGTGCCATCGAGAATTGAAATACGACTCTTTTCAGCACTCATTTTAGTGTTGTAAAGTGACTTATTTCAGCACCCGTTTGATGGGATATTTCAACACTCAAAGCAGTGTTGTTATGGAATTTGTATGAGTTATTACAGCATTCGTTTTAGAAAATGCAAAGCAATGTGATCGATCAAATTTGAAGAGTGATTGTTTACCATGAAAATTATGATTTTTTGGGCATTTGTCTATTTCAATTCTCGGTTGGCACAAAGCATGATGTGTTACACGTATTGTAATGAGATTTTTTCAGCACACGACCCAATTTTCCTTACTCGCTCCGCTCGTACGGAAAACTTGGATCTAGTGCTGAAAAAATCAACATTACAATACATGTAACACAACATACTATTGTTGTTGAGCCGATTGATGATAAACTATGATAAACGTATGTTTTAAAGTCAAGGGCTTACAACCAGAAATTGTTCTCATTATTCGAAATTGACGAGCTTATTAGCCTCTCTTTTGCAGTACTATAACGATAAGCCAACAAAAAAATGCAAATAAAATCACAGACCGTAAAATACCTTCGAAGAAAAGTCGGATATAAGTAATTTATGCAACTAGTTGCATACAACGTTTTCTGCAACAAGCTGCGAAAAATGAACTTTTGAAATGGAAAACATAACTCTACCTTTAACATACATTCTACAGTATCAACGAAATATTGTATGAACGATCAAGTAGACTGCATTTATGGACCGCTTCACGCGATCCATGGGAAAGGGAAGAGCAATTATGCTCTGTTTGTTTGTTTTGGTGTATTCGTTTGAACTTGATTTTTTCTGCGTATTAGATAACACCATCCCTGGAATTAGTGTGTTTTCCAGGTAAAATAAAGTTTTGTACCTTCGGAATATTGAAAATCCATTTCACAACTAATGGTGAAAAGTAAAACATAGAAAACCAGAGAAAAAAAGACCCTTCGATCGCCACCCAAATCACGCATGAAAAAGTTCAGCTTTTGCAGCGCAGTTACAGATAAATATTTTATCGCATACGCGGTCAAGGCTGTATACTTTGGGGAGGTCACGCAGATGCAGATACGCGGGTTACACACCACGTTTCATACAAAATATTCACCACGCCATACAAATACAATTTTGGTGAATTTGTTTGTATATAAACAAACATTATACTTCTGTAAATTATCAAAGTGTCATTCGCATATCTTGTTGTCTCGTTTTCGCTTATGCGATAAAAAAGAATATGCACGTATGACAAGCCGTCTCGGCAAGCCTCGACCGCTTTGTCATACGTGCATAATATTTATTATCGCATAAGCGAAAACGAGACAACAAGATATGCGAATGACACTTTGATAATTTACAGAAGTATAATGTTTGTTTATATATCCTAGGTGAATAATTTTTTCGGGGAATCACACCGCCTATGCGATAATATATATTACACACTTGTCACGAAGAAGTCGAGGCTTGCCGAGACTGATAGTGACAAGTGTGTACTCTATTTTATCACATAAGCGAAAACGAGACAACAACATAGAACTGAAGTGTAATTTTTGAATTAAACTTCTAGTTAAGTAATTTTGACATCCGAACACCGCGCGTATGGGATACAAAAAAATATGCACGTATGACAAGCCGTCTCGGCAAGCCTCGACCGCTTTGCCATACGTGCATAATATTGATTAATACTTAAGTTTTGTCTTAATTTTACTGTCAAGTTCATAACACGGTGTTGATTACGTAGTACGTAATACGTACACGTATGGTGGATTTTGATTACATTTTTTTTAATTCATTTATTTTATCATTCCTTTATTATAATGTGGGGAATACTATTAGTATATGCGAAACAAATCATAAATTAATCTTACAGATAAATACAAATACATTTTCATCGAAAACTTGGTCTAAGAAATTTTAGTTCAGCGATTAGAAATCAAATCTTTGTCTAAGCGTTAGGCTATATCACAGAGTCAAATAAATAAATAAGTTCAAATTGCACATCTCAATTCAAGTAAAAGTAAGGCGATATCACATTATAATCACTGGCACCTCTCATCACTTCGATCTTCAACTTAGACCTGAAAGTTTTTATACACTTCAAACTTCGAAGGTTATTACAGAGACTGTTGTATTCATGCGTGGCTTGTTTTAAGATTGGATGATAGTCGGGGCATCTTAAGTTGTCCGCATGGCGAGTATGGTGGGAATGAACATCGCGATTGTGTCGAATTGTGAAATTGTGCTTAGTTAGTCCATTCACGATCTTGTGGAGTTGAGCGACCCTTTGAGCGACAGCAAGTTTTTCAACAGGTAGAAACCTCATTGAGCAAAGATACGTTGACCGCGTCAGATGTGGTAAACGATACAGCGCCTTAGTGCAACGATTCTGTAGTCTCTGCAGCCGATTCAATTTTGCTTTGGATCCGGCACTATATATCGGCAGCATATATGCAATGTGGCTCTGTACATACGCGAAGTAAAGTTGTTTTCGCTTTTCAATCGGGACATATTTGCCTCTTTTCCACATCAGTGGGATAAACGGACGTATCATTTTCATCACATGATCGATGTGCTGCTTAAATGACAGATTTTCGTCCAGAACTAGGCCGAGAAATTTAAAAGTTCTGACTCGTTTGATGTAATCGTCATTTATTTTGATGTTGAAGTCTGGAAGATGCCTCGATTTTCCAAAAGTCATGTAGCACGTTTTACCGACATTCATTGTCAGGACGTTGCGGCAGAGCCAGTCATTCAATATTAAAGTGTCCCTTTGCATTGCGTTTTCAAGTTCCTCTGGGGTATCAAATGCGTAGTACAGCGCGGTGTCATCAGCATACAAAACATACTTTTCTATGGGGATAAAAACGTCATTGTTAACAATGTTGTGTCGTTACGGCTGTTATGCATTGGGTGAAATAACGAACAAGTCAATCGACCAGTAAGGAATGCCATTGCACAACTCGTTATGCAATAGAAAGCACATCCCTGGATCAATGTCGTTTCGAGACAACGAATTTCGTCTTTGTGCGGGGGGTTTATTATATGTTTCGAGCATTACCGACCACAATTAAATTATTATATTAATTTTCTGTTCAAGCCAGTATGTCATATGCTTGTATTTAACTGTATCATCTACCTCATCCTAATCGGAGACGTTTGACTTGAGTTGATCGTTATGTGAAAATCTACAGGTTTTCCATCTTATATATGGTGCCACCGTTGTTTTGCTGATATATTGTTAATATCTGTCATTCAACGAAAAAAAAAAACCAGTTGACAACAGCAATTATTATTTGACTAAAATGAATTTTATTTCGGCTAATTAAAAGTCGTCGATTCATTAAAAAATAAATTCTTTCTTTCGAAAAGCATCCGGTGCCAATTAATAAACAATTAAATATTTTTGCACACAGATTGCGCCGATGTTTATTTATTATTATTTGAAGATATTTTATCCGGTTCCTCTTTTTGGTCAACACTACAGACTCTGAATGTGTGTTTACGTTTGACTGAAAAATATTGTTTAAACTATAGCAAATTTGCTGAAACATTGGTCATTGAACTTATGTACACGATAATTCCGTTGATGTTTTGTTTGGTCAAGTTAAATTTCCGGCTGTAATCACGTAAATTACCAACCCATTTGACCGATTACCAGCTGGACAGTACTCGTTAAACGCCTGAACTTCTTTAATTAATAGTAGATTACTATACCAGGCAAGTAATTTGATATCCAGATCAGTAAAAGTATCCGAGGGCTTCAGCCCGAGGTACGTTTACTCAGCGTGTTACGATATATCAAATTATTTCCCGTGTGCAGTATGCTAATTTACTTTACGAGCGAGGTAGATGGTTTTCTCTAGAGTGTGAATGGCTCAATTAAGTCCCTAGTGGTTTTGTCGGTAATGTGCCGAAAGGTATTACCGGTATTGCACAGTTTGTATATGGAATTTCAACATAACAAAAACGAAAAATTCTACTAGTTAACCAAAAAATTGTGTTTCAAGTGTCATACCAAAAAATCCCAATAAAAATTTATTTTGCCTATTTTCACATTCAAAATTCCCTACGAACCAAAATGTTCTTCATTTTAACTACTTTGCGCGTGCCCATTTCCTGGCGCCAGTAATAAATCACGACATTTTATGAATATAATTAGAATGCAAAGTCATTTTCTTTAGAAATAAATGTTATATTGTGAATGGAATATAACGTAAGAATAAAAAAAAACTTCCATTTGTTTAACTTTTATTTATTTGTATTGATCACAGTTTTATTTATGGATTAGAATGCACAATCATACATAAAACACTAATGACGCTAAAGTATCAAATATACAAAGGGGTAATAATGATGCAACGGGAAAAAAATTTATTTATTTCTATTATCAAGGATCGACGGATCAGAATGCTGATGGATTCGTCCAATATTCGGTTTTGGTTCTGTGTGAAACGGCATGTCACAGGCCATGATATAAAATACAAATCTGTTCAGCCCACGAACAAGTCACTCTTACACATTCGTAACAATTTTCTTGTAAACGTTTTTATACTCTCATTCAATGGTGTATTTGTTAAAATTAATTGTACGTAGTGTCAATTCATGTTTTTCGTTTTGTTGTTAGTTGTGTGTGTCACACACTCGCAACCACATACAAATAAGTAAGATTCACTAATCTTATTCAAATGTGTTATATTCCAACATTTTTCATACCAAATATGCACACACCACGCCGATGCGATGTATTATCCGTCATTCTACACATGTATTCGATATGGTTATGAAACTCAGCTTAAAAAAGTCAAGTTTTCGCTTCGTTTGGCCGTTCAAAATAAATTGAATGAATTGGTTTGTGCTGGACATTTTTTGAGTTTCGTTCGGACCGTTTCATAAAATCACATAAACCTCACATTGATACAATAAAACAAATCAATTTTATTCATCCTCATCACCGACTTCTTCAACAACGTCCACACCGTCACAATAATCTAAAATATTGCCTATACATCGAATGTCTAATACACTAATTATACACAAACTCTATGTTGAATTTTGAATTTCATTCCAACGTGATGAACGAAATGAAATTCAAAATTCAACATAGTTGATGGTGATGATGATGTTGTTTCGCTGCTGGTCTTCCACTGTGCCTGACAAATCACCATCACCATCCATTAGAAATTCCGGGTCCAAATCGTCGATTGATGGGTTCATATTGTTCATATTGTTTACCCTTTGTCCACAGGGCTCCTGACAAATCGTGACGTAGATGACCGTCTTTGTTGAACTGCAAATATTTTTTTTTAGGTCAGACGCTTTAGTAGAGGGGCATTTGGTTTCTAGCCATCCTAAAGTATTAGCGAAAATGTTTTGATGAGATTATTTTGAGTATTATTAGTAGTCAAAAAAACACTAATTAGAAATTTTTTAGGTCGCGGATCAACAAGGTTTTTTCAACAAACAAAATTTCGACCGCCAATATAAAATCAGTGGTACAATATAAACAATCAGTTTCTTCGGCGTCATACCATGATTTTCAACGGAGATGGTATATAAAATATAAAATTAATTAAATAACGCGACACTTACGTGGAATCATCACCGAAATATGAACGTTCGCGAACTTTGTTAACGTAAGTACAAGATGCACTACGTCGGTTCTTCATTCATGCGTGCATTTGTACATACGAATAAAGAACCGACGTATAGAAGAAGAAGAAGAATCGTATTTTTCGCATCTGGTACCTACGTTAACAAAGTCCGCGACATAAATGTCGTGTTGTTTAATTAATTTTATATTTTATTTAGAATCTCCGTTGAAAATAATGGTAAGTTGCCGAAGAAACGGATTGTTTATATTGTACCGCTGATTTTATATTGGCGGTTGAAATTTTGTTTGTTAAAAAAACCTTGTTGATCCGTGACCTTGAATTTTTCCAATTAGTGTTTTTTTGACTACTAATAATACTCAAAATAATCCCATCAAAACATTTTTTTCTAAAATCCATAGGAAGGCAAATCACTTTTTTTTGACGAAATGCCCCCTACTACTTGGTCTTCTTTAGAAATGTTAGAAATGTTACAAATCGGATGTTATAACCGTTACAAATGTCACAACATTTATTAGACATCGTTTATAACAGATGACGCATGCATCGAATTTTCGCTGTGCAAAAAGCTCTGCTTGAAACGGCACCAGTTTTTTTTTGGACACATGTTAAGGTTTTTTTTTTGTTTTCTCTATATTTCTCCTTAATGAATGAATTAGTAATTTTTTCTTCACTAATTAAAGAATTAATTATTTGCCATACAATTGTCGAATTTATTTTGTCAAATTATTTGAAACATTGATGCTATTTGCTCTTAAACGTTTTTTTGGTTAATATAATTAACATTTGATGTATAATCGAAAAATAAATTCGACAATTGTGTGGCAAATAATTAATTCTTTAATTAGTGAAGAAAAAATTACTAATTAACGCATTAAATAAGGAGAAATATAGAGAAAACAAAAAAAAAACTGATCGTTTCACATAATCATATACTTGGCGCCAGGAATACACTGTTCTACGGTATTTCAGCGATAAAAATCATGATTTTTTTAGGAAGAGACTATTGGCACCGGGTGCCAATAGTCTCTTTATAATACTGTGGCTAATGGCACCGGGTGCGATTAGCATTAGTATAATAAAGAGACTATTGGCACCCGGTGCCATTAGCCACAGTATTATAAAAAGACTATTGGCACCTGGAAAAATTAAAATTTGAATAAAAAATCCGCACATTTTGAAAATTAAACTTGTTTTGTACACAATTTTACAAAATGTAAGGTAAAGGCTGATTGTTCGATCCTGAGGAACTCATCGTTTTACAAAATGTAACATAAAGGTAGTTTGTTCGATCTTAGGGAATTCGTCCTTTTACGAAATTTAACGTAAAGCCGGATTGTTTGATCCTGAGGAATTCATCCTTTTACGAAATGTAACGTAAAGGTATCGAACAATCCGCTTTTACATTACATATCTCAATACGATGAATTCCCTAAGATCGATGAAACTACCTTTACGTTAAATTTCGTAAAAAAGTTGAATTCCCTAATATTCTACAAAACGCATTTGCGTTATATTTCGTAAAGGGAAAAATTCCCTAAGATCGACCAAACTACCTTTACGTTACATTTCATAAAAGGATTTATTCCTTAGGATCGAACGATCCGCCTTTACGTTAAATTTCGTAAATAGACGAATTCCCTAACATCGAACAAACTACCCTTACGTTACATTTTGTAAAAAGATGGATTCCCTAGTATTGTGTAAAGTTTAGTTTTCAAAATATTCGGATTTTTTATTCAGATGTAAATTTTTCCGGGGGCCAATAGTCTCTTTATAATACTGTGGCTAATGGCACCGGGTGCCAATAAACTCTTTATAATACTGTGGCTAATGGCACCGGGTGCGATTAGCATTAGTATAATAAAGAGACTATTGGCACCCGGTGCCATTAGCCACCGTATTATAAAAAGACTATTGGCACCAGGTGCCATTAGCCACAGTATTATAAAGAGACTATTGGCACCCGGTGCCAATAGCATATTCGATTTTTTTATATATTTTTTCGAAAAGTGTAATTTTTGTTGAAAGTTTTTTTTTTCTGCTGCTGTGTCTTCTTCTTCTTCGTGTTTGTTCAATAAAGTTAATAAAATTAATAATTAATAAGGGAATTTTTGGCTTAGATTGATTTTAATTCAATTCGAACAGTCTCCGAATATATTTCTTTTCCCATGTGACACGGGTGTACGTACCACTTTACCATAAAAATTGTCGTAAAATACCATCGATTTTAGACAATTGCCGAAGACAATGAAAAGTTACTATAACAGAAAATCGTTGTTGCCGAAAACTAGAAAATTAACGAACTACATGAAAAAGGCAGCAGATTTTGGTTTTGATTTTGTCAAGTTGAATTTCAGTGTAGAACCTGGCTGTAAATTACCAACCCATTTGATCGATTACCAGCTGGTCCACGGAATAATTACTCGTTTAGGGCATCTATTTCTTTAATTAAATTAATTAAAATTTGATATTATTTAAAAAAAAAACCTTGGAACGAGCCGAACAATTCGTTTGATCTGGAATTTCCAATTGTATCACAGAAATCGGTTAAATTTGCATTTAAAATGTTTGTCGATTTATTTGACTGGATCTGCGTTGGGTAATCAAAATTCCAGATCATAAGAATTGTTCGGCTCGTTCCAAGTTTTTTTTTTACAATAAGAATCAGATTTTAATTAAATTAATTGGAGAACTAGACGCAAATGCGACTTTAATTCGCCACCCACCGGTTCAAAAAATATTTCGGTACATGTTGTGGTATTGTCGGTAATGAGCTGAAAGGTCGGTATTGCACCGGTCGGTATTGCACACAGTTTGTATATGGAATTTTCAACCTAACCTAATAAAAAAAACTATAAACATTCAGAAAATTAGAAAACGATTCGATGTTTTTGAACGACATTCAAAACAGGGCTGGTACAAAAATCAAAATAAAAAATGTTCTAAGCAGCGACAATAAAAATTGTTCTAAGTTACACCCCTGTGCCATGTTACCACAGTTGTGGAATATTCCTTACTTATCGTAATTACCGTTCGATGAGAGAAGAAGGTATAATAAGACAAGAGAATTGAAGAGATCGAAACGAAGCAATCATTTTATATTTAAATTACAGTGAACGACATCTCAAATGTCTCACTGTCAAATTTTTCTGAGAATTTTATTGTGTCATTGCAAATTCACAATGACATTCTCTGAAAAAAATGACAGTGAGACATTTGAGATGTCGTTCACTGTAATATTTTTTTTAAATGAATAATAATAATAATAATGATGAAATAGAATTACACTTGAAATGAAGTGCATATGGAGTTGGGAGTTGAGATATTACATGTACAGTACTACACATAAAAATATGTCTAAATTTTATATAATCATTGTACACTTTACATATACAAAAAAAAATTATGATTTCAAAATGAAATAATCAATGAAACAGACAGACAGATAACGTGTGTGGTGTGGTTTTTTTTATTGTTGTTTTTTATAGTACGCTGATCAACAACAAAAATATTAATTTGAATGTATATAAAGATTTTTGGCGTCTTTTGCAAATTGAACTGGCGACAGAAATTGATAAGCTTTAAATCTGTTTTTAAGTTTATATTTCGTTTTTTTTTTGACGGCATATGAAAGAGTTATTAAATTAATTTTATTGGAAATTTATTAACTTTTGAGTAATATACCAGCGCATCTCAATTGGGTTTATAGTCGCCATTAGTTTGGAAAGCAATTTATATCTAATGTAGAATTGTTTTTTTTTAACCAATAAATCGGTACATTAAGTCTAAATGTCTTCAATCTTCCTATTGAATAACAAATTTTGAGTGAATTTACAAAGGAAAATATTGGTTGACATACTGAAAGGATCGATTGGTTTCCGTTGACTTAACTAGGTACTACTCTTAGTGGCAATATAAGTCAAGGGTCAGTTTCTTGCAGATCTGTTCACTTCACTGACCTAGCTTACAACCGACAAAACTGACGATCTTCGTTCAATACACATATCCACATGAAATGTGTTTATAAAAATGTAGGAAAATAGTAAGATCTAGAAAATGAGGGGCAAAATATGCACATTTCCTATGCAAATTCCAACCCAAATCAAGTACTTCAAAGTACACAGGTAACGCAGGTAAATGTCGGTTTAATTTGTCAAAAAAATGAGTTCTTAACGTAATTTTTCTAGATGTATTTTAGCAAGGTCACATAGTGATTTTTACGATTGGTTGACTGCTGATAACACGTTGTTCTTCTCTAGTAGCAATGGGAACTCCAAATGAATGTAGACTCATTCAGTGACGAAGAAGACCGATATTCGGAACCCATTGAAGATTTAATTTATCTTGTTTCATAGTATACTTCGTTCATTCGATGTGCATCATTTCAATTAGACAGCAGCAACAACAACAACAGCAAATATGTGAAACAATTTACACAGACAATACAAATATCCGTCTCGGTAATCATTATATATTTTTCGCGATTAAAATTCGATTGACGTCAATGAACTCTCTTAATTGAAATATACAAACCGATTTCATTTTTTTTTAAATTTGTATTATTTTTAGATAAATCAGTTCAGATGATGAGATTTAGATAGAAATATTGTTGTTAGAGTGTATAAATATCGGCAGCAAAATAATGTTATCCATACACATATATATATATCGGCAATAACAACTAGTTTTGTAACACAAACCACTATTTTTAATGTTCATTACCGTCTTAATCAATTCAATGCGGACTTGAGTTAATGCCGTACACACATAAATATATATATATATATATTATCTTAAAATCCAATTTATCGAAAAGTGATTTTATAAAATAAATTAAGTGTGTCTGACGTCGAAAACTTTGAATTGCAATTATATTATATAGAACACACAATATCATGTCCGGAGCGTTAGCGGAGGACTTGACGCAGTCTAACTTCCAAAAAAAGAACGAAGAAATTTTTTTTGAGACGCGGCAACTATATATAGGCGAGAATTTAAGTTTCTTTCCTTTGGCCTGTATCACCACAAATCATATTCTATCTTATTCGCGCTTCAAATACGAGCAAAACGAGCTATCACTCGACTATGTAGCTTTAAATTTGCCGGAGATACATCGTTTTGAAATTGGCACTTTTCATAGAAAATACACCAAATTGACTTTTCCCAAACAGTCAAAATCTTTCAACTTACTCTGTATGTTTCTATCTATCTATCCATCTATCTATCGACGGACTATATCGGAAACTAGTCAGCCAATCTCCATGAAATTTTGCAAGAACCTCAGGGTGGGCATAAAAATGAAATTGTGATACGCCATTACCCCAGGAAAAACCAGAATTTTGTTTTATTGGCCTCGAAGTGGTTTCTGAGTGTGGTTTTCGAGGGTCGGGAACGCGTTTTCGGCTGTAGCTTCGCTGTATTGAAACCTACAGAGGCGTGCGACCCATCCAATGAAACGTATTCGTAACACGATTCGAACAAAAAAATAATTTAAAAAATCGGGTCAGATTCGTTTGAGCTAGAGTGATTAGAGTGACCAAATTTTGAGCAACTCGAGCGTAGAATGAAAGGACTAATATTTTTTTGGGTTATGAAAGATACAGAATTACTTTCTTCGGCAAAGTCTCAGAGTTTTACGAGTAGAACAGAGGGGCATATGTGAAAAATGTCGAAAGTTGGAAATGTGTGGGTCAATTATGTTTTTAGAGGTATTTCTTGAATGGTGGCAGATAGAGAGTTACTTTCTTCGGCAAAGTCTCAGAGTTTTACGAGTAGAAAAGAAGGGCATTTGTGAAAAATGTCGAAAGTTGGAAATGGGTGGGTCAATTGGGGTTTTCGAGATATTTCTTGAATGGTGGCAGATAGAGAATTACTTTCTTCGTCAAATTTTCGAATTTCGTCAAATTTTCGAATTTCGTCAAATTTTCGATTTTCGTCAAATTTCGAATTTCGTCAAATTTTCGAATTTCGTCAAATTTTCGAATTTCGTCAAATTTTTGATTTTCGTCAAATTTTCAAATTTCGTCAAATTTTCGAATTTTGCCAAATTTCCGAATTTCTGTTATAAACTGTTATAAAAAGCAGTGTTCTACAACTTCTAAAACGACTGATATCCCAACAAAAATCTCTTCGAGAAAAGTGTGACGCAGTCTTTGAAGTACAATTTCTAAAATGAATGATATCGCTAGAGTTGACGCTTTCAGCTTCGTTACGCAAAAATTAAATTTTACACCCAATTTTAGTTCAAACAAGCTGGCTTAGTTTTTCTCATCATCTGCCAAATAATTTTTACCAAAAAAAATTTGACTGGAAACAACCAAAATTTTACCAAAAAAATCTGCGTCGCAAAGTGGCAAATGTTCAGGAACAGACCAGCAAGAAAATTTATCTGCCACATGCGACGCAGATTTTTTTGGTAAAATTTTGGTTGTTTCCAGTCAAATTTTTTTTGGTAAAAATTATTTGGCAGATGATGAGAAAAACTAAGCCAGCTTGTTTGAACTAAAATTGGGTATAAAATTTAATTTTTGCGTAACGAAGCTGAAAGCGTCAACTCTAGCGATATCATTCATTTTAGAAATTGTACTTCAAAGACTGCGTCACACTTTTCTCGAAGAGATTTTTGTTGGGATCATAAATATTGTGAACAGGTTGATATTTAAATTACCTAATCTTGACACACAACCACGAAAAATAAAATAAAATTTAATTTGATTAACGAAATGTTCAATGAATGGAAAAGCAAATTCATTGAGGTTGATATTTTTATAGATAAATAAAATTTCATAAAGACGTAAAATATACCCTACCTGTTGTGTGTGTGTGTGTTTTTATGTATTCCTTTTTTTTTCTTTTTTTTAAATGCATACATCAAGAGTTCAGTTACTTATACATTGATGCCATATAAATGAATGAATGAATCGAACCAACCGAACTAGCCGACTTATATTTTTTCGTTATTTTTCACATAGTCTCAATTTTGTTGAATGAATTTTTTTTTTTTTATGACAGTTGATTAAAAAAATTATTCCGAAATAAATTTTTATTGCATTGATTAAACTTAAAACAGATTTTATTACACACCTCTCTATTATGTTAAATTATCGAAAATAATCTGACCAGGCCAGCCAGAAATATGTATATACATTCATAGGCTACATGAATTCAGCAAAAACATTTTAATTATAGGAAAGAGCTTTTGAATTAAATATTTTGGTTTTTAATCTGCAAACGTTTTATATGCTTCTACGTAGAACGTACAGTCTGAAAACAGACTTAGCAATCGGTGAAGTCACACTTTGTCATACTTTTATTTAAAATGGCAATCATCATTTTATAGAAATGTCGACAGAGTGACATCATTTGTTAAGAGCCCCTTGAACAAGGTGCCCCATTTAGAATTTTAGCGATAAAATATCGATGCTTTTCAATTTACGTACGCAGTTTTTCAAGTAATTATATTGGTGGTATAGGTGCAAGATTCCCTGGGGACTCATCCAACTTATCCTAAACAAGTAATCAAAGAAACATTAATTTAAAAAAAAATCATTAAATTTTTGTCATCTTAAATCGACAGCAACGATGAAATTACCATTTAAAACTTACGGTCAATGTGGTTTTATATTTTACATGCTTATGCACGGTAAAGTGCACTTTACATCACTGCCTGTGACAGGGAAAATGCACTTACCGTCCACAAAACATGTAAAATGTGTTACGTCACCGCTTGTAAATGCTTGTTTAGCCACGTGTGATTACTCCACTCGCCTTCGCCTCGTTCCGCAAACCTCACACTTGCCTAAACAGATATTTACAAACAGTGACGTAACATACTAATAATTTGAGTGCTAAAACAAATGAAGTAAAAGATTTCGTTTCAAACAATAGGTGATAACTTGAACAGCAGACGTAACAGATTTAGTGACTGAATGCAGGGCAAACCGGAGTGTTAATGTCAGACAAAATAAGCTGACCGAGCTCGACGTCGCAAGTCAAAATGATTAATAGTATATTACTGTACCAGCCCTGAGATACTTTTACTCATCTCGATACGAGATATCAAATTATTGCACGTGTAAAGTATGGCGTTTTACTTTACGAGCGAGGGAAAGGATCTTTACTAGTGAGGGAATGGCCATATTACCTCACTAGTAAAATAAAAGAATTTTTTACAAGTTGAAACTCAATTAAACTGGCTTCATTATTTTGTCTTTGTTTGTAGCATCCAATCTGAAATAGATATCATGGGCGCGCGTTAGCATAGCGCCCGTGACGCAAGTCCTATTACTAGACGTAGACTGTCGTAGACTGCAGAACCATATATACAGCAAATATTGAAGTTCCACAATTCAAATACAAATGACTCCAAATTACCATTAAAAAAAACTAGGCGTCCGTACGAGTTAAACAAGCTATCACACGTTTAAATTTTTCAATTTTTTTTTAATTTTTCGAATTTTTTTAAATTTTTCAAATTTTTTTAAATTTTTCATTTTTTTTAAATTTTTCAAAATTTTTTAAATTTTTCAAAATTTTTTAAATTTTTCAAAATTTTTTTGAATTTTTAATTTTTTTTTTTAAATTTTCAAAATTGTTAAATTTTTTCAAATTTTTTCAAATTTTTTCAAATTTTTTCAAATTTTTTCAAATTTTTTCAAAATTTTCAAAATTGTTCAAATTTTTCAAATTTTTCAAATTTTTCAATTTTTTTCACATTTTTTTTAAATTTTTTCAAATGTTTCAAAATTTTCAAATGTTTCAAAATTTTTAAATTTTTCAAATTTTTCAAATTTTTTAAATTTTCAAAAATTTTGAAATTTTTAAAATTAAAGTTGAAGCATTATAATTTGATCGATTCTATTCATTTTCAAATAATTGTAGTTTTCGAAGAAATCGTTTCGAAACCATTACAGTATAAAAGCTTACACATGAGCATTAGAGCTGTTTACTCGCGGTATACCTGCGCGTAATCCGTTCAAATGCACATGTCAAAGCTTTTATACTGTAATGTTTTCGAAATGATTTTTTCGAAAACTACAATTATTTAAAAATGAACTAAATGAGTAGAATCGATCAAATTATAATGCTCCGACTTTATGAAAATTGTAAAAATTTTTCAAATTTTTCAAATTTTTTTAAATTTTTCAAATTTTTCAATCTACTTATTCTTCCAAAAGAACTGATATCAGTCAAAAACACTCAAAAGAGTAAAAGTGACGCAAGTCCCTGTGCATACTTCCAAAACAACTGATATCGCTGGATGTGACGCATTCAGCACTTGTACGCAAAAACTGTGACAGGAAAAATTTGACCAAAGAAATTCTAGAAACAAAATTTTACCAAAAAAATTTTGCGTCACAAGTGGCAGATGTTGAGGAAAGTACTTTTAAGAAATTTTTTAAAATAGGCAAGAATATGTCCTAATACGTCCGAATCATCTGCCACTTTGTGACGCAAAATTTTTTTGGTAAAATTTTGTTTCTAGAATTTCTTTGGTCAAATTTTTCCTGTTACAGTTTTTGCGTACATACTGTATTCCAATACAATAGATGCACTATCTGTATGCTGATCTGCAGAAGTCTTTACCTCTCTGATTAATTGGTTCATAATTTATATTGAAAATTGAATTTAAGTTTTAGAATAATAATTTTTTTTCAGATATAAGCTCACTCAATTGATCAATGTTTTTTTTTCTTATTTTCATTTCTAGAAACACCCCCACCTCCTTACTGTATATTTGCTATGGACAGACTGAAACCAGAAGGTAAGCATAATTTTTAAGAACTTGAAATATACATTTTTTTTACTCTTTCTGAGAAACTAATTAAAAAATATTTATAACGAAAAGTCACCAACCGCATAATATTTTTCATCGACAAAAAAAAACCGGCGATCATTTATATTATGTTGTCGTTGCAGTTGATGTTAATCACACGCTCAAAGATTAATTTTCTTTTAAATAATTCAATAAAATGACGCAAATAATGACTGCGAGGCAAATAATGAATCAAAAAAAAAACATTTAAAACTAGTTCAAACACTGAACTTCTTGTTAGCGATATTTCTTCCACAAGTACATTACATGTCTTTTTAATGTGAAATATAAACTTTTATCGTCTTATATGTAGCTTTGATTGTGTAAAGATTTATATATTTTTTGTAGAATATATTTTTTTCTGTTTTACTTTATATTCAATCGGTCGGGATGTGTGTCTGTATGTGTTCGAACGAATTATGAAGTATATTCCTTTGCCGAGATGGAATATAAAACAACTTTTATAATATGTGAACTGAACAGAAGAGCAAACAGTGAACAGGGAATTGATTATTATTTATTCATTCATTTCGCTAAAAGTTTAATAAAATAATTGACATGAAGTTTCTTGTATTATGTACTTGATTAGTTTCAGACAAGTTGAGAACATGACAAGATGATTGCATATTATGCGTTTTTCCGTCGTTTTCTTTTTGCATAATTTTTTTTTATCATGGGTGCGCGTTAGCATAGCGCCCGTGACGCAAGTCTTATTACTAGAAAAAATTTAAAAAAAAAAATTTTTGTCGTAGACTGCAGAACCATATATACAGCAAATATTGAAGTTCTACAATTCAAAGACAAATGACTCCAAATTACCATTAAAAAAAACGAGTTCAACGAGCTATCACACGTTCTTGCAGCTTAAAATTTGGCCACGCAAAAAATCTTCCAAGAAGCCCCATTTCCATACATTTTGGTCAATTTCAGTACTTTAAACGAAATGAAAAAATCCTACGTTACTTTGTTAGTCCGTCCGTCCGTCCGTCCGTGTTTCCTATCTTCTAAAGTCTTCTTTAGATTTTGTTGAAATTTTGGGAGTAGATTCTAGTCGTCATTCTAAGACATTCCAGAAAAAAAAAATTTGGGGGGAACCGGCCTCGTTTCGGAGCTAGGGCTCCTCGAAGTTCCCTTATAGGCCCCATATAAGAACACCTTTAAGTGTGTGTGTGTGGATGGGTATGGTAGAACAAATTTGTTCGCTTTTGGTATTTGGTAAGCTCTGCTCGCCTCAAATTTTTTTCCTAAATTTAGTTTTTTTTTAATTTTTCAAAATTTTTTAAATTTTTAAATTTTTTTTTAAATTTTTCAAATTTTTTTAAATTTTTCAAATTTTTTTAAATTTTTCAAAATTTTTTAAATTTTTTAAATTTTTTTTAAATTTTTCAAAATTTTTCAATGTCCGAACCATCTGCCACTTCGTGACGCAAAATTTTTTTCGTAAAATTTTGTTTCTAGAATTTCTTTGGTCAAATTTTTGCTGTTACAGTTTTTGCGTACAAGCGCAGAATGCGTCACCTCCAGCGATATCAGTTGTTTTGGAAGTATGCACAGAGACTTGCGTCACTTTTACTCTTTTGAGTGTTTTTGACTGATTATTATTTACGTTGAGATAATCTTTCAGTCTGAGTAAAATATTGTTGGTTAGAAAAATTGTTTTCCTCAAAAGCGACCCAAAAAGACCCAACAAACCAAAAATAATTCTGATTTTTGTAACGGCAACATTGTTATCATATTTTCTTCTGTCTGTCTGTGACTTTCCATTACCCGCTTTCAACGGAATTTCGTATACACATGAAAGAAAGTCAAAATTCTGCAGAGAATATTGATTAAAAAAAAAATAATGTTTTCGCAGAAATAATTATTGCAAATTGATCCCATAACATTCTGAAGTATCATTTAGACTGAGTCATTTTATGTGTGCATAATTTAAGAAACACACCAAAAAAAATGTAAATTAAAAAAAAATTAAATTGTTTTTCATATGGAATATACTCCATGGAATATTATATTCCAAATTTATACTTAAAATTGTCAAATAATTTCAATTAATTATTTTTTTTATTTTGTTATTTAAACTTAATCTTGAGATAAATAAACTTTTTGTTTACTTGTGCCTACAAAAATTTCGGCGCCAATCGTTGATGATGATGGTTTTTTTTCTTCTTCTTATTTTTTTCTCATTTTCGTTATTTTAATTCAACGACTTTAACAAATCGTATTTTAACTTCAAATATTTATAAATAAAAATGAATGAATTATTTATTTGCATAAACTCTGTTTTTATTCGCGAAACAATCTCTTGTTTACATTCAGCAAATAAATTCGATGTAAACAATAAACACAAATTGGTTTCTTATTATTTCTTCGGGTATTTTTCGCAACCTTAGATTTATGAATGAAAAATCGAACAAGACGAATTTTATTATTGTACATGGTAATAGTGATGGAATATATAAAGTGTATAATGGTGTAGTGGCGCATTATATTGGGTAAATAGGGAAATCTGAAATAAACATTGTTTTTATGCTTCGATATTGGAGCGTTTTCTTTTCACGAAAATCATCATACGATATGTGTATGTGTAATGTGTTGTATTAGAAAAAAAAGTTAAAATTTTGTTTCGTCTAGCATCTATTTTCATGACATGAGTTTACTTTTATCTATTCATTTTTTCTTCTGTTTACATATGAAATAGCACCGCTATATTTAAAATTGTTTACTAGACTTATTCAACATTATTTTACAAAATATTAGGGCATCCAATTAAACAATTTAAAAAAAAAAAACTAAAGATATAACCAAAAACCATTATAAACTTTCAGACAATTTCAGAAGTTATTTAAGATAGAAAAACGTTCGCAGTTGTTCATGTATAGTGTTTCAATTTGTTTGCGGGTAGGATTTTAACATTGGGATGTGAGACACACATGTACGTGTAGAATAATCGTCTCTGAGACAATGGTAGATAGATTGACATTTTCACTTAACAGTTTGACGTAAAATGTATTAAATTTACATAACTATTCCAAGCACAATGTGTGGGAAGTTGACTTGTAAATGACAAGTCTGAACGTTGACCTATTCTAAGTGAAAATCGAAATCTCACTAGTAGCGAAAATATTTTACGTACAGCTGAAGCAGAGAAAATTATGCGGATGATGATAATCATTAAAAAGAGAAACACCTTTCGCATAGGTCCATTTTTTTACGTCATTTTCTCAGTTTCATTATTTATAAAAAAAAGTTGTCTTAACGCTGTCTTAACGAATTTATTTATCTTTTGTTTTTTTAGACCGAGCGCCAAGCGAAGATCGATATGGAGGTTACGACCAGTTCCCAGGTTCTCTCACTACTGATGGTGAAGGTAAGTTCGATATAAATGTGTTCTTGGTTGATGTGTGGTCAATTTTTCCATTAAGTCTCAGCCATATATAGTCTCCCATCTATGCGAAGTTTGATCGCATATTTTTCGACATTTTATAGTACATTAAGGTACCGGTGAATGTACCGAGAATTAATACTCTTCTGTATATTGCACAAATATGAGTGTAACGAGTGTACGTGTGTAATATACAGAAGAGTATTAGTGCGTGGTATATTCACTGGTACCTTATAATGTTTTATTGTATTGCGGAAACGATCAACTTATCGATATATTAATGTAGGATATATTTACCTAGATAAATCATAATGACGTCATATCAATGGAATAATTGAGAGAAATAATGTTTGGTATAATACTCCGAGAAACAGTGTTTAATGTCGATATATAGACCGCAATGCAATACAAATTTATAATCATTTCCTATCATCATAATATCGATTATTACTTGCGGCATGTCGCAGAAAACGAAAAATGAAGGTCGTTTAAGGATTCATTTTAATGACATTTTGAATAAATATGCGAACTGGATTTTGCTGGATTTTATTATCCAGTCCAAGTAATTAGATAGTTAACGTCCAGAAACGGATAACAGATCGACAACGATAACCGAAGGATATGAATTGCTAATGCTTTTGCACAATGACATAATAGTGGGATAGACAGGAATTACGTAGAAGAAATCGTGAAGCAAAAGTTAACTCTGTGTAATATTGTGAAAAATGCTCGATGTAATTTGTTGAATTAATCTAAGTCAATCTGTAAAGTCAAATGCTTAGTCAATTTCTTCTAGAACCTTATATTTTCAGTGTATAAAAGTGATAGATAGAAGACGGACGTGTCGTCTTAAATAGGTTTTCTATCATCAGTTTCACTCGTTGTGGACGAACTATAGACGTTTTAAAGCTCTAAATTACCTTTTATAAGTCATTTTTCCTTTGTGAAAGAAATTGCTACAGAAACTAGTCACGAGTCGCAGTTCGTTTTCAACAAATGTACAGTGTCAGTTGAAAGTTTGGAAACATATGAGAACTAATAAATAAAAGAACAATAGACATGAAGACAAAAGAACCATAAAAATTTCATTGTACATGCTTCTATTGTTCTATTGTTGTCATGTATATAATTCTTTTGTTTACATTGTCATTACATGTTTCCAAACTATTTAGGCACACTGTACATTTGAGCCACACACACTTAAACATTGATGATATTGATGACAAAATGGTATCTTTATGAAATTCCCTGGTTCATAAGGTTCGAGAATCAGGTGCTTGGTTACAAGCACTTCCATCATCACAGCTCGGCACACATCTGTCGAACGATGAATTCAGAATTGGATTGTCATTACGCCTCGGCTCATCGATCGTTCAGCCACATTACCTGTATTTGCGGTGAAAAAACGAATAAGTATGGTCATCACGGCGTATCACACCAATATGTTGAACCTGAAAATGTCTTACGAACCGGAAAAACTCATAACTATTCAATTCCACAAAGGTTTTTTTCTTGTTTGTTTCTCTATATGGATACCATCATTGACATACGATACATTTTACCTATGAATGATTGATTGAAAACATTTTCATTGTATCGGCTAGTATGCCTGCCAGTTCTTTGTATGGCCAACAATCTGTTTTTTATATTTCTTTCTTAATTTTTCGTCGTTGATGATGAGACTTTATTATTCTTAATTATGAGTGGCTTACGTCATTCTAACGTAAATAATGCGTCTTTTAAATAATATACACATTTCTCAAACATATTTTTTTGTGCTAGTTCGTAAGGTCAAAAGTATCAACCATATCATATAATAATTCAGTCACATTTATTTTGTTGTCTTTTTTTGTGAGTGTATCTTCTTCACTTCATCTGTACATAAGAGACCGCCATGCAAAATATATTCATGCGAAAGTTGCTTCATAAAAATGCGATTAATTCCGCGTTCAGTTTTTGATATGAACAGTCAATGTTTTTTTCGTCTTCTTCTTTATTATGCGAGACAGAGGGTGGTCGTTTTAGGATAAGGAAGAGAATGGTTTATCAGTTTCAGAATATGATTAATGAAATTAGAGGTCAATTTAATTTTGATATGGAAACACTAAAAATTATGTTGAAGTGACGTGGGTGGTCGAATTAAAAAAAAATCCAAAAGATCGTACACACTGTAATAACATCAATATTATAATTTGGATGACCATCTTACGACATCACAGTGTTCAAAACCGTTATTTCCACTATCAAAAAACTATTTTTCACATCAGTATGTCACTTTGCGACCCCTTTATGTACCTAATTACCCTACAGTAACAGTAGACTTTCGAAAATTCAAGAATTTTTTTTTTCGTTTTTTGTGGTTTTGGAGCCCATTTTCCCCTTGAGGGGTTTCTAAATTTTCCTTGTTAAATATAAAAATCCTCAGGACGTTGCAGCTTGCGTTGAGACGCCTAAAACATTCTCCTTCTTATGGTCTTTTCTATGTTCCCCCACCTGTTGCCTTCACTTACTGCTGTAGAATTGTTAGAGACAACGATTTTATTTCATGAGGCTCTTTTGAAATTCTTTGGTTATTGATGAAAATGTGGATGTTTTGTAGCGATTGGTGAGCAGGAAGGTTTGGGAACTTTGAAAAGACCTTCGTCGATTACATGGCGTCTAAATATACACGCGCGACATTTTGTACTAGATGCTGCTTATATACTTTATAAACTGAGTCGAACGCTGCGACATAAGAGTTTATATATCTGATATACTCGAAGACTCGGTGGTCGAATGGTTAGCACAGTTTGCTGATGTGTTCCGAGTTCGAATCTCCGTCGGGTCATTGGTTTTTTTTCTTTAAAATAAAAAACGGAAATAAAATAAAACCCTAGAAGAGTAATAAAATTATATCCCTAGCCAACCAGAATAACGGATGTCTTAGAGTTTATATACAGAAACGAGTAATGTATGAAATAGTCACCCATGGAAGATAAATATATTTTATTATTAACACATCCGATTTTCCATTCACCATTCATACACGGCTTAATTCCATCTGTCACCAAATATACTTAACATTGTAGGCTCGTACACACACTTCACGATTTTCCATTTGTTAACCATGGCAAATAAAATTGGATTATAAGATTTTAATGTACTTACCGAGATGAATCGAATTTCGTATATTTACTTTATAAATGATCAAAGCCGAATGTGTTAAAATATACCGACACAACAATTATCCGTATTTATATGGAATAAAAAGTCACATCAAAGCTTCCGAAATGTGGTTCGACTAGTACGGGTGCGCACAGAAAGTTGTTATTCATTGTACTTATGGTTTAGTCGAAATATTGTCGTAAAGGTTTTGTGATTTAGTTTTGTTGTGTTGTTGTTGTTGTTGTTGTTTCTGGGGTTATATACTTTTCATGTCATTACAAATTTTTCTTTTTTTGGTGTAGGTAAAAAAATTGTGTGAATGGATAGCACCATTCAAAGCGACATTTTTTTCAGCTTAAACTGATAAAGTTCTTATAACAACGTACAGTCGGAGAAATATAGATTTCGGTTTTTTTTTTAGAGATGTCATAATTTCTCTAATTCTCTCAATTGCCATTTGAAATAACATGCGAAATGAGAGAATACAGAAAGACGATGAAAACGAAGATGCCTCTTAAAATCCCGAAATCAATTTTTCTCCGACTGTATGCACACATAATGATTAACCAATTTTTTATTGTTTCGTCAACGCACTGCTCCTAGCATGAACATAAGAAATATTTGGAGGCTGATGAAGTCACAGTAGGCACTGCGTTTCTTTCGTGAAGATAGGTGACTTGTTTTAGTTGTGTGAGTTCAAACACACAATACAATCAATCTTAAGCGGTAGCTCTCATCACAAAAGCCTCCAAATTCGACGTTTGTCAAAGTAGTGTTCATGCTAGGAGCAGTGCGTTGGTTTCGTCGTTATTGTCTGTCTATTCGACTTCTCAGTCTTCTAGTATTGAGGCGTCTTCTTCTGTAACCTTTATGACATTGGCCCGCTGGATGTGTGCCTCACACAAAAATTCATTCCCACTTCATTCGGTCCATGACCACTTCCTCTCCACGATCAGATATGACCATTCTCAATGTTTTCTTTAAAATAAAATAAAAATCCAAAATCGATACCTACCGCCAGTTGCTTAAATTGTCAAGAAAAGAATTTCCTTGAAAGATGACACAATCGATAACCATTTCCAATTACAACCAACTAAAAAAATTTGATTGTCATCAGCATCAGTTTTCTCCACAAATGATGTGTGTTTTCGCTGGCTATATATTTGCTGTACGATTATTGTATTTGAAAACTAAACAATAAATTGTTCTTTAGATGGAATTTGTTACATATTGACGCTATAAGGTGATATAGTCATACAGCTAATATTTGCAAAATTTAGAAGAAGAAAAAATTAAACATACACGAGGAGAGCGACACACAAACACAACAACAACACCCAAAAAATGCCAATATATCTTCGAAACTTAATCTACGTAATATTAAAATACGTACAGATAAATGTAAACATGGAGACGAGAGTATCATCACTTCAGCGTGGCTGATCTAAATTTAAACATGACACTCTATGCTAAATGTTTTTTGCCGCAAATTTTTTAATGTTTTTGCACACTTTACCATAAAAATTGTCGTAAAATGCCATCGATTTTAGGCAATTGCCGAAGACAATTAAAAGTTACTATAACAGAAAATCGTTGTTGCCGAAAACTAGAAAATTAACGAACTACATGAAAAAGGCAGCAGATTTTGGTTTTGATTTTGTCAAGTTGAATTTCAGTGTAGAACCTGGCTGTAAATTACCAACCCATTTGATTACCAGCTGGTCCACGGAATAATTACTCGTTTAAGGCATCTATTTCTTTAATTAAATTAATTAAAATTTGATATTATTTAAAAAAAAAAACCTTGGAACGAGCCGAACAATTCGTATGATCTGGAATTTCCAATTGTATCACAGAAATCGGTTAAATTTGCATTTAAAATGTTTGTCGATTTATTTGACTGGATCTGCGTTGGGTAATCAAAATTCCAGATCATAAGAATTGTTCGGCTCGTTCCAAGTTTTTTTTTACAATAAGAATCAGATTTTAATTAAATTAATTGGAGAACTAGACGCAAATGCGACTTTAATTCGCCACCCACCGGTTCAAAAAATATTTCGGTACATGTTGTGGTATTGTCGGTAATGAGCTGAAAGGTATTGCACCGGTATTGCAAACAGTTTGTATTTGGAATTTTCAACCTAACCTAATAAAAAAAACTGTAAACATTCAGAAAATTAGAAAACGATTCGATGTTTTTGAACGACATTCAAAACAGGGCTGGTACAAAAATCAAAATAAAAAATGTTCTAAGTAGCGACAATAAAAATTGTTCTAAGTTACACCCCTGTGCCATGTTACCACAGTTTGTATATGGAATTTTCAACCTAACCTAATAAAAAAAAACTGTAAACATTCAGAAAATACAAAAACGATTCGATGTTTTTGAACGACATTCAACAGGGCTGGTACAAAAATCAAAAATGTTCTAAGTTACACCCCTGTGGTTTTTTTGCACGAAGACTCTATTCTCACAGAAATCTCAATAATTCAATTACCTGAAATAATGTCGAATGTAAATTAGTACCGATTCACGGTTCACACTGTAAGAAATGGTGTCTACATCTTTGAATTTCGTTCGGACCGTTTTGAATTTCGTTCTGTGATTTGAATAGTACAGAAAATTTCGGAGTTTTGCAGTTAAAATTCTTTGTGATCATGACATGTGTGGTTCATGCCCTAACTTTTTTTTTATTCTTCTGGTATAAACATTGTTGTTGAATACTGTGCGATCGCATTCAGCATTAATATTTCCATTCACAATGTAAGCAGTGTTTTGAAGACGATTCACTTCAAGCAAGTAAATTTTTGTGTTGTACTGATTCGCGGACAGGAATCTAATAGTAGTAGTAGTGGATGATATTACCACGTAAAAGAAATCTTTCCCGCATCCACTCAGATCCGCATTTCTGAATCTTATTCATCTCAAGCAACATGAAATTTTTTTGCGGCTATACTTGAACCTGTAGTGGTCGTGAACTGAGTCACTACCCTACGTAACAATAGTGTCAAAATGTCAAATAACATCGCATTCTCTTAGTACGAACTCTCTCGTTATATTCGGTTAACATGGCATGTGTACATAACGTAACATATTGCACACGTACATAACCTTTTTCCTTGGAAGAATCGAGGTCACACTAAAATTCGACTATCCAACTTTTCGTCCCTAGACTGGAAATAGTTATTTGTTAACCTTTGAGAAAAAGGTTGGACATTTCATTTCAACCACCATTGGTATGCTCTACAAAATGAATGTGACACACTGTTGATTCAAAATTGACCAATTATTTTGTCAGTGCAGTTAGATATCATTCGATTCGGTACTATGTTTCTCCACGTACCGTAAATTTCTGATAGACTAATTACTTTCTTGGTGGCACCAGACGATGTTTAAATATTCATTAAATAGCACGGTGCCACTTTTAGGGCTTAAAGAGCCAATTGACACCACACGATGTTCCTTTTTTTATTCCCTGTTGGAGCGTGTACATTTTCCTTCGAATCGTAAGTACGGAACATGTACCTCCTAATTGTACTCCGTACAACATACTACCATTTCTGTCGCCAGTTTTACCAACATGTCTTTTCGATCATAAGTCCTTTGTTATATTGATTGTGGAATATTTTGTTCAGTGTATCCGTTCTGTAAGCATACCGATTACATAATGTATTCGTGTAAAATTATGGTAGACGTAGACAGACTTCAAAATGACCTGTGGGAGTGATTTCTATATTTAATAACTGACATTATCCAATCGGATATGTTCACCTCAAAATCAAATTAGCCATGTGAATTTGAAATTTTTATATTATTGTGCTCGTGGTGAAGACACTGTTGGGAGACACTGGTATACTAATCCTACTAATTTCGCTCCTAGTGTACATCATACATGGAACTAGGTTTGTCGCACAGCTTACCACTAAGCACTGTAAAAACAATCCGGTATCAAGGGATCGCAATTTGCGATTCGCAAAGATAAGCGATGACCTAAAAAGTCTTTCGAAATTAGTAAAATAATGATCCGCCTATAACCTGGTGGGACAAGGCTATTTTTATTAAATTATATTATCGTGGTGAAGAATGATTCGGTTGAGCAACATCCCCATAGAGAGGAAGTCGTACCAAGTAGTGTTGTCAAAAATGATACAATGAACCACTGGTTCCTCCTCATCTCGACACATTCCTTGAAGGGGTGATTTTCGGAGTTGAACATATTTTTTTGAAAAAAAAACAACTTTTTATCATTGTCGTGTGACCAAGCGATAAAAAAAAACATAAATTAGGAAAACAACTTGTGATAAGGCTATCCTAATCAGTATATAAATTGTCATAAAAATTGTGTGCGATACCCGGTTTCCATTTTTTTTATATTTATACACAAAACTGTAGTGTCACATGTGTTCAGGAATTTTTTTTGAAATAAAACTGAAATTTAGTTAACTTGAACGTTCTCATTATTTCGTCGAATTCTCATAACGTTCAAAAATCGCCTTTTATACAGTTTCGGTGTTTACAAGTAGAAGAAAAAAAAGATTAAAAATAGCACTTTAGTGAGAGGAAATATACAAGAAATAAAAATTTACGGCAAGGCATTAGCTATAAATGTAAACAAGTTTCTATTTAGGAATGTGTTTGGCTCAATTTTTTCTTTTCTTTTTAATTAGGGAGTACATAATGTAAAGTACGTGTAAATACTTATAAATTTGAAAATGGCGCCTACATTTTTCACCATTTCAATATAATAATGTACGTATTTGTAATGCACGGTAGCAGAGTTTAGAGTTAAACACACAATGCTTAATTTTTCCTTCTTCTTTGATTCGGCGGCCTTTCAGGTAATATACTATCTGATTTATATTAGACACACAAAATAATTACACACATCCCAATATAATAATGTTTTCGTTGTTTCGTTTTATACTGAATTTTGAATTTATTACATTTTACATTTTATTTTATTTCGAAAATTTCAATTTAAAAGTAATTAGGTAAATTTATTAGGTTTTTCTCGTTACGTGTATGTGCTGTTATAATAATACCAATTTATATAAATATATAAAAAGTAAAAATACAAATTTAGTAAAATTTATTCTTTTGTTTACTCGTCAATTTTAGTGTGAAATAATCGAATTAGGCGCCAAGACCAGTGTCTAGCCATTTTATATAATTAATTTATGAAAGAACGCAATTAATATATTTATTATTATTGCACGCTCTTCACTTATTTTTTTTCTCCATATACATTCATTTTAAAAGACATTTATTCTCGTCGACGTAAACATTAACTTAAATGTTGTAAATGTTCACGGTTTTATTGATTTTGTTTTTACTTCAACGAATCAATTAAGAAAGTCAACAGATATAAGTGTGTGCGGTTTACAATAATCAACATGGTGCTGATTAAAATGCGATTCTATTTAATCCGATCCTCGGCTCAAATAATTCAAATTTGAGGGCTATAGCACCGTACAATGACTCTGATTGGTGTTACGACCGATAAAAATAGAGCTGAATCGGCAGAGCATTGGACTCATACTCTACATGTACTCCGGTCTCAAATCCACGGTATACCAAATAGGGTGACAGAATAACCCAAAAAGCCTCTGTATGACAAACGATTCACAATTGAAGTTGATTTAGGATTGGCAAATATAATTGAATGGAATTGTTCGCCAATTTTTTAAATAAAAGATGAAAATTCTGTGAAATTGGAATGACATATCGATGCGCATATGTCTTCTAGCTACTGCCCTAGCAGATAGCAGACATGAAAGATGAAAGTACTGTGAAATTGGAATGACACATCATGTCCGGAGCGATAGCGGAGGACTTCACGCAGTCTAACTTCCAAAAAAAGAACGAAGAAAATTTTTTGAGACGCGGCAACTATATATAGGCGAGAATTTAAGTTTCTTTCCTTTGGCCTGTATCACCACAAACCCTATTCTATCTTATTCGCGCTTCAAATACGAGCAAAACGAGCTATCACTCGACTATGTAACTTTAAAATTGCCGGAGATACATCGTTGTGAAGTTGGTCATTTTGATAGAAAATGCACCAAATTAACGTTTTTCAAACAATCAAAATCTTTCAACTTACTCTGTATGTTTCTATCTGTCTATCTGTCTATCTGTCTATCTATCGACGGTCGATCTCGGAAACAAGTCAGCCAATCTCCATGAAATTTTGCAGGAACCTCAGGGTGGGCATAAAAATGAAAATGTGATACGCCATTACCCCAGGAAAAACCAGAATTTTGTTTTATTGGCCTCGAAGTGGTTTCTGAGTGTGGTTTTCGAGGGTCGGGAACGCGTTTTCGGCTGTAGCTTAGCTGTATTGAAACCTACAGAGGCGTGTGACCCATCAAATGAAAGGTATTTGTAACACGATTCAAACAAAAAAATAATTAAAAAAATCGGATCAGATTTGTTTGAGCTAGAGTGATTAGAGTGACCAAATTTTGAGCTACTCGAGCGTAGGATGAAAGGACTAATATTTTTGCGATTATGAGAGATAGAGAGTTAATTTCTTCGGCAAAGTCTCAGAGTTTTACGAGTAGAACAGAGGGGCATATGTGAAAAATGTCGAAAGTTGGAAATGGGTGGGTCAATTATGTTTTTAGAGGTATTTCTTGAATGGTGGCAGATAGAGAGTTACTTTCTTCGGCAAAGTCTCAGAGTTTTACGAGTAGAAAAGAAGGGCATTTGCGAAAAATGTCGAAAGTTGGAAATGGGTGTGTCAATTGGGGTTTTGGAGATATTTCTTGAATGGTGGCAGATAGAGAATTACTTTCGAATTTCGTCAAATTTTCGATTTTCGTTAAATTTCGTCAAATTTTCGAATTTCGTCGAATTTTCGAATTTCGTCAAATTTTCGAATTTCGTCAAATTTTCGATTTTCGTTAAATTTCGTCAAATTTTCGAATTTCGTCGAATTTTCGAATTTCGTCAAATTTTCCAATTTCGTCAAATTTTCGAATATCGTCAAATTTTCGAATTTCGTCAAATTTTCGATTTTCGTCAAATTTTCAAATTTCGTCAAATTTTCGAATTTCGTCAAATTTTCGATTTTCGTCAAACTTTCGATTTTCGTCAAATTTTGGAATTTCGTCAAATTTTCGAATTTCGTCAAATTTTCGATTTTCGTCAAATTTTTGAATTTCTGTTATAAACTGTTATAAAAAGCAGTGTTCTAAAACTTCTAAAACGACTGATATCCCAACAAAAATCTCTTCGAGAAAAGTGTGACGCAGTCTTTGAAATACAATTTCTAAAATGAATGATATCGCTAGAGTTGACGCTTTCAGCTTCGTTACGCAAAAATTAAATTTTACACCCAATTAGTTCAAACAAGCTGGCTTAGGTTTTCTCATCATCTGCCAAATAATTTTTACAAAAAATTTTTTTGACTGGAAACAACCAAAATTTTACCAAAAAAATCTGCGTCGCAAAGTGGCAGATGTTCAGATACAGACCAGCAAGAAAATTTATCTGCCACATGCGACGCAGATTTTTTTGGTAAAATTTTGGTTGTTTCCTCGATTACAGTGTACAAAACATCGTCCATGTATGCGGCGATTTGTAATATCGTAATTTCTCCCTCGAGTCATTGTGCACTGTCAATGCATGTCAAGCAAAAGCGCTACTCTAAATAGGGTACTGAAACTTGACAGTGCTCCATACGAAATTTTACACTGTAAAAAGAGTGGGGATAAAATTTCATACAAAATAGTACTCTATTTGGCAGCTGTCTTTAATAGCACTTTTGCACCGTTCAAAATGAGATCATAAAATTATGTTTTGATGTTGTCGTGGTAGGAATATCGCTCAATTCTTGTCAAAATTTATCGACGCTGATAAATCTAACTTCATTGTCAAATTCGGTTAAATTTATGAATCGTTAAACTAATTGTACTACTGTTTTGGTCGGATAAATTCGTTTTTAAATTTACTGGCGCTGATGGGAATTGAGCTAATTATTCAATCTCTAATTGCTATATACCGATGTCTGCGTCTGGGCACTTGTTTCGTCGCCGCACTATTCTTTTTTCGTCTCTTAGGCATTTGTTTATCCAATATTACGTTTTTCTCTTTCCAATTGTCAATCACAGAAATTATGGTGGCAATTCGACTATCTGCAAGTCGACAGAGGCTTCATAATAATTGATGGCCGGTCAAGTGTCGGAAATTGTCATTTGTTGGTTGGTCATTGCTTCTAATCGGTTCCAGAGCACACAAAAAATATCGAAACGCGCACAATAGTTATCGTCGACAGTGTAGTACTCGAGTAGTACAACTGTCAGTTTTTTTGTAATGGAAACCATCAGGAACGGAAGCTAATTGAACAATTTCTTTGACTTCGATCATAACATTTCTGTAGTTGAGACATATGCAAATGTTGACCGTTTCGTCGAATCAGACGGCGAAGTACCACGAACGTTAATCGTTTTAGTCTGAACTGCATATGTGGCTGATGAAGGACTGATGTTATACTACATACTGTCTCTCGTTGGCCGTTGCAGCAATTCCCTTCGATTCCGTATTGTTGACTGACTTCAAGAATTGGATATGAGACTGGGTGACAATATGAAATGCTTATTTCTGATGAATTATGCTTACGACTAATTCGGATGTAATAGTGTGTCACGCCACTGTTTGTAAATATGTGTTACAAACGTTTACAAGCAGTGACGTAACACATTTTAGATGTTTGTGGACGGTAAGTGCATTTTCCCTGTCACACGCAGTGATGTAAAGTGCACTTTACCGTGCATAAGCATGTAAATAGAGTTTATAATTAGTTTTACAGTCACAATTCACGCCTATACTCTTCTAAATTCAATTAGATGACACTCCATCTAACATAATAGGAACGACTGGGTTTACACAAACCATCAGTGTCTTATCAAAATTGATTTGTGTGAACCACAAAACAGATCCAACGGAGGGTTACTTTAGCTACACATAGCGATGCGAAAGAGACCTAATTCAAATTTTTCTTTTGTTCTCCTTTCACGTTTGGCAGCATAACAAAAGAAAATGTATTGAATTAGGTCTCTTTCGCGTCGCTACGTGTCACGACATACAATTAGATGCTGGTTTTGTCCATCCCGTCCAATTTAAGTCTATAAGGGACAAGCCCATCGAAAAACGCTTCAGCTGAAAATGCATTAAAAAATAGCAGAGCCTCAGATCTTTTATAAGAATTAAAAACAATCGCTGAATGGCTGACTTTGACTTAAAAGGCCCGTCATTGGGAAATGACAGGACAGTTTCCCGAAAATGTATGGAAAATTTTATCACAAAAATTCACCGAAAAGATTCAAAGAAACTCACCCATGATGCTTTCCATTGTATTCGTGCACCGTCTCTTTATGTCCCCAAGGCATATTTAAACACTAAAACACTTTTTACTCGATGCAAAAACAAAAAGTTTTTTTTTGTTTTGTCGCGATAAAACACAGAAAATATTTCGACACAACTGTGACACTCCGCTATTATAAGGACTAGAATGAATGTTTGTTGTGTTCACTTCGGCGGTAAAATATTTTCATTCAAAAAAGTGTCCGACACTTCAACGATGGTAGACATTTATTAAAATTGTAACCTCTCCCACTTCTTTAGTAAACTAACATGACTTCGCTGAGTCTAATTATGCCACCTCTTCGAACAAAAATATCAGCTGAGGTCGAATAATTCTCCGCTGAGCTTTAACGAACCTCCGCTGACAAACCTCTAATGAGTTCTAATAATTATCCGCTAGGCTTCAGTAAGAGTCCGTCAGACCTTAGCACGTTGTAGTAAGGCAATGAAGCTAAGCGAACACTCAATAAGCATCAGCGGATACCTAATAATTGTTTCTATGATTTAATAAGACTCCACTTAGCTTTGCAGATCTCCGCTGAGTGTCCGATTCGCTCCATTAAGCCTTCCTGCAACTTGCTTAGGCCTAACGGACACTTCCTGAAGCCTAGCGGAGAATTATTAGAGCTCAGCGGAGGTTTGTTAAAGCTCAGCGAAGAATTATTAGAGCTCAGCGGAGGATTATTAGAACTCAGCCGATATTTTTATTCAAAGAGGTGGCATAATTAGACTTCGCGAAGTCTTCTTAGCTTACTAAAGAGGACTGAACATTTATTTACGCTCAGCGCAGTCTTACGAGAGGCTTAATTTTTAATAAATGCTCTCCCATCGGTGAGAGAATGTCCGCTGAGCTCTCGTAAAGCTTTAAAAAATGGTCGATGAGCATTATTAAATGTATACGCTACCCTTTGTCAACTGTTTCATGATTTTTATAATATGTCCGACACTTTTTTGAATGAAAATATTTTACCGCCGAAGTGAACACAGCAAACATTCATTCTAGTACTTATAGGTAGCGGAGTGTCACAGTTGTGTCGAAATATTTTGTGTGTTTTTGTCGCGACAAAACAAAAAAAAAACTTTTTGTTTTTGCATCGAGTAAAAAGTGTTTAGTGTTCAAATATGCCTTGGCGACCTAAAGAGACTATGCCCGAATACAATGGAAAGCATAAGAGGTGAGTTTCTTTGAATTTTTTCGGTGAATTTTTGTGATAAAATTTTCCATACATTTTCGGGAAACCGTCCTGTCATTTCCCAATGACGGGCCTTAAATGTAACGGGGTTTGACAATGCACCAGACAAGCAGTGAGATTACATCTAGGTTTTAACCAGTCGTGGTCGTCGAATCATTCGTTCATTATTTTTCTCAGCAGCTTTGTATAGTTCGTTTAAAGAAAGAAAAAAAAAATTTAAGGAAAACATCAAACTGACGCCAGACTTTCAGTTCAACATGTTTTACCAGGTAAAAGCAGAATCAATAATAAAAAAATGATTATAAATTGTATGACGACAAGTGTATACTTAACATTATAGTTCAAGGATATCATTTCCTTGATACGATGTTTCGTCTCGAAACTGTTCTCATTAATTAGTGCATTTAAAAATTTTTGTTTTAAATTCAGTTCGTTTATTGCCGTTGTCTCTCCGTTGCGATGGTGTGTTGTATATATTTTTTTTTATTTTGTTCTTAATTTCAATGAACCCTGATGATGGCTTTTACAAAGTGATTTTTTTTTTCAACGACACAACAACAACGACAAAGAAATACAGACATCATGAAAAAGGGATTGATGTCACCTACAAAGGTAGAACGAAATTACTTGTTCGCTTTCAATATTACTTTACCTACAGTCAGCCACTCCAACCGATATATATTAACACGACATAAATCATTTAAGTTTAAAAAGAATAAGAAGAAGAAGAAAAAAAAAGCGTAAATACGTTAAAATACTTAAAATGTAAAATGTTTTTCCCAGTTTACATTGAAAATAAAAAATTAAAAAAAGAGATAAAATTAGTTTATCTAAATTCTTTAAGTATATATGTCTCATTTGCACTGGCGCCACCGCAATTATTCGAGGTCTTACATGTAGATATGTGTATATATATATATTTATACAAATATATCGGAACGTATCAACAATGTGATGTGATATTTTCGTATTACTATAGTTTGTTTATGGATACAACAAGAACACACTTTATAAAAACATTATACACTGTTTCGATGTAAAAAGAATTGTTGAAGCACTTTGCACAGAGTGGTATGTTGGTCCCACAGTTTCACGACACACATATACACATATATATATATGTGTGTGTAATGTACACACTGTCAAACTAAGCATATTTTGTATGTACATGATTTTTTTTTCTTTCAATGTGTTGGCGAACTGTGATTGTAGCTTTTTGGTTTCTTCTTATTTTTTATTAAAAGAAAAAAAAATTATCAAAAAAATTAAGTATTATGCTTGTTGGTTCACCAAGCGTAGATCTTTATGTGATTCATACAATATTTCGGATTGTATGTATTAAATTTTCTCATGTATGTTAAACGAAAAAAGAGAAGAAGTAAGAAAAAAAATCACAATCAAGCTAAAAAACAAGTTACTTCTATGAATAAATTGTAGTTTAATTTTGCATATTAGAAATCCTAAGATTTATTTACATTTTACAATTTTAATTGAATTTTGTTTTATTTTAAAGTTTTATTTATAAATATATTTTAGTGTCATTGAATATTGAATCAAGTGACAACACACTCTGTTCATGACGCAAAATCGATGCAAATACGTTTATGTTTTCTTTTCTTTTTTCTTTTTTCTTTCGAGAATGCATTACAAATTCAAGCATCCGACCACTCAATGTTCAATTGAACGATTCCGAGGTGAATAAGAAATGGAAAATCTTTGGGTTTTGTTTGATTGTAGAATTGATTATTCCGTTAATTCACGTCGTCCTTTGCTCTTTTCGTTCCGATAAGCATTAACCATTCTTACATCACTGGAACAGACTGTTCGTACAAAACTAACCCAATCGCTTTGTAGAAGTCTGTACAATAGATTTGAGGTGGCATGATTTGCAGTCAGTGGCTTTCTGTTTCATATGCGTCTGTGCTGCACAGTAGAGAACGAATTTATGATTATGAATCGGTTAAGAGGGTACAAGGGTTTAGCTTCGGACAAGAACCAAAATTGCGCGAAAAATAGGGCATATTTAGGAACATAATTCTCAGAACTCAAGAGATGGAATACAGCAAAAAGGGGATTAACGATTAATTTGAGCCTTACTTAACAGAAATTTGTTTTCGCATTTATAAAATTACTTGATTTTCACAATTATTTTTCACAATTAAAACACGTCTGCAAGGCAAAATTTTTTTCCACTTTAGGTACATTTTTTCGGCAGTACATCGGGAATAAACACATAAGTTGCTATATCAAAACCGTTCCTTATGTCGCTGACCACGAAAATGTGTTTTCCTTTTTCTAAAATTCCTTTTTGTTTTGATGAAATTAATAAAAATCAAAAAATTTTCTACCACGGCGGCCATCTTGTTTTCACACTATTTCTATGGTGGCCGTCCTCGATGTTCCAGATTCTTTTGTTATTGAAGACACAATGAGCGTTTCATTTGAATTAAAAGAGGTGGCGCCATAGTATTTGGTTTATGTCCACAGCTAAACCCTTGTACCCTCTTAACCTACAGTTTGTTCATTTCATTTTTACACAGTTTTAGATATGTCAGAGTTTTAAATGTACCCAGTCAATTAAGTTCTTCCCAAATTATGAATTTTTGGCGCAAAAATTTAAAATTTCTATCGCGAATTCAAATATTGCGCAATTTGGGAAGAACTTAATTGACTGGGTACATTTAAAACTCTGACATATCGACAATCTTTAGAAACTGTGTAAAAATGAAATGAACAAACTGTAAGGTCAGCTACACTATATTTTATGTTTACGTGAAAAACATTGTAAAATAGTGTAGATAGCGGATATTTTCGGTCGACACTGAGTAGACATTTCACATCAGCGAATTCAGGTCTAAATATCACTGAAGTTTGCTGTAAAATTGAAGAGAAAAAAATTAAATGAAACATTTTCTACTGCTACTGCAAGGTATAAATGATTTTCCATTCGATTTCCATTTCGAATTATATCGAAGCTCAGTCGAGTATTAAATAGCAGCTTGAATGGTGAATAGGCCTGTGTCAAATGTCGGACGACATTTTTTTAACAGCTCTCGCGGTTGTATTTCCTTAAACCGGTGAATTGTTACACACTATTGTGCTTCAGATTCTTTAAAATATTCCTATTACCATATATGACATCTTGAAACCCATTCAAAACCATTGTCAATCGAAAAAAAAATTTCCCCGCTTATCATTGCTTTGGCGTCAGTGTTCTAAAATACAAATTCAATATTTAAAATCAAGATTTTACTCAGCGAAACCATAATCCAAGAGTTTGATTTCATTTCTCGATAAAATTATGCTGATAATTCGATACAAAAATTGACTATATACTCTCGGTCGTAGTTTTTTTTTTTTATTCGCAAACCACGGGTGTACAGCTGAATTTTTTTATAAAAATAATTTTTGTATGAAAATTCAATATTTGTTTCGTTGTTATGTTGGATTTCCACACAAGCCTGTCTGTCAAAATTATTTTTATAAAAAAATTCAGCTGTACCACTTTACCATAAAAATTGTCGTAAAATACCACCTGATTTAAGGCAATTGCCGAAGAAGACAATTAAAAGTTACTATAACAGAAAATCGTTGTTGCCGAAAACTATAAACATTCAGAAAACTAAAAAACGAGTCTATGTTTTTGAACGACATTCAACAGGGCTGGTATCAAAATCAAAAATGTTCTAAGCAGCGACAATAAAAATTGTTCTAAGTTACAACCCTGCGTCGCAAACATTCCATCTCTCAATTTTATTTTATTTATTTTTTGGTTTCTCGATGGCAGAAGATGGAACCCATTAAATACAATGATTTACAGGGTAGTTTCGTCGTATTTAATGACTTTAGGTATCAAATGCTGTCAACTTTATTTTATATTGTTGTAAATATTTGCTTTATAGTTGAATTATACAGTCTATGGACGAATTATAGTTATATATACACTTATATACATTTGGGAATATTCATTCTTTACTTATTGCTTGGTAAGTAGAATGAATGAAGTTTGAGAATGTTTGTTAGGGGGGTCCAGAATCGTATGGGAAAATAAAAGTTTCGAGAAAGTTGGCGGACCCCGGGGAAAACGAACCTGTATGACCCACTGATAAAAAATGTATATGGGGCCGATGTGATCCGAGTTGATTTATGGGTCGCTCAAGGACGAAATATGTGAAAAACCACGAAAATGAGAGTTAAAGAAAAATTGAACGTAACTAACAGATGTTGAGGTCACTTCTTAAGGTGAGTTGGATTATTTCACCCCAGAATAATCCAAAGAGACCGATTTAATGATTTGTAAGTGCATTCGCATCTCCCAAGTCAGTCAAAGTTTCCCAATCTGTTCACCCAGTCTTTGGGTTCTTCCAAAACATTTATGGGATGTGCATCGGATATATTCATATCTAACGAGAGCTTATGGCATAAGCTTTCATCGCAAAAAGAAATTTTTTCGAAAACAATTTTTTGAAGCTATATAGAAATCGATTTTGGTGCAAAAATGTCAGGGTCGTGAACTCAGACAATTTTCAAATGACTGTTACGTCAAGACACCAACTTGAAACTTATTGTGTGTGGGCTCGTTGGAAAGCCACTGTCATTACCTTTACAACGACACCTAACACTTAATTTTAAGAGTGACTTCGCCTGACTTTGTATTACTTGGAAATTATCTGTCAATTTTTGTATATATCAATATTGTTAGGTGTGCCCAGACGATATAAAAATTCCAAAAAATGAAAACAACGCATTTTTGTTGCTCTTGCATCTAATCTAAGTTGACTGGACCAAAAAAGTTTGATATTGTCGCTAAAAAAAATTTTCCATAGAAAGTAATGGAAAAAATGTATGGAAAATCACAGCGTTTTTTCACATATTTCGTCCTTGAGCTACCCATAAACCAACTCGGATCGCATCGGCCCCATATACAATTTTTATCAGGAGGCCATAAAGGTTTGTTTTCCTCGGGGTCCGCCAACTTCCTCGACACTTTGATTTTTTGGACCCCCCTAATGTTTGTATTGTTTGAAAATTTTACGCTGATTTATGTAAATTTAAAAACAAAGAAAAATATAAATCGATTATGTTAAATAAAATATTTTTATCTATTGATCGACTGAATAATTTACAGTCACGGTGGACCGGCGAAAATGATCTTGTCATTCACATGAATGTTAATCATTCAATTTAGGAACGAAATAAAAAAATTCATTTTTTTTTTCAAGTGAGATGGATATTTTTGATCCTCGTCGTCAGGTTAATTTGCGCTCAATTTAATGCAAATTCTTCTGAAAACATATCTTCTAAGGAAAACTGAAAGAGGGGCAATACCACTACTTGACCAATCTTGTTTCCATTTTTCTCTTTATTCGCGTGAATGAGTGACATCAAGAAAAACCATTTCAATTAAGTCATTATGTTGTTCCACTCTAAAGGTAGATCGATACTCATGACCCACTCAAACGAATTTTTATGTTTCGTGCATATATGTATTGTTCGAATGGGAGGGGCAGCAACCAAAAATTAAAGAGGTTCCTTAAATCGAATTTACAAATATAATATTTGCCGAAAGAACAAAAATGAATTCTTGTAAAACATTTTTGTTAAATTCTCGAAAAAGAATATCTTTTGAATGACAAAACTCTAAATAAACAACTTTTTTTTGTCTCACCAAGTTTTTCCTAGCGTCCAGTTGGAACTAACGTTGTGATTTGACCAAGGTCAAACTTTACATTCGATATTAATTTTTTTTTTCCTTCCATCTCTTCGTTTATTTAACATTTTACTAATGTAAGGTGTATATTGACATGATTTAGATGTGTGGTATCGTAACCATTCATAAAATAAATAAATATAAATAAACATCTCGTATTAAATCACATAAATGAATATTATTATAATGCTGTCCGTTCGGATCGCTATTTTAGCTAACACGTTTTTTAATTGCGTTTGTTAAACTTATACACGTAAGATTACGGTGAGCTGTATGTCTCACCGTATGCATATAATTAAACTTATATTCGGTTAACAGTGATGTATGTAAATGAACACTTTTCTGCATACTCTGTGCAGATTAAAGATCCATTCATTTTGCCGATTAATTGGTTAAATTTAAAAATCAAATGCTTGTTGGTCGTCCAAAAATGTATACACGAACAATACACATCCTATCGTATAAGAAACAAGGCATCAGAACAGTCGGAGCGTTTGCTGCGACTTAGCCCCGTACAACCCGTAATTCTATTTCGTTCGCAACCATTATACGTCCGTAGCCCTAATAAGCCCGGAACCCTAATACGTCTACAACCCTCTAATGCGTCTGTTACCAAAATGCAAGTCAAGTTGCGCATTGTCAAATTTACTGAAACTGTTCATTTTTTAAATTGCGCATAGCGCAATTACGAAAGCCCGTACGAAGTACCTTTCAAATAAAACCAACAATTTACGACATTATTTTAGAAACCCAAAATTTTTTGCCAACTTTCCATTGGGTATTCAATTACCTCTCAAATGAAACAAAAACTATCAAAATCGGTTGAGATTTACTCGATTTATGTGCAAAAAGCACTTAGGGCCGAGTAGCGGCCTTAGTGCAAGGGCCCAAATTTGAAACTTTTTTGCCATCATTCTTTTCGTCATTCAATTATCTATCAAATGAAACAAAAACTAGCAAAATCGGATGAGATTTACTCGATTTATGTGCAAAAAACACGTAGGGCCGAGTAGCGGCCTTAGTCCAAGGGCCCAAATTTGAAACTTTTTTCGCCATCATTCTATTCGGCATTCAATTATCTCTCAAATGAAACAAAAACTAGCAAATTCGGATGAGATTTACTCGATTTATGTGTAAAAAACACTTAGGGCCGAGTAGCGGCCTTAGTCCAAGGGCCCTAATTTGAAACTTTTTTCGTCACGTTCTTTTCGGTATTCAATTACCTTCCATAAAAAACTAAAACTAGCAAAATCGGATGAGATTTACTCGATTTATGTGCAAAAAACACCTAGGGCCGAGTAACGACCTTTGAGCCCTCCCAACAAGCCCACGTTGCATCTTACCCAAAAACAATGTTCAGCAACTTTGTTCTACTCGTCAATACCTTTCATTTGATATATCACAAGCAGCTATTGCGTGCGCATTTCGGTAGATATCGTCGAAAGACTGAAAAACACCTATAGGGCCCTAGCTCTGGAAGGGCCGACCCTACCATGCCCATTTTCGAACTTGACCTTACTTTTGTCGATACCAATCGGGGAAAAAAAGAATTTTAAAAAAAGGTTGTGATTTACTCTAGCTAGAGCGGTCACGGACGGACGGACGGACGGACGGACATTTTTTTTATTGCGGATTTGTCATCTATGAACATAACCAAATGCTTTGCCCTTACTGGCTGCTTCCAATTCGACATGTTACAAACGGCATATTAATCTTATAAGCCCCCAGTACTTCGTACGGGGCTAAAAACGGATAAAAAAATCCAATTGTATAATACACTGTGTGCACACACAGACAAAATCAATAAGAAACATTTATGACACATAATAAAAATAAATATTGAGATTTAAGACGGTGATTAGGTATGAAAATGCAATCCAGAAATTCGTTGTGGGTGACGCAGGTTATTGTTATATTTTTTTCTTTATGAATTCGTCTCAGTTTACATCATCGGCGGAAATCTGTCATGTATGCTTCAATTATGTTGAACACGGAAGCCGAAGATTTTTCGATGGTAGCCCACGATTTCAAAATTGGTCATTTAAATGGACATTCTGGATACAATTTGCGTTTAAAAAAAAAACATTTTTAAATATATGTTCCGCTTCTTCTCTGTGGCTTGTTATAGAACAGTCGATTTGGAAAATGTCATAGCCGTTGGGTTGTGAATTTCAAAGATAACGTTCATTCGTAACTTTTGTTTGACATGATACTTTAATTAATTAAAATTCTCAAAAAAAAAATACACGAAAAGAAAAGCAAAGAAATCCAACCATTTTTTCTTTACCCATACAAAATGTGCCTCTGGAATATAAAATAACATCACAATAACGTTGGTTTCTTCCAACACAATGAGTATATTCATACTTATATACATACATATATATATATATATATATAATACTGTAGACGACCAAAACGACTAGACTTAGCGATTGTTGGCGCCTGTCATACAAATACATGTCGTAAGCAGCGCACCTATATATTAAAATAAAATCGAACACACGCAACCATTCGCTACTCTATTTAATAGAAAACAATATGCTTTGCTTCATGAGGTGATTAAAATTTTGTACAATTTGATATATATTTCACCGTACGCTCTTTGTAACTATTGTTGGATGAGAGACTTTAGAGAATTTACACGGAAGTATATCAGTTTGTGGTAATAACAGAATAAAATGGGTACGTAACGGTTCTAAAGTAGAATATATTTACCCCAACGACGATAGGAAACTGGTCTCTCGTTCTGAATTTAATCAATCTCAGCTTTGGGATCAAGGTCATTATATTATGGTGGAGCCATGATTCAACACAAGATTTTACTGTTAACATTAACTATTACTGTCAGATGATTAGCAGTTTCTGAAAGGTGAACTCGTTTCAATTGTACCTCGAAAAGTACCATTATCGGGTATAGAATTTAGGGCTGTTTCTTAGGAGGTATCTTTTTTGGGTGTACAGTTTTTCAATTCGTACTTGCAATACAAAACAGTTGAAAACCATTTTATTGCATTTTGACGAACCAGTCTAATTGATCCATGTTATAAAACCGTTCGGTATATATACACCGTCCTAACATATATGTGAGAATCCAAAAATGTATCCATAAACAAATCAACCGTTCGATCGAATCTGGTTTTTGTTGCATGTTCATTGCTATAATTTCAAACGTAAATAAATAAAAATTAAATGTAAGATTTGCTAAATTAATAACTCTTCCAATTTCCATAAAAATCGCAACAAAATAATTGATTTTTAACATTTACCTTGAAAGAATCGGCGCCAGTTTTTATTAGAAAATATCAACACTCATTTACGGATTGGGTAAAATAAATAAAATTAACATTCTACATGTTTGCTTATTTCACTTATACGATTGCATAAATTTTATTGTTAATTTATATAAAGAACGCCTTTCGTGTGGAAATTTGTAGGTTTTTTTTGGCATATTATATATAGTTTCCCCGAACAAGCGTTGCATCTCTTATGGTAATTCTGGTATATTATTCGTGTACGATCTCATCGTCGTAGAGATTTATTGTCTGTTACATGTTCTAAATTATCGGCATTTTGTTAGCATTTTTCTGACAAAATCCAGAACGCGACGCGACTCCAGTAAAATATGGAAATTGGTCGTCTATGAATGATGATGGAGTTCTGGCCAGTGGAAGACATTCAATTTAAAAGATATAGCAAAATCGTGCATGAACGGAGGAAAAGTCTCAAGATCAGCGGTCGTATTACATAGAAATGGGTGACAGTTGGTTTTCTCTCTATTTACTGTCAACATTTGCTTTCAACACAGAGATTGGTTTTTCATTTCGCTTAAGGTCAACACACACTAGAATATAGTGTCAGTTAGTAATATGACATTTCTATTGTTAAAACTGGTTTTAACCGATTTTAGCTGATTTAAACAATAGAAATATCGTATTCCCGATGACACTAGATGTATGTTGGCCTTTAAGGTGGCAGCGCACTTAAAAAAGTATTCCGTTTTGCCTCCGTTGTCACTCCGTTTTGCCTGGTGTTGAGGAATTTCGCGCCGTGTCATTCACAATAACCCCCAAAGTGACATTTTCCCTATACAACATGTGTCATTTTGTATATTATTGTGAATGACGCGGCGCGAAATTCCTGTCAGCCGTTTAGAAAAAACAAACTTGAACTCGATTCAATTTTGTCTCGGTTTACTTGACAGTTCGAACTTTCGAAGTCTATTTTTTTTACGCTGAAGTTCATTTTCGTTCACTAAAAATTATCAAAAGCGCGTACAGCAATTATCAACATTCACTAGCGAATTTCTGACAATTTTAACGTAGACATGGGTAAAAGGGAGAGATGGATGGATAATGAACTTTGACAATTGTCACTTATCGAAAAGCAATGGATGTACGCGCCCTATGTTTGTTTATAGGTGGAGTGTCGGTTTTTTCGTTTATCAATTATTTTTGTTCAAATTTATAAAATAAATGGGAATAATAGTTTCAATCAATAAAACTATGATAATAAATACTTTTTCCGTGACAAATTTTAGTTTTATAAAAAAAAACTCAAAAATTCAAAACGCATTTCTAAACGTTTTCTCTCCATTTAAGTGCGCTAGCAGATTAATAAGACAATGTTGACTAGCTATGCGAACATCTTGTCGCAAAATTCCCAACATTGAAAATACAAATTTTGAGCACTGCCATTTGCATTGTCGACATTTGCACATCTTCAGCATTGAAGATTCTTAAAATGTAAATTACACCGACCGGTTGGTGGTGTTTCACTGATTTATTTTTCATTTTCTTCATTACATTTTTTTCTTGTCGTCTTTTAAAATATATATTTCGGTATTGTAAATTAACTATTGGTTTGTCGCGTTGTTGGTTTTTTGCCAACACAAATAACCCAAATGGCAAATACTGGCGCCAAAATTCCGTCGATAACATTCCAGAAGTAAGTTAATTAAATATTTCAAATTGTTATAACATTTTCGCAGACATAAATTTTTATGGGCGACAGTGTTTAATAACTCTATGACTAAAACTTACCGCCCGTCTCTTCGATCAGTAGCACCAAACTTGTAGGTAAAAAACAAAACACAAAAAATATAACGTCGACGACATACAGTATCTTATCGCTTCTCGACTTCTATTAACTAAGATCTTAACATATTTATTGCAAAAAAAAAAAAAACACGAGTAGAAATAACAATCACTTTCAATTGATGTGTGTCCGAATAGAAGATAAAATTAGGGTCAATTGGTACGAACGAGACAATTTTTCCTTTACCATTCATTGTTTTCTTTCGTTTTAAACTTTATAGAAAAAACCATGACGACGGTAAGCAGTAATCTCTGAAACCAATAAATTTGATCTATTGAATATTTGCAGACAACAGACATCGATCAGACATTGACTGTTCATATTTTCTTCGCTTCTTTCTTTTGGCACGTGAATTCATGGCGTATCATAACAATTATATTGCGCTATATATTTATATTATATACATAAGCTATATAACCATACGACATACGACAGTCTGATCTGCGGCGACGAATTTTATTTTATCGTCTGAAGTTGGACACATTATCATGACAGTGAAATTTTATGGTGTGACACAAAGCTAAATAAGTAATCTTGAATATAATGGTGAAGAGACAGATTCTCTCTACTGTATTGGGTTCTGTATAGTAAATTTTATTTTATTTTATTTTTTTCGTGTCTTTCTGTCTTTTTGTTTTTTTATTTTTATTTCTTGCATTTTCATTGAAATTGATTCACAACACCGATACCCATGTAGTTCTTAAGTGATTAGACGACATAATTTGGCGTCAGACGTATGGGAAAGAATGAAGGAAAAAAAGACTCGTAGCTAATTTTATTGAAAATAACGAGGGTCATAAATGTCAAAAACTACCTTACTGTTTTTGTTGGGAAAAAAAAAATTAATTAAAGAAACACTGTACGTCTCATGAATAATAATTAGTTTGACATAAATTTCATTGAAAATTGTAATTTTTTTTCTCCTTCATATTATTTTTTTCCTTAATCCATTCGTCATCGTCATGATTGAAATCAGTCTCCATAATACATATTTTTACCAGCAAAATAATATTGGCGCCAGCAATTTATACGTAAAAATTTTATACACCAAACAACTGTTGCACATAAACTATAAACAAAAATTGTATCTTTATATGAATATCTTTAACGAAAAATTGTGTGTGGTTTTTGTTGTTTATGGTTAGTTTGGTTGTGTACACACAGTTTAAGAGTATAATTAATGAAATTGGGTGTATATATAATAGAGAGACAGAAAAGATAATGGTAGCATTATTACAGTATAATGATATGACCGTTCCGCAATACATTTAGAAATTATCTGAATATCCAGATTTAGAGACGAAAGCAGCCAAGTATAACTGTCTGCATTATGTAAAATTTTCGTGGCAACAAAAGGTCTTCTATTCCAATTCCAATTAGAATAATTTGTTTGTAAGAAAATGGAACCAAATAAATACTGAGAAATTGTAGTTGTTTCGACTTTGGTAATTTTTTTTAATGATTTTACTACCTACCCTATGCGAAAGTTGACCATTACATATCAATCTGCCCCCTGCTGGTTCATTACGTGTGGACTCTTTTCGGTTTTTAGCCCCGTACGAAGTACAAAGGGGCTTATAGGATTACGATGCCGTGTGTAATTGATGGAATTCGAAGCAGACGGTAAGGGCAAAGTGTTTGCCTATGTTCATAAATGACGAATCCGCAATAAAAATTTTGTCTGTCCGTCTGTCCGTCTGTCACGTCGATATCTTGAGTAAATCAAATCCGATTTCAAAAAAAAAAAAATTTCCCTGAAAGATAGTCGAAATAGTGAGGCTAAGTTCGAAGATGGGCATATTCGGGTCGGCCCTTCGTGAGTTAGGGCCACCTAAGTGATTTAAGGTCTTTTGGTGATATTTATGGCAAAATAAACGATGGAAATGTAAATGACACGGCAAATGATAGGTATTGTCAATACCAATCCAGGAAAAAAATTTTAAAATCGGGTGAGTGGACCGTGAGTTAGGGCCTTAGAAGTGAAATGCTACTAGGGCCCTATGTGTATTTCACATATAACTCGAGTATATTTCATCCGTTTTTCGTAATTTTTGTTTCATTTGGAAGGTAATCAAAGGCCGAATAGAATGTTGTTGTAAAAAAATTAAATTTGGGTCCTTGGACTAAGGCCACTACTAGGGCCCTATGTGTAATTTACATACAACTCGAGCAAATTTCATCCGTTTTTCGTAATTTTTGTTTCATTTGGGAGGTAATCAAAGGCCGAATAGAATGTAGTTGAAAAAAATTTTAAATTTGGGTCCTCGGACTGAGGCCGATACTAGGGCCCTATGTGTATTTTACATATAACTCGAGCAAATTTCATCCGTTTTTCGTAATTTTTGTTTCATTTGGAAGGTAATCAAAGGCCGAATAGAATGTAGTTGAAAAAAATTTTAAATTTGGGTCCTCGGACTGAGGCCGATACTAGGCCCTTCAAAAAAATAAAATTTTAGGGCGATTTGAAATTTTTGTTTCATTTGAAAGGAACGTCGTACGGGGCTTCGTAATTGCGCTATGCGCAATTTCTAAGATGTACACATTCCATAATAATTTTACTTTAACTACATTAACCGGCGCAATAGGCTTACGGTCAAAGTAGGGTGACAGACGCACTAGGGTCACGTACGCAATAGATATACGGGTTTGTACGGGGCTCAGTCGCAGCAAACGCTCCGACTGTTCTGATGGCTCGTTTTTTTCATTTTTCTTTGTGGAAATCAAGTTTCACATGCGTTAGTAAACCAGAATACATTGGATGCTGCTACTTCCAAAACAACCTTTGTGATACTCGTGCTTTCGGTGCAACCTACTTTTTCCATCGATTTAAGAGTACCTAGATATGATTTTTCATAACGATCTCGTCTTATATAGTTGTTGTTGTTGTTTTTTTTTTATAAATTGCGGTGTTGACACAAAAGAAAATTACTCACTTTGCAATGAGAGTGAGAAAAAAATCGTCGCGAGCTTTATTTAAATATTTTTATCGTGTTGATGACTTAAATGTAAAAAAAAATTAAAATAAATGGAAATGGGGCAGAGGAAATGAATGAAATAAAATTTATTTCATGGATAGTAAAATGAAATCGATTAGCTAAACCGATCTGAATAAATAGTAGAGTGAATGGGGGAAATAAGAATTTGGTTGAATTTGATTGAAAATTGTAATTTATCCTATGGGCCTTTCCCATAAAAATTCACAGCAAAAGAGGGATTCTTTTGAAAAACAGCCTACCGAAATCGGACGCATTTTCCAGTGGACTTTTTTATATGTGCCTAGAAAGGACTTCGACCCTAGAACCCAAAACTACTTTCACAAAAATTCTTCGAAGCTTTTGTGACTGGTGAAAGGTGATCAAAAACCGAACACTTGCACTTTTCTTACCAAAATTTCTCCGGGTACACGAGCCGTACAGGGTCGTGTGGGGTGTCATTAGAAAGGTAATCACATGTACTATTGAGCCGAATAGAGACTCATTGGTTTTAAAATTGATCCTCACTGAAATATGTGCAGTTGAAGTTTTCAACAGAAAACTAGCACTTTTCTTACCAATATTTCTCTAGTTACACGAGCCGTACATGGTGGTGTGGGGTATCATTTGAAAGGTAATTCTATGTGCTTTTGGGCCAAATAGGGTCTTATGGGGGTTTGAAAGCATCTACGATGAAATATGAGAAGTTGAATTGTTTAAGTGCCCATATTTCATCGCATATGCATCCAAACCCCATAAGACCTTATTTGGCCCAAAAGCACATAAAATTACCTTTCAAATGATACCCCACACCACCATGTATGGCTCGTGTAACTAGAGAAATATTGGTAAGAAAAGTGCAAGTTTTCTGTTGAAAACTTCTACTGCAAATTTTCGGCTTTCGATCACCTTTCACCAGCCGTAAAAGCTTCGAAGAATTTTTTCGAGAGTGGTTTTGGCTTCTAGGGTCGAAAACCTCTCTAGGTACCTATAAAAAGTTCCACTAGAAAACACGCCCGATTTTGGTAGGCTGTTTTTCAAAAGAATCCCTCAAAACAAAAACCGAAATGTTTCAAACATAAGTGACCAACGAGTTCCTTCCTCGTTTGCGTGCGCAATTTCTCCGAAATTTATATGAAAACAAATTACAAACTTCCGTCGAGGAATACCTCAGAATACGGTCACCGCTAAACGTTCTTAGAAATTGTTATTGCACATGAACATGAATAAAGGAAAATACAAAAAAAATCTTAATCATCCAACCTCAAATAAACCACCATCATCCAACTGTAACGAAACTCAAACTAATTTCAACTTTATATTCAAATGAATAATGAAAAAAATTGTTTTCTGATTTCTTTTTTTTAGACACTACCTCTACAACAGGATGGTGTCAGCTGGCATATTGGGAATTATCACAACGTGTCGGCGGTTTATTTCCTGTTGAAAATGCAGCCGTTAATGTCTTCGCTGAACAGGCCCGAGGCAATGGAATGTGCTTATCAACGCTAGCCATGCAACGGATATCAGCAACGCCAGATGCTGTGCTCAAGGCAAGACAAAAAATCGGCTTAGGCGTAACATTAAGTAGAGAAGCGGATGGTGTATGGTTGTATAACCGTTCTTCAGCGCCAGTTTTCGTACATTCGCCAACATTGAACGATATCGACACCAGGACGCTGGTGTATCGGGTGCCACCGGGACATTGTTTACGTGCCTTTGATCACAATAAGTAAGTGTTCGATAGCCGTTCAATGCAGGTCTGTAAACTGTAATAACAAGGTCACGCGGATGACACACCACGTTTCATACTTAATATTCACCACGTCATACAAATTCGTTTTTGGCGAATTTGTTTGAGGGGAAAAGGTGTGTTTCCGCGTATCGAATGAAATGGCGATCTGCCATCTGCGTGACCTCTCCAACGTTTACCGTCTTGGTTTCTGCGGCTTATCCGCTATTTACATGAAACATTTTAATAAACGTCCGTTCTATCTTTTTCTTAAAATTTGTTCAGGGCCGCAACGGAAGCTTTTGCGTGGCCCAGTTATTTAGCCGGCACTCAAACTGGTCCAGTCGATATTTACAGTGTTCGAATTAGCTTTGCCAAAGGATGGGGTCCAAAATACCAACGTCAAGAGGTAACGGCATGTCCATGCTGGTTAGAAGTTCATTTACAAAAAAAATTACTTCATTTACGACCTTGTCGGTGACAAATCTTTTAGTTTTTATGACTTTTTTTTTAAGTAAGTCTTAAACTTATACTTATTACTACAATGATTACGTAGTAATCAATAAAGCGACAAAAATAAAAAAATAAAAATGAAACGCCGGAGTTAAATTTCTTTTTCTTTGTTTTATTTAAGAAACTTGTTTGTAACAAGAGTGCAAATTCTGTAAGAAATGAAACAAAATCGATTTTTATCAATTTATATTAAAATGGAAAAATGTTTTGTTTTTTCTTCTTGTTCAAATTAAAATCTTCATTTCAACGAATCATCCCTTTAATCATCCAGTTTAAACTTTTAGAATACTTATGTACCTTTGCTTAACCATTTAGCTGTTAAAGAGAACTGGTGACTAAGTGTACAATGAGAGAGAGAGAAAGAGAGAGAGAGTTTTTTTTTTGAAAGGAAAAGAAATGATAAAAAAAAATTAAAGGAAACCAAATTATGAGCACGCTTTTTTATACAAATACACACACCCATGAAAAAGTTATGAATGAATGAGATGAGGAAATTAGCCAATGGAAAAAGTGCTATTTTTATATTGTTAAAAATTAACAAACAAAAATGAAGAAAAACAAAAAAATGAAAAAGCTCAAAGAAATAATGCATAAAAAACATAAATGCAATTAAATTAAAATTAAATTAAATTAATTCTGTACATAAATGAATAATATTTTAATTATTTTATATAAAAAACAAACAAAAAAAAAACATAGGAGAAACGATAATAAATTAATGAATTTATACAAAAAAAAAATCAAAAAAACACAAAATGTAAAATGCTCTAATTTTGATCGAACTTATCAGTCGAACGTCAACGAATTAATTTTTTTTAAACAAATTTGTTGACCAAACCAAAAAACTTTAAAATTAAAAAAAAATGTTTTGCAAACATTCCATCATAATGATTTGCTGCAATTAAAAAAAAAAGAAGGAAAAAGCTTGCGAGAAAAATATATTTTACCAGGTGGCATTGTCACCTTTATGTTCGAGTTTGAAAGCGATTATGAGGATTCTGATACAATAAAGGAAATGAGCCGTGTCATACATTCAAACCATAAAATGGGGAATTCCTCTAGTTTTTGTAGAAAATGGGTATACCTGGCAACTCTATTTTCAAATCAAATGATAATTCCTCGAAAATTGAAAACTTGTCACGGTTCCAGTTGGAAAAAGGGATACACATAGAGACGACAGATCTTCTCATTCTTTTTTTGTATTCTGTTTACAGCATTGCGCATTTAATAACTCTTTCGAAAAATCTGATTCATGAGAATTTTACCAAAAAATTCTCAGAAATTTTCCAAAAATAGGTAAATTTTGGTAAAATGAGCAAATTTTTGGTAAATTTTGGGCAATTTTCAGTAATTTCAGTATGTAAAAATTCCCAATGAACGGCATAGCCACAGGATTTACGATCATTTGGTCACTCTGTCACGCACTACGGATCAATTTCCCACATTTTCACTAGCATGTACGTATGCCGATGGCAAAAAATAAAATCAGAAGGACTGGTAGCGTCTCTATTTCACTTTTTCCTCTTCAACTGTGAAACATCTCACAATCAATCCCAATATACAAAATGGTTATCCCAACTCAATAAATTGACTAGGATCATCTTTCGATAATGAAATTGAAACCCAAATCTTTTTCAAACTAGACCAATAAAGTGTGTTTCGTTGTCGACGGAATAAATGATAAATGTGATGTGAATTGCACTATACTCATTGTAAGGCTTTTGTGTTTAAACTTTTTGACCAAACAAGTCATCGAATAGTCAAGTCTTCATAAATAAAATGTATTTAACAGAGAAATAGAGAGAGAGAGAGAGCAAGAAATAGAGGAAAAGAAAAAAAAATCAAAATTAGGTTACAGCATTTTAAGAACCCCGTCGAAATGTAAGGAGGAAAAAAATTATGAAACAACAAAAGAGTTAAGTGACAACGATTAGTGTGAGAGTATCGAATACTCGTCCTAGGTGTTTGAGAGAGAGAGAGAGAGAGAATATTTATACATCACAAAAAACAAAAAACTTCTTAAACAATTTTATCCTTTATTTAATTAAAAACAAAAAACTAATGAAATCAATGCGATCGATTTCTCGTCTGTTTGATATATGAAATTAAATGCGGAATTTGATGTGATTTTTAAATTATAAAACACAGAATGAGATTATTACTTTGTTTGAAATGAAATTTTATTCAAATAAAAATCAATTTTTAATTTAATTTTTTTTTTTAACTGAATTTTTTGTTGCATTTTTCTTTTTGCTTTGTTGGCTTGTTGCTTTGTTTGCATCAAGCGAAATGATTTTTTTTTGTTTTGTTTTATCACGATACTTGTTTTTCAATGTGCTTTTGTTCGAAAAATATCTAGTCACAATCCGGTTAGTGTTAGCTTCCAGTGCAGATGTGAAATTTTTCGTAAAGTCAGTAGAAGAAATTGAAGAAAATCTTACTTTGACCTAAAGTCATTCAACAAATTTCGATGTTCATTCTCTAAAACAGTCTGCGGTTTCAAACATAAAATTGTAAATTAATAACTCCTCCATTCTGGATCGGCCATACGTGTATAGACAATTAAATTTATGTAGCCGCGCCCAGGTCAACGTATAGAATGTCCAAACAATGCTTTAACACACTAATATGTTACCAAACCACAATTTGATCTAAACAAAACCGCCAAATCGAGAACCAATTACGATTTCATTGGTCTAAATAATAGAGAATTTGTTTTCATTGTCAGACAGACAGTCAGACGGAAATGAATCCATTTCAAAATTTTGTGCCATCATTCATACATAATAATAGTTAAATTTGAACGAAATTCAACAGTTAAATTATAGTGTCTCCTTATGTCTATGTGAATTGAGAATTAAGGGACACTAAGTGTTTTCGGTTGCGCCCCTTTCGGTTTGTGGTTAAATTGTTCCAACAAATTTAGGAACTGATTGTGTAGTAGATTATTGGCGCTATCGTTTCTAAAGGCCATACCGAAGTACCGTTTCCATTTGCACTTCAACACCGTTTAGGTGCCTGAAATCTGTTTCCCTCTAATAGTCACCCCCATCCATCCGTGTGCAGGAAATCTACCGTAATTTGTGTAACCATTCAATTTCAATTCATAAAAATTTGATTGACAAATTTATTTGGCCACACTAGGTTCAATATTGACTTTTCTCGTTGTGGTACAGTTTCACTGTGAGCAAATTCACTAATTGTAAACGCAAATCGGTTGATTCAAAATGAAAACATCATTCAATTTGGAACAACAAAATCATTGAAAATTTTTCGTTAAATAAATTTTTTTTGCTTTAGTCACTTTTAAAGCCCATTATTTAGCACAAAATTATTTTCAATTTCAAAGTGATTAGAACAATATTTGATTTTTTAAATTAAACCAAATATTGTTGAAAATCTAATTAAACTTCGGAGTGAAGCAAAACATCTAAGAGAAAACACGCAAGTCACAAGCGCGCTACTTATACCATTCGAACACGATAAATTTTATCAATTTTTTCTTGGGTGTTTTTGGCAGCATCAAGACTGAGGAACTATTAAATGAATTGATTTTACATTTAACATCCCAGCTGACATTGCGCAATATTTCTTTTCTTTTTTCTTCACCAAGAACTGCTGTACGAAAAACGTTTTTCGAATTCATTTTCTAATTTAGAATCGAATTCAGTTTGAAACAAATGTCAATTCTATCATGTCTCTAAAATTATTTGCTGATTTTAAATCATCGTTTGAAAATTGCATTTTCTGATAGTTTCGAAACGGTATTTTCCCTATAATGAAGCGACAGCTAGCAACCGACATTCAATATTTTTATGTGCTAGTCTTCATTGCTACTGAGGCAACCGACGTATTAATGTGAAATCCTCAAACACAGCGCCATTTGTTTATCGTTCAAATCACGTCAAAAAATGTTCAAACGGATGCGGAAGTGGACCTATGGACTCGGCGAGTTTGGTACCATTTGATCGGTAATTGTCCCTGCTACACGATAAACATTTAAATTTAAAAAAATCCGGTACTCCCCCATACAATCCTATACGAAAAACTGAAAAAATGTTCCGGAAGTGGACCTATGAACCGTTGTGCGGCGAGAATGAGCTGCTGCAGTGTTGTCGCTTCTGCATAACGTTCGATTCCCAATTCCAAATAAGGCAAATACTTCGTGTACAGTTCCAACTCTTCGCGATTATTCTTGAATTGGAACGATGTTGTACGACACCTGTTGTAACGTTTAAAATTTGTACTTGTAACTTTATGTAAAAATTACTGTATCAGCATACTGGACGATTTTTAGAAATAGATTTGTGACGTTATAGAGATGGCTACGTGTTTGTAACGTTACGAATTTTAACGACAAGGCAAAAATCCAAACCACAAATTGTAAAATAGTTCCAGTTTGTAGATCCACCTCAATCCGAGATACTATTTTGGCGTTCTTGCAGCCTTAGCGTTGATGGTTTGAGCCACTAGACCATCACAACATAAATGTTTTTAAAAAAAATGATTGAAAATCAATGACAAATTTGCGAAGGACATTATTGAAAATATGTACACACAATACCCTCTCTTGCAACCAAACTTCGTTTTGACGCAGTCAAAATACCACCTTATTTTGACAAATGTGACACTGATTCTTATTTGTAATAGAGTTGCCGTGCCGCGCTCTTTTTCAAAGCAATATCGACGTCACGCGAAAAAGATAAATTTTAAACCTCATTTCATTTTTGGACACCAAAATGACTGAGCAACTCACAAGAACAGACGTCAGGTCAGAACAATAAATTATTCATTTTCGAACACTGAAAGGGCAACAGTAGACTTAATATTATCAACACGAAAAAAGACATCGCTGCTCTTACTTCATTTAAATTATTGTTAAAATTTTCTATGATAGAATACACTGAACAGTTTTACCACCTTAATTTTCCTAGTTTGGTTGCTAGAGAGGGTATTGGTACACATCAATTCGATGAACGGATTCTAACTAATACAAAGGTCCTTCAACATAGAAATTGTCGAAAAATACCATTTAGATACCGGCAACGCACTTCAAGCAAAAGTGATCATAGTGATCAGCTGCAGAAAGTCCTCTATTTCACATGAAAATATTTCTACATTTCACGTTTTTAATTTCATACTACATTGTTGCCTGTCCAATGGCATGGATTCGTTGTTGATGTGATGAATGCATTTAGAATGCATTCGATGTTAACCAATTTAATGATGATCGGTTCATCTTTTGGTTGAACAACTTCAACAAATATAGATACACTTCGTATCTATAGAAGAATCAAAACACCGTCGTCACATACATGTTGTACGGCTTATGAACGTTTGAAAAAACTTTTCCAAGTTCACATCGTATGAGACACAAAAGTCCAAACCAGTGTTTAACACTTGTACGATACACTGTCAGGTTTCAGTACCCTATTTAGAGAACCACTGAAGTTGCGTATTTGATTCCACGAAAGTCAAAAATGTGCTCTGCAGCAACAATAAAATGTGTTCTAAGTTTCAACCCTACACATAGCAACGCGAAAGAGACCTAATTCGATTCACCTATAGGTCTATTTCACGTCGCTATGTGTAGCGTAGCTAGAGTTAGAGCTCGTTCAGGAACACTTCGTTAAGTTTCACCGGTGAGAATTTTGACACTTCTTTCACATAAAATATGTCAAAATCTTCACTTTGGGTAACGAATTTTTAGTTAACGAACAAAAGACACAGATGCACATTCAAACTTGATGCGCGGTATGCAAATTGAAAAGAAAAACGGAAAATATCGACAAAATTGTCTAATTCACAAAAAACGCGAGGCATTTTGGCAAATTCTATTTTCTCTTTGTATTCTATTTTTTCTAAAACAAAACGTTTTGTTGTTCGTTTATCCACACGTTTTAGTTTTTGATTTTTTTCAATTTAAAATTTTCTTTTTTGAATGAGTTTTTTGGCGGAACTAATTGCATTTTTTTGTTCGGGTTGATTAAACGGTCATTTCGAAGCGGAATAAGAGACGAAAACCTTGGAAAAGCATCAAAAAATCAGAGTCAAAGTCTTCTTCATATATGCATAATTTGAAATGAAAAAACCGTCTTTTTGCGGATGTAACAGCGGCTTTCTCTTCAGTGTGGGGACTCTTAATTTAATGTGTACACTTTACAATGTTCGAAAGGATTAGATAATGTTTGAAAGAAAAATATAAATAAAAAATGTTTACAAACGAAAAACCAAATGCCTTTTTTGCTTAATGAGGCCTTCATAATAAAAAAAACGCTTGAATAAATTACTGCAGAGTTTAAAAATTATACAAAATTTAATATATACAAAAAAAGAAACAATTTTCTTACGTGTAAAAGGGTTATGAATTCCTTTTTATTAGAATAAAACACGAAATTTGACCTTAAGGCATTCTGCTTTGGTGTATGAATTTAAAAAAGTTTTTTTTTAAACAAAAAACTATTTACAGGAAACATTTTTCTGAAAATTCAAATTCTATTGTGTAAGTCAGTGAACAAGAACCATATTATTTTTAAATTTGATCCGTCCATTCTATTAAACATAATTCTTTTTTTTTTGATAATTGGATAACGAGAAAACTGCACCTATTGAATAAAAATTTAAAGGAATAAAAAATATGAACAGAATTATTGAGAGATCAATAGCGAAGAAAAAAATTTTATATTTAAAATGAGAAAATATTAAAAAGAAATTAAAAAAAAAAAAGCATAAAAAAAATGAAGAATTATCAATGTGTCCTAAAATAGTGCCTTTTTGTTCAGCCTCATAGATTTTTTATATGGATGAACGAAAAAAAACTTAAATAAAATGATTAAGGAAAACCAACAACAAAATTTTTACTATTGTCACTGTTTGATAGTACGAAAATGCGAAACAAGCAAAACCAATTGAAAAAATTAATTGAAGGAAGGGAACCCATATAGAACAACACAGAGAAAGAAAAATGCCTAGAGGAAATATAAAAATTCATAAATTTATAGAAATGTGGAGGAATGTAATATATAATTAAAATGAATATAACAAAAAAAATAATTATGGATGTAGCATACGAGTTGAGACGATATGACGGGAATGAAATACATGATTAATATTATTTGCATTAACTGCAATAAAAGTCATATGTAATTAAATAAACGAAAATATAATTATTTAAGAACAGATTGTTTAACAGAGTTTTTCTATTCTTCATAAAATAACACCTGACAGACTTGACAATCCACAGAGATGCTACTAGAACTACGCTACACTCTCTACTTTGATAATCGTAGCATTTAGCAACGAAGCAGATTACTAGGCATTGGCGATAATGAAAATGATTATCAATAATTATCGACTTTTTTTATCGAAAATTATCAAAAAAATATCGATAATCGATAATTATTGATATTTTGATAATTATCAAGACATCGATAATTCGATATATAATAGATAATTCGAAAATCCGATATTTATCGATATATTCCGATATATCGGTATATTATCATGAATTTTCAGATAAATATCAAAATATCGATATTTTGATAATTATCTAATTTCGATATTTTGATAATTATCGATAATTAATGATAGATAATTCGAAAATCCGATATTTATCGATATATTCCGATATATCGGTATATTATCATGAATTTTCAGATAAATATCAAAATATCGATATTTTGATAATTATCTAATTTCGATATTTTGATAATTATCGATAATTATTAAATTATCGATAACGATATGATTAATCGATTATCGATAATTTCTTTCGATTGATATTATCGATAATTTTGAACGCCTCCCATCCCTACAGATTACTTAAAATCAAATGATACATAAATCGCCCTAATTTAGCACTTTAGCGAGTTTGGAGCAAAAATATGGTCAACTTTTAGAGAGTCTGCCGCGTTTACCAAGGTTCTTTCAGAACTTTGGCGTTTACCAGCGTTACAATAGTTAGTACAAATCTTCTAGTTCAGCTTTTTTCGTAAAAGGAAAAAAGTGGAACTATGGTCACGCCGCAGCGTTACAATAGTTTCACTTTTTTAGTTCCACTTTCCTTCTACAACTGGAACTATTTTACTGTTGCATATATGCGGCGTGAAGATAGTTCCGCTTTTTCCCTTTTACGAACGAAAGTGGAACTAAAAGAGTGGTCAGCTATTGTCTGAAATAACCTTGGTAAACGCGGCGAACTCTCTATACAAAACTGCAATTTAAGGGGAAAATCGAGGCTTGCAGAGATTCCCCTATAAATATATTTTTCATACCTAGGAGCCGAAAAGTGCGACGAAGTCCAATATAGCCTTCGGCTCTGTCTGGAAACTTCTCACACGCCAAAAAAAAAATTTTGGTCCTAGGTGACGAAATAGTACATTTCGACGAAGTCGCACTTTTCGGGTCCTAGGTATGAAATGGACCAATGGATACCTAGGACCAAAAAAGTACACTTTTTCTCCGTCCAATATAAAAAATACTATTCGTACCACGGACTAAAAGTCTTTTTTACCGTATTAGCCTTCGGCTCGTTCTGGAAACCTCTCACGCACTAAAATATAATTTTACTTTACTAGTGAGGTAATGTGGCTATTCCCTCACTAGTGAAAACCTTTTCCCTCGCTCGTAAAGTAAAATGTTATACTTTACACGTGAAATAGTTTGATATCTCGTATCCACGATGAGTAAAAGTACCTCGGGTAAATAATATATCAAATTACTTCGCTGGTATAGTAGTGTACTATTTGTCCTAGGTACGAAATGTGCACATTAACACATGATTCCCGTTGACTTCACACCGAAAGTATGACGCACATCTGCCACTAAGTGATCTCTTTTATAGCATGAGATTAAATGCACAAAAATGGTAAGTGTGTAAACCATCCTCGCGTTCAATTCTGCATTACGCCGACATCAAGCATATTTTTTCCTTCTTTGCAAAACGACGAACATCAATTTGTCTCTGTAGTCTTTCGCAAATAGAACATTAAAGTAAAGTGTTACCATTTCTTGCATTGGTGATTGCAATTTAATTTAATTAGCAAAATGCCTCATTTAAAGCATACGCCACGATATGCAAACATTTTCTACAAATAAAGAAGATTACAGAGCAACATTGTTTTAATTTTACCATCCATATAATATGACTCGTCAAATAACAAAACTTTTATTGAGAAAAAAAAAAGAAACCGAATTTCCGTGAGAGTGGTACAAATTCACTTTACTGATCTTGTCTGCATGCCACAGTAAACGTAATGATAAATAAATGCAGCGGATAATGTAACAGCATGTTATGTTATGAAAATACGTTTTTCTTTAGCAAAACTTGTTCAGCAACTATGAAATTATGTGAATTGAGATTCAACTCTCATCCGGATAACAAAAACAATTTTTCTTTCACAGATAGATTTTGTATCAATTTAGTTGAAGCATTGATGATTAAAAACCTGGGAGGGGAGAATTGTGTAGAGAAAATTAATTTCCTACAAGAAAACTATTCTGTGTGTTTGTGTGTGACATGAAATGATCTTAACAAACGCTTCTCAATTTATTGCGGAAGTTTATTCAAAACGATATGTCAGTTATTTTTGCTCTGAACCGGCTGGCAGTTTCAGAAAGATTTTTCATTCTGACGATATAAGTCTTTCGCATTCCATTCAAAATTCTAAATATTAAGGAGCATCGATGCTTTGCTGAAAAACATACATTTGGGCGTTTTTTAAATACTGGATTTGGAAGAAAATTTTTTGAGACGCGGCATTTTTAAAACATCATGCCCGGAGCGATAGCGGAGGACTTGACTCAGTCTAACTTCCAAAAAAAGAACGAAGAAAATTTTTTGAGACGCGGCAACTATATATAGCCGAACATTTCAGCTTCTACCCTTTGGTTTATATCACCACAAAACATATTCTATCATATTCTCGCTTCAAATACGAGCAAAACGAGCTATCACTCGACTATGGAGGTTTAAAATTGCCGGAGATACATCGTTTTGAAATTGGTCACTTTTCATACAAAATACACCAAATTGACTTTTCCCAAACAATCAAAATCTTTCAACTTACTCTTTATGTTTCTATCTATCTATCGACGGTTGATCTCGGAAACTAGTCAGCCAATCTCCATGAAATTTTGCAGAAACCTCAGGGTGGGCATAAAAATGAAAATGTGATACGCAATTACCCCAGGAAAAACCAGAATTTTGTTTTATTGGCCTCGAAGTGGTTTCTGAGTGTGGTTTTCGAGGGTCGGGAACGTGTGTTCGGCTGTAGCTTAGCTGTATTGGAACCTACAGAGGCGTGCGACCCATCAAATGAAAGGTATTCGTAGCACGATTCGAACAAAAAAATTATTTAAAAAATCGGGGCAGATTCGTTTGAGCTAGAGTGATTAGAGTGACCAAATTTTGAGCTACTCGAGCGTAGGATGAAAGGACTAATTTTTTTGCGATTATGAGAGATAGAGAGTTACTTTCTTCGGCAAAGTCTCAGAATTTTACGAGTAGAACTGAGGGGCATATGTGAAAAATGTCGAAAGTTGGAAATGGGATTTTCGTCAAATTTTAGATTTTCGTCAAATTTTCGATTTTCGTCAAATTTTCGATTTTCGTCAAATTTTCAAATTTCGTCAAATTTTCGAATTTCGTCAAATTTAAAAATTTTAGAATTTTTAGAATTTCTGTTATAAACTATATAAATTAAATTTTACACCCAATTTTAGTTCAAACAAGCTGGCTTAGTTTTTCTCATCATCTGCCAAATAATTTTTACCAAAAAAAATTTGACTGGAAACAACCAAAATTTTACCAAAAAAATCTGCGTCGCATGTGGCAGATAAATTTTCTTGCTGGTCTGTTCCTGAACATTTGCCACTTTGCGACGCAGATTTTTTTGGTAAAATTTTGGTTGTTTCCAGTCAAATTTTTTTTTGGTAAAAATTATTTGGCAGATGATGAGAAAAACTAAGCCAGCTTGTTTGAACTAAAATTGGGTGTAAAATTTAATTTTTGCGTAACGAAGCTGAAAGCGTCAACTCTAGCTATATCATTCATTTTAGAAATTGTACTTCAAAGGCTGCGTCACACTTTTCTCGAAGAGATTTTTGTCGATATATCAGTCGTTTTAGAAGTGTAGTCAACACTGCTTTTTAGAACAGTTCTAATTAAAAAAATTGACGAAATTCAAAAATTTGACGAGATTCGAAAATTTGACGAAAATCGAAAATTTGACGAAATTCGAAAATTTGACGAAAATCGAAAATTTGACGAAATTTGAAATATGACGAAAATCTAAAATTTTTCTAATTGCCCACCATGTAAACCATAATATTCATAAACTTTGAATTTAGAAATTTCAACAAGCTGCCCGTTTTTTACCACAATCGACGCAAAATCGAAGAAATTACTGGCTATCGACACTCAGATATATGGTTACCATTTCTCCATGGAACTCCCGGTGAACAACCGAACCTTTCTGTCACGTTTGTATTTTAATTAGTGAAATGTCGCAAGATTTAGTTAAAACGATTTTGTTTTATATTCAGAATGTACGACAATGTCGTGCCTTGTGTGTTTTTCTTTTTGTTATGAATACATATACGAGTAAATAAATAAATAAACGCAAAAATCAAATTTTACACCCAATTAGTTCAAACAAGCTGGCTTAGTTTTTCTCATCATCTACCAAATAATTTTTACCAACAAAAAAAATTGACTGGAAACAACCAAAATTTAACCAAAAAAAAAACTGCGTCGCGTCGCATGTGGCAGATAAATTTTCTTGCCGGTCTGTTCCTGATAATTTGCTACTTTGCGACGCAGATTTTTTTGGAAAAATTTTTGTAATTGTAATAGTATTTTTCATGTGTTTTCGACCCCTTACCGTGGATTTACATAGCAACGTAAAAGTGACAGATGCAATGTTTTTTAAATACTGCAACCCGAAATTTCATTCATAAAATTAAAATTATGAATGAAATTTCGAGTTGCCGTATGAGAAAATTTTTGCATCTGTCACTTTTACGTTGCTATGTAAATCCACAGTTACATGAAAAATTTTTTGCGTATCTGTTTTGGCAAAGGCTCTATACCAGGCAAAAGTTGACCGATTTTTAAACGTCGGATTCGTTCCTCACATCCGCCGTTTATACAATGACAACAAATGAATGAGGGTGATATGGATTTTTATTGTGCGCGAAATTTTTGAAAACGCAACTGATTTTTGTGGAAATTTTTTTATTTTTATTTTTTTTAAGGTATTTCAGGTTTTAGGTATTTAGATTGATATATATTTGATCACCCTAAATACCTAAAACCTGAAATACCTTAAAAAAATAAAAATAAAAAAATTTCCACAAAAATCATTTGCGTTTTCAAAAATTTCGCGCACAATAAAAATCCATATCACCTTCATTCATTTGTTGTCATTGTATAAACGGCGGATGTAAGGAACGAATCCAACGTTTAAAAATCGGCCAACTTTTGCCTGGTATAGAGCCTTTGGTTTTGGACGATTGCTTTTAGGCAATTTCGCGAGTTGTAGCCCGAACGAAGTGAGATACACAAAATGTAATTGTCTTAAAGAAACATTTCAGTAATGTCAAAACAACCTTTTTCTCTTAAGTCGATCAAAGCCTATTCGTAGAATTTTGAATGGAATCAATTCTTAAGAAACGTTAGGTGTCAAATGAATTCATTGTTTTAGAACCTGTACGATACCACAGTTACATTAAAATTAATAGTAGTTTCGTTCAATCATATTTAAGCCGCAAATGCAGCCAGAATGGAAAATTTGACGAAAAAATGGATGAATGGACAGAATGTTACTGTTTTCGAATGAATATTTTCAGGCAAATTTTTCTGTTTGCTGTTACTGCTAGCTTTTGGTGAGAAGTAAACTAGTCAGGAGCAGTCGAGACAAATATATTCAAACAAGGAGCCTTAATCCCATTTAAATCGTTCATGCATTCATTTCATGCATTTTAGAAGTTTAATGTCAATATAAAAAGTCTACGTCCCTCGTCGAGTCAACTGGTACGTTGGCGCTGCCTGTTTTACTTTACAATGTCGTACTTGCAGGATAACAATGACAAACAAAATAAACGCAAAGTCGAATAGAAAATCTTTATTTTAGTGCTTGGAAGCTGGGATATTTCCATTATTATCCATTAAAACATCCAAATTTACGACGAAATAACCCAGAATATCAGGAGTGTTGCTCTCCTCTTCTTTTCGAGCATCTGTTGCATGCATTAAAGTTTTATTGATGTCCCACACCTTTTAAAATAAAGTCAAGAACCGAAGACGAATTCAATTAACTTTTTATTGCTTTTTTATATAAACATAATCAATGACCTCAAGACAGATAACATTCCAGCATCACATTTCAATACCAGAATATCCAACAAAGTCGATTGTTTAAAAAGCGAATACAATGTTCACAAACAGTTGGTTTCCGATTGAGCAAAAGAAGCAATCGATGAAAGAAGTGCAAGGGTATTGAATCGAATTTGATAATTGCGTTTGGTCGTTATTTGCATATTCCGTGTCCTCCTCCATTTTGTTCATCATTATCGACATAAATAAAAAAAAAAATTAAAGAATCATCGAGTGGGTACTTGGATATTGCGATGTATGAATCGGAATCCCACCATAATCAATTGGTTTAGAGAAGTAGAAAAAATCGTTGAAGAGGAAAGTATTTTTTTCTTTCATTTTCATTTTACTTTTCTCTCTGCCGGTGAACTGGAAGTGATGTGTAGGTAAATTTCATTTTCATTGAACTTCTTTTCGACGGTTAAAGATTTCGGTCGCAACAATTACATCAGTTTGATTTGAGATCTCGGTGTAACGGTAACATATATTATACGCGCCGGGAATTGGTGTATATGTGGATTTTATGTGTTTGCAAAAAAAAAAAAATTTTTTGTTTTTTGTTAAACCAACAAAACAGATTCGGTTCCTCAACACTTTCGTTGTCATCATCCGTAAGGAAAGTGAAGTTAATGGTGTGCAACAATTTAAAAATAAAATTTATTTTTGTATTTCAAAAAACATAAAGTAATTAAAAGTGTATCAACTACGTGCTTGTGAACAATAGAAAATTTGTGCACGCGTTTTTTTTCGTTATCTGATCAGAAACTGTAATCTGAAATATGTTCAACTTTCGTCGAAGTCGCGTTAAACGGTGTCTATTACTCGGTTCGAAAATTCTAATTAATTGGCTTCTATTGACCTCGAATATAATGCCATGCAGCGGATCCAGCTCAAATACAACCGACTTTTCGCCACAAACATTTTCCTACGATGTTTCGTCGAACGCTCCCACACATCAACACACAACGGAATCTTATGATTTAAATTCGATCGAAACGCAAATCAAACAATTCTTAAACGTTCATCCCGCCAATAAATCGATGGACCTTCTTATACGAGACGTATTCAACGTTGATAATCCGAATCCCATGTACATTTTTGTGCTACCCGGTGAAAAGAATCGCACTTTGGTATTAACTCGTAACAGTTTCGATCAGGCTGTCTATCCAAACATCAGCACAGGTCAGCGTTTCATTAAGGACGATAATGCTAAAAAATTATTACAATTAATCGGTAGCGGTACGATTAAAGATAAATCAAAGGACGCTGACTTCGACAATTTAATTTTTGATTTGAAAGACCTGGATGAGGCGGAAAGTATGCGAATTGTGGCGGAAAATGTTCGAACAGAGCGAAATTTCATCGAATTTATGGAACGATTGAATAAAAACGCTAATGTCGGTTCGAACATTGTTCAGGAACATACACCACACCAGAGTTCGGTCGATGTTTCGAAAACAGTGAATAAGGAGTACGAGGATTTGGTTAGTCCGAAACTGAAATACAAATTCGAAATTGATTACTCGGGAGATTCGTTGAGGCACACCACACAGGGTACGGTTAAAACAACTGAGCTAGATTGGAAAGATCTGGGATTGGATGGATGGATTGGCGGATTGCGTGAACCGGGCAAGGATTTTGATACCACTGTTACAGAGTGAGTTGGACTAGCGTTGATTGAATAATTATATTTTTGTCCAAACTTTTTGCTAGCGTTACTTCTGTTGTTCATTAGCTTTAAGGAACATTTAAATTGTTATATGATGAAGCGGGACATGTCAAACTAGCAAATTATAAGAAAAACGAAATTTTATTGACTTAGCTCGGTTTCAAATTGGCTGACGATGTCAACGAAAGTTTTTTTTTTGATAGTCAAAGTCATTTCATTTTTCTTATAAGTCGCTAATGTGACATGTCCCGTTTCAGCATTTAAGTCTTTTCTTATAAGCGAACGCCAGTACTCAGCAATACCCTTCGGTACGCGTTGGTAAGAGCTGAAGTATTTAAATAAAAGGTGATAAAAACGAACAGGACCGTGTGCTAATGAAGTGGAGGAATTTCTGTTTAGAGGGATTCTTTTGAAAAACAGCCTACCGAAATCGGACGCATTTTCCAGTGGACTTTTTTATATGTACCTAGAAAGGACCTCGACCCTAGAAGCCAAATCCACTTTCAACAAAGTTCTTCGAAGCTTGTGTGGCTGGTGAAAGGTGAGCAAAAACCTAAAAATTGCAACAAAAATTTCTTCAGTTACACGATCCGTACAGGGTCGTGTGGGGTGTCATTAGAAAGGTAATCACATGTACTATTGAGCCGAATGGGGACTTATTGGGTTTAAAATTCATTGACACTGAAATATGTGCAGTTGAAGTCTTCAACCGAAGACTGACACTGTTCTTACAGAAATTTCTCGATGTACACAAAACGTACATGGTCGTATCATTTGAAAGGTAATTGTATGTGCTTTTGGGCCAAATAGTGTCTTATGTGGTTTGGATGCATCTACGATGAAATAGAAGTTGAAATGTTTAGGTGTACATATTTCATCATAGATGCATCCAAACTTCATAAAACCCTGTTTGGCCCAAAAGCACATTAAATTACCTTTCAAAGGATACCCCACGCTACCATGTACGTTTTGTGTACCTCGAGAAATTTCAGTAAGAACTGTGTAAGTCTTCGGTTGAAAACTTTAACTGCACATATTTCAGTGTCAATGAATTTTAAACCCAATAAGTCTCTATTCGCCTCAATAGTACGTGATTACCTTTCTAATGACACCTCACTCGACCCTGTACGGATCGTGTAACTGGAGAAATTTTGGTAAGAAAATTGCAAGTGTTCGGTTTTTGATCACCTTTCACCCAGCCACACAAACTTCGAAGAATTTTTTTGAAAGTGGTTTTGGCTTCTAGGGTCGAAGTCCTTTCTAGGCACATATAAAAAAGTCCACTGGAAAATGTGTCCGATTTCGGTAGGCTGTTTTTCAAAAGAATCCCTCTTAGTCCAATTTGAAAATTATTTTTCCTAACTAGCGTTTAAATATCGCCACTTCGTCGCGTATTTCCAGCGTTGTTTAAGAAAAACATTGTTCATAAATTATGCTAAAGAGGGATTCTTTTGAAAAACAGCTTACCGAAATCGGGCGTGTTTTCTAGTGGAACTTTTTATAGGTACCTAGAAAGGACTTCGACCCTAGAAGCCAAAACCACTCTCAAAAAAATTCTTCGAAGCTTTTATGGCTGGTGAAAGGTGATCGAAAGCCGAAAATTTGCACTTTTCTTACCAAAATTTCTCCAGGTACACAAGCCGTACAGGGTCGTGTGGGGTGTCATTAGAAAGGTAATCACATGTACTATTGAGCCGAATAGAGACTCATTGGTTTTAAAATTAATCCTCACTGAAATATGTGCAGTTGAAGTTTTCAACAGAAAACTTGCACTTTTCTTACCAATATTTCTCTAGTTACACGAGCCGTACATGGTGGTGTGGGGTATCATTTGAAAGGAAATTCTATGTGCTTTTGGGCCAAATAGGGTCTTATGGGGGTTTGAAAGCATCTACGATGAAATATGAGAAGTTGAAATGTTTAAGTGCCCATATTTCAGCGCAACTAAACCCCATAAGACCCTATTTGGCCCAAAAGCAGGGGCTATTTAGTTGAATTTTCAGCAAATTTTGGCGAATTTGGAGAATTTGACGAATTTTGGCGAATTTTGACGAATTTTGGCGAATTTTGACGAATTTTGGCGATTTTTTGTGAATTTATACATGATTTTAAGAAATTTCAAAGAATCTTAGAACTTAGTTACATATTTTTGGCCAAGACATTCCAGAAATCTATTTTTAACCGGGAAGCCATGATGGCTTTTTTTTTGGAAAAACGATGAAAAATGTCCTAATTTTGTGAATTTTACATATATTTGTAAATTTGGTAGATTCTTGCATATTTTTGTTATGCTATATCACAAAACTAGCAAAATATTTCAAAAAACATAAATTTGGAAGAAAATTTTCAAAATTTGAATTTTTTAATTTGGGAGAATTTCGGCGAATTTCGACGAATTTTGGCGAATTTCGGCAAATTAATTCAACTTAATAGCCCCTGCCCAAAAGCACATAAAATTACCTTTCAAATGATACCCCACACCACCATGTACGGCTCGTGTAACTGGAGAAATATTGGTAAGAAAAGTGCAAGTTTTCTGTTGAAAACTTCAACTGCACATATTTCAGTGTCAGGCCCGGACTGGCCATATGGTGAATTCGGGGAATTCCCGATGGGCCTTTTGGATTTTTGTATGAGAATTTTTAATTTGTGGGCTTTTTAAATTGAGTTGCATGGAGCCCCCGATGGGCTTTTTCGAGCCAGTCCGGTACTGTTCAGTATGGATTAATTTTAAAACCAATGAGTCTCTATTCGGCTCAATAGTACATGTGATTACCTTTCTAATGACACCCCACAAGACCATGTACGGCTCGTGTACCCGGAGAAATTTTGGTAAGAAAAGTGCAAGTTTTCGGTTTTTGATCACCTTTCACCAGTCACAAAAACTTCGAAGAATTTTTTTGAAAGTGGTTTTGGGTTCTAGGGTCGAAGTCCTTTCTAGGCACATATAAAAAAGTCCACTGGAAAATGCGTCCGATTTCGGTAGGCTGTTTTTCAAAAGAATCCCTCAAAAGCATTTTTTCTAGAGAACTCGAACTTCTCATTCACTAAAAAGCCCCTCAGCAAATGCGTTAAGAATAGTATATTACTATACCAGTGAAGTAAGTTGATATATCGTATCCAGATGAGTAAAAGTATCCGAGGGCGTCAGCCCAACTTTCACCTACTTTCACTCATGCAATCTGAATATGAATAGAACACTTGCAATCAACCAACGCACTCCACACAACAGAACAGATTTTATTAACTGTCATTTGGCCTCTTATTTGTTGTTGTTGGTCCAAATTAGCTTTTTTGGTTTTTTTTTTGAATTATGTTGCTAAACTGCCTGTTCTTGGAGTGCGTTGAATCAACGCATGACGCTCTAATCAATTACATCTAAAAATTTTCTTTCTTTACTTTATACGAATAGATCAAAAACAACTGAGAATACAAACATTATCTCGTCCACATACATTTATTATTCAAAGCCAAAGTTTCCAACGGCCTACAATCCGCTATACAGACGAACCAAACCAGTAGAAGGGAGTACTTTTCCGACTGTGTACACGAAAAGTCCCCAGCAGAAGAAGAAACACTCAACACGACACCGAAGACCAAAGTCAAAGAACAATTCAGTGCAAGATACATACTTCGAGCATACGATCAAACATCCAGCAGATCAGTCCAACTCTGTGACCGGTTCAAATCATCTGGAAACAGCAACACCACCAGCCAATATAAATTCATGGGAAATTGACATGCACATTCCTAGTGTGCTGACCGATTTGCTGAAAAAGGAAAATCCTCGCTTAGCCGAAATCACCGAAACCCTCTCCACAATCAAGCCAAAGTGGCCGATAACCAGCAGTCGAGCTGAACATAAAGATGACGATGTGTACATAGCTAGAGCAAATAATCCATTCGGTCATAGCACAAAGTGGCTGTGGAGGTATGTTGTCAGTGTGGAATTGATTAATCGGAACTGAACGGTGAATATTTTCAAGAAACACATCGTCTGCCGACGGAACGGATAACGAGAATCGTTCGAAACGCGGCGCACTGGAATTGTATTCCATGGTAAAATGTGCTACCGGCTGCGATCCGCTCATTTTTAAGGGATACGGTTGCTATTGCGGATTTCTGGGCTCTGGTCGTACACTGGATGGCATTGACAGGTAACTCAGTAACGTTTATGAACAGTTCGATTCGTCGGATGTTTTATGTTGAGTGATCCACTGAAGAAGAAACTGTTTCATACGCTCATGTATTAAGCACGGTAACGGTAAAGCAAAAGCGTTATGTTCAATCCTAGCGAATTTATTCTTCTGCGAAAGGTAATGTTAAGAAGGCGTTTTGTTCGATTCTGAGGAAACTATGATTTTACGAAACACAACGTAAAGACACTTTGTTCGATCCCATAGACGTTTTATCTGATTTTTTAGTGCGTCGAAAGAGATTTAAAGCGTTACGTGTTTCAGCCTTTTCGAAGCAATTAAAAACGTATTTTTGTTAGCGTTTCTTCACACTTTCGCGACTTTTCTTGGCCTGCCTTCACATTTTGGCGACTTTTGTTGTTGATTTAACAAAATTTAATAAACCAAAAATGATGAATTGTCGAGAAAAATCAAAGTGTGAATCTTGTCGATTTGACTTTGGCTATCGTTCACGGGCTATCGTTCTTGGGATTCTTCCAATGGTAAATGATATGTTGTCGCAATATTCGAATAGAGGAAGTTTGTATGCAAAAGAACATTCATCGTATCACCCATGAATGTTTGGAATGTAGCAAAGCCTACCAATTGGTATCATTGGAATGCCGTGACTAGTAGTGAGGAGGCAAGATAGTTTTTCCGTTTTGTTGCTTGGCGGAGGCAGCGACATACCTCAGACGCTCACCGATATTAGTAGTCAATTTTATTTCAATGACCCTTATCTCAGTGTAGATGACTCCCAAACGCAACAAGACGACATGACCTCACTTTCCAATTGATGTCATGGTCTGTCGTGTAAACCGTATAGGTGTCACTTGGTATTCTATTGATTCTATTTAAAATGGGTCAGACTTTAGCAGGCTGTTTTTAAAAAGTGGCACCATTTTAGGAACAGAGTAAAATGAGTTTATGCATTCGCCGTATAGGCGAAATTTTGAAGAAAACGAGCCGTCAGAACAGTCGGAGCGTTTGCTGCGACTGAGCCCCGTACGAACCCGTACATCTATTGCGCACGTGACCCTAGTGCGTCTGTCACCCTTCTTTGCCTATTGCGCCCGTAAACGTAGTTAAAGCAAAATTATTATTAAATGTGTATATCTTAGAAATTGCGCGTAGCGCAATTACGAAGCCCCGTACGACATTCCTCTCCAATTGACCTAAAATTTTAATTTATTGAGCATAAATATACATAGGGGCCTAGTAGCGGCCTCAGTCTAAGGACCAGTATTTAAAATTTTGTCAACAACATTCTATTCAGCTTTCGATTACTTTACAAATAAAACAAAAATTTGGAAAAACTGATGAAATTTACCCGAGTTACATGCAAGATACACATAGGGCCCAAGTAGCAGCCTTAGTCCAAGGACCAAATTTAATTTTTTCGTCAACAACATTCTATTCGGCCTTCGATTACCTTCCCAATGAAACAAAAATTAGGAAAAACGAATGAAATTTACTCGACATATATGCAAAATACACTTAGGGCCCTAGTGGCGGCCTCAGTCCGAGGATCCAAATTTAACAATTTTTTCAACAACATTCTATTCGGAATTCGATTACCTTCCCAATGAAACAAAAATTAGGAAAAACGAATGAAATTTACTCGACATATATGCGAGATACACTTAGGGCCCTAGTGGCGGCCTTAGTCCAAGGACCCAAATTTAAATTTTTTTCAACAACATTCTATTCGGCCTTCGATTACCTTTCAAATGAAACAAAAATTAGGAAAAACGAATGAAATTTACTCGAGTTATATGCAAAATACACATAGGGCCTAGTATCGGCCTCAGTCCGAGAATCCAAATTTAATTTTTTTCAACAACATTCTATTCGGCCTTTGATTACCTCCCAAATGAAACAAAAATTACAAAAAACGGATGAAATTTGCTCGAGTTATATGTAAAATACACATAGGGCCCTAGTAGCGGCCTTAGTCCGAGGACCCAAATTAAATTTTTTTCCAACAACATTCTATTCGGCCTTTGATTACCTCCCAAATGAAACAAAAATTACGAAAAACGGATGAAATTTGCTCGAGTTATATGTAAAATACACATAGGGCCCTAGTAGCGGCCTTAGTCCAAGGACCCAAATTTAATTTTTTTTTAACAACATTCTATTCGGCCTTTGATTACCTTCCAAATGACACAAAAATTACGAAAAACGAATGAAATTTACTCGAGTTCTATGTAAAATACACATAGGGCCCCAAGTAGCATTTCACTTCTAAGGCCCTAACTCACGGTCCACTCACCCGATTTTAAAGAACTTTTTTTTCCTGGATTGGTATTGACAATACCTATCATTTGCCGTGTCATCGTTTATTTTGCCATAAATATCACCAAAAGACCTTAAATCACTTAGGTGGCCCTAACTCACGAAGGGCCGACCCGAATATGCCCATCTTCGAACTTAGCCTCACTATTTTGACTATCTTTCAGGGAAATTTTTTTTTTGAAATCGGATTTGATTTACTCAAGATATCGACGTGACGGACGGACAGACGGACAGACAAAATTTTTATTGCTGATTCGTCATCTATGAACATAGGCACTTTGCCCTTACCGTCTGCTTCGAATTCCATCAATTACACACGGCATCGTAATCCTATAAGCCCCTTCGTACTTCGTACGGGGCTAAAAACCTGATCTAACGCAAAAATATCGGTCAAATAATTTTAAATTGAAGGAAATTCGAGCCATGAGCCGAAATACTTCGTCACTTTTTCAGATTTTCAAAAAGTTGATAAAATTGAGTGAGAAACATCACTGAATCCATTGGACCTCTGTGGACCATTTTTCCCTTTCAGATGCTGTAAAATGCACGACTACTGCTACGAAACGGCTAACTGTCCCATGTTTATCGAATATTTTGTGCCATATGTGTGGAAATGTTACCGGGGACGACCACTGTGCGGTAAATTTATTTTTATTTTCTTCACCAAAATAACTTTCACCTATTGGCTAATCAATGTCATAAATAAATCCAGCCATAGATCAAGGTGAATGGGGTGGTCCTGGATCTTGTGCGTCACGGTTATGCGAGTGTGACCAGACTTTGTCAAAGTGCTTACGACGCTTTTATTGTCCACGAAAACGAGCGGTCTGTACATCATCGCCCTGGAGACTGTTGCAAAATGTTATCATGGAAATATGATGAAGATTGCATTGTTTTGGACGGACGCAACGACAATGTATTTGAGGTAGTTAATTCATGTAGTACAAAGTAAAGGATCAACTTCCGGTACGGATAAAGGCTCATGCGACGAGAGAAATATAGCCTGTATTGTAAGGTACCACTCCCACCAATCGAACTAATGACCAGAAACCAGAAATGGACTCAGTTTTTATACAGTTTTAATTTTGACATTCATAATACACGATTTACGCTGGTGGCAGTCGTTTTCGTTTTCTTGTCATCTTAACACCAGGCGACGACGACGTTTTTTCATTTTCCTTTTTCCACGTGTCCATTATGGTTTCTACCGCACCGAATGCAAAATCTCTCATCTCGATAGCCATGTCACGCGTCACCATGTCGTTACAATTGTAAATGATTGCATTGTAGCACATCAGCGCGATATCATGTTGAAAGTCAATAGTCGTGCGACACTTGCCAGATTCAATGTTTCGTTTGATGGTGTGCAAATCCATCGGATAGTGGATGTACGATCGATAGTCGGCTTTCTTGTCGTCGGATATTTGTTTCTGAAAAATGGAAGCGTACTTGTGGCTGTACACTTGATTGTACACCAATAAAATTGACTTTTTCCACGTGCGATACTCGTGGTCATCGACGGAAGCTGGCGAATTGGGAAGTGAATCCAGTACGGGCGTGGAACGCGACCGACGCGACGACGACTTGGATTCTGCATCATCATCGATGTATGGACTTTCGGAGCGATCGCGTTCCTTGACCCTTGTCAGTGGCTTGTTTTCTTCGGCAACAGAATCCAATCGTTTTTCCACGCTCGAACTATCCAACTTTTTGCGAGAATAGTCGCGCTTGACTTTGCCACTTTTATCTTCCCGAATCACTTCGATGGGAGAATCGTCGTCTGTGTCAACAATGGTTCGATCATTCGATTTAGCTTCCCCAATTGGCTCTTTATTTTCGGGTATTACATCATCCGTCACTCCTTTTGAATCCTCGTCGTCGTCGTCATCATCATCTGTTGATTCGGTTCGACTTTTTGATTTATTTGTGTCCTTCTGCTCATCTTCTTTCACACTCTCGACAACGTCCATTTTCACTTCATCGGATACGGTGGCCTCAGAATTGGCATCATCTGTTTCCTCAATAACAACAACCGCTTCCTGTTTGTCCTCTTCACTTTTATCATCCTTTATTTCTACAACTTCCATTGTTTCAGCTGGCTGCTCCTTTTCTTCGTCCACAACCACGGAATCACTTTTCGGCTCATCGACTTCAACCTCATTCGCATCTTCTGTGAGATTTTCCGTTGCAGGAAATCCATCGGCTGACTCATTTCCATCACTTTGTCCAAACTTTGTCTGGTGATCAGTTTCCTCGTTCGAGTTATCGCTGTTCTCTTTTAGGCCTTTGAGTCCCTGAATTTCGCGTTTTATACTTTCCAAACATTGGTCATCGTTGCTGTCCGATTCGAATACATCCGGCTCCTTGGTTTTTGAGGTAGTGTCCTCCTCATTCGACTGTTTCACTTCTAATGCCGGTTGAGTACATTTGAACAGCTCTGCTAGGGGAACATCGTTCGAAAAATCGGATTGATCTTCCTCCTTCAGCTCCACAACCTCTCTGGTCTCCAAAACGCTCTCGGTTGGTGAGGTGGACTGAAAGAAAAGTTTTATGAAAAATGGTAAACTGCAATACAAGCTGTTGCTACTTCCAATGCAAAACGTTCAAAAAGTGTGGTTACCTTCGGCACATTCACTTCATCTCCATCCGTTGCAACAAGTTGATTAACGTCTTCTTCTTGTGCTTCCACACACATTTGCTGATCATCAGGAAACCCCGCCGCCTTCGAATCGTCTTGATCTACCTTTTCCATCTCGTTTACTCGTTGTTCCTCTTCGATCATAGATTCAACATTCTCCAGTAATTCCGGTGTAAGAATTTCAGCCAGATCGTCTATGTTATCCGGTATGAAATTGAATACGTCAATTAATTGCTGGTCTTCGTCTCTAGTGCCGTCCTCGTTACTCTCGCTATCAGTGACGGTGTTTACGGGAACAATGTTGGCCTCAATTTGTTGCTGAAATTGGTTCATTTCTTGCGGTCGAAATGTACCCGAATCGATGCGAGCCAACGGCGGAATTTTCTGCGGCGATTCTTTGAATTTGTTTTCCAACAGCATTGATAATGTTGGCGCTGCCTGAGATGGCGATTGAACGACGTTCGATTGTTCGAAATGGATCGACGGTGCCAGTGACGGCATTTGTACGGGAAATGTTTGATGTTGTACCGAAATTGGAATGTTTGAGAGTGAACCAGTCAGGAGATTGGTTATAGTCGGAGCCGTCACTCGATTATTGTTGGGTGAGCTAATTGAAGTGTGGAGCATAGTGGCAGGATTTGGTGCCGGCGATGGGGATTTTAATAAAGATGTAAGCAATGGGGATGTACCTTGCTTGGCATTGGTGTCATCAATGTCCATGTCTTCGGCCGGATTGATTTTTATATTTAAATTTGATGGCTTCGACGGCGATTGATTTGCTGCATTTTGAAAGAAGTGGGCCGGTCGCCAAGCTCGTTCATGCTCCATTTTCCGTTCTTCCCGTTCCTCCAGCCATTGTTTTCGTTCGAGCTGTTCTTTTTGCCGCTTCTTCTGCTCCTGTGTCATCTGAGCATATAATTCTCTGAGTCGTTCGATGTCAGCCTTTTTCGATTGAATTTCCATAATTTCATCGTTGGTTTTCTTGTGTTGTTCCTCGTCGGTCGATAGCAAATTTTCCAGTTCATCGATGCGTTCCTGTCTCAAATCTCTTAATATCAATTCAGCGGGAGTTTCAACCGCCACCGTTTGGCTGTTGTCTTTTTCGGAACGCTTTTTCCGTTTCGGCGTTGCAACATTCTCTAAGAGCTGGCCGTATTGAGCCGCACACGATTTCTGTGAAAACCAGTCACTGGGCCTGTCACCGCCACACAGTCCCTTGAGCGCTCGGCTTACCGTCATCCAATTTTGATCACCACTGCACGCAACCACCGATGCAAGCGATAATTTTTCACGAATGGACCACGAGTCTAGCGGAACTCGTTTTAGTTGCAGCCGTTCTTTTATCGAACTCATTCTAAATGAGAATTATGAAGTATTTGTGCCACTAATTTTACTCTTACGATCTAAATTCATTGAGTTTTTTTAGTTACTGATGCGCTTTATTTATTTTGTTTGATTCTGGTAGACGTTGTGGAATTAAACGAAATGTACCACATAGCCAATGCGATACCGCATTGCTGTAGCAGCGTTGACATCATTTTGCTTTCATGCTTTCGACATTTTGTGTGACATTTTGTTTTGATGTTATTGACATGAACTGGCTGTCAGAAAGTAAAAGCAATTGCGGATACGCTTATTAGCCCCGTACGAAGTACGAAGGGGCTTATAGGATTACGATGCCGTGTGTAATTGATGGAATTCGAAGCAGACGGTAAGGGCAAAGTGTTTGCCTATGTTCATAGATGACGAATCCGCAATAAAAATTTGGGCCGTCTGTCCGTCTGTCCGTCTGTCCGTCACGTCGATATCTTGAGTAAATCAAATCCGATTTCAAAATTTTTTTTTCCCTTGAAAGATAGTCAAAATAGTGATACTAAGTTCGAAGATGGGCATATTCGGGTCGGCCCTTCGTGAGTTAGGGCCACCTAAGTGATTTAAGGTCTTTTGGTGATATTTATGGCAAAATAAACGATGGAAATGTAAATGACACGGCAAATGATAGGTATTGTCAATACCAATCCAGGAAAAAAAAGTTTTATAAAATCGGGTGAGTGGACCGTGAGTTAGGGCCTTAGAAGTGAAAAGCTACTAGGGCCCTATGTGTATTTTACATATAACTCGAGTAAATTTCATATGTTTTTCGTAATTTTTGTTTCATTTGAAAGATAATCGAACACCGAATAGAATGTTGTTGAAAAAAAAATTAAATTTGGGTCCTTGGACTAAGGCCGCTACTAGGGCCCTATGTGTATTTTACATATAACTCGAGCAAATTTCATCCGTTTTTCGTAATTTTCGTTTCATTTGGAAGGTAATCAAGGGCCGAATAGAATGTTGTTCAAAAAAAATTAAATTTGGGTCCTCGGACTAAGGCCGCTACTAGGGCCCTATGCGTATTTTACATATAACTCGAGTAAATTTCATTCGTTTTTCGTAATTTTTGTGTCATTTGGAAGGTAATCGAACGCCGAATAGAAAGTTGTTGAAAAAAAAATTAAATTTGGGTCCTTGGACTAAGGCCACTACTAGGGCCCTATGTGTATTTTACATAGAACTCGAGTAAATTTCATTCGTTTTTCGTAATTTTTGTGTCATTTGGAAGGTAATCAAAGGCCGAATAGAATGTTGTTGAAAAAAAATTAAATTTGGGTCCTCGGACTAAGGCCGCTACTAGGGCCCTATGTGTATTTTACATACAACTCGAGTAAATTTCATCCGTTTTTCGTAATTTTTGTTTCATTTGAAAGATAATCGAACACCGAATAGAATGTTGTTGAAAAAAAAATTTGGGTCCTTGGACTAAGGCCGTTACTAGGGCCCTATGTGTATTTTACATATAACTCGAGCAAATTTCATCCGTTTTTCGTAATTTTTGTTTCATTTGGAAGGTAATCAAAGGCCGAATAGAATGTTGTTGAAAAAAAATTAAATTTGGGTCCTCGGACTAAGGCCGCTACTAGGGCCCTATGTGTATTTTACATATAACTCGAGCAAATTTCATACGTTTTTCGTATTTTTTGTTTCATTTGGAAGGTAATCAAAGGCCGAATAGAATGTAGTTGAAAAAAAAATAAATTTGGATCCTCGGACTGAGGCCGATACTAGGCCTATGTGTATTTATACTCAATAAATTAAAATTTTAGGGCTATTTGAAAGTTTTGTTTTGTTTGAAAGGAACGTCGTACGGGGCTTCGTAATTGCGCTATGCGCAATTTCTAAGATGTACACATTACATAATAATTTTACTTTAACTACTTTAACCGGCGCATAGGCTTACGGTCAAAGTAGGGTGACAGACGCACTAGGGTCACGTACGCAATAGATATACGGGTTTGTACGGGGCTCAGTCGCAGCAAACGCTCCGACTGTTCTGATGGCTTGTACAGAAATAAGATTCGCTGAGGCATTTTATTTGTGACAGTAAGATGCTTGGATGAGGTCTTACAAAAGACTGATTTAGTGTATTATTAGCTTAACAATATTGGAAACACAGGGGCTATCACGGCTATCATTCATTGTTATAATTTCAAACTTTCGATTTAGAAAGCAATAAAAAACTGACAGACGTTTTGGTCAATATTGTGAAACGATAGACATTTTTCAATAAATAAACAAATAAAAATGTCACAAGTGGAAGTATTTTTTACTGTAAATGTGCTGACGTGAATCAAACCGGAGAACTTTTATTTCCTAAAGGCTAGTATACGCAGGTCAGACTTATATTGTGCAAGAAAAACATCTCACAGATAGTTTAACTTAAAGTTGAGTGCACAGGTTTGCTGAAAAATTAATGGAAATGGACCTCAGCCAAAGTCTGCTAAATTCGCTCAGAATGGAAACCTAACGTGAACTAATTTCTCAAGCATTTCTCACGACCTTTATACTTACTAGCCTGAAATGTCATACAAATTCCAAAATCCAAAATACTACAATGTATTGGCACTTGAGGAAGAAGTGGGCGACATCTTTCGACAAAAAATGACTTACTAAACAACAAAAGAAAACTTGAAAAGCAAGGTCATTTACTGTCAGCTTGCATTTTGGGTACATTGGGGAATAATAAGATAGATGACTTTTATTTATTGTAATTTTATTATTTGAAAGAAAAGATCGATTTTTTACTGGCTGCGTCATTATTGTGAGCAGTCTTCTTTTTCGTTCAATAAACAAAAAAAATTTACTGTCAAAATGTATGAACAAATTTGATTTTTAACAGCTCTAATTAAATTGTTGCCTAGTAAGTTACTATATCTCGTGTAATTTTGTGTGTAATTACAGTGCAAATGATTAAAAATTTATTTCGATTGTGTAAACATCAAAAAAATTGAATAAACTAGATAAAACCGAAATCCTCCATACATTTTGACAGAAAGTGGTCTTTGCGTTCCATGCAATTTAGTGACAACTAAGCGACCTCTACAGTACATCTCAAGTGCCAATAGGTTTGATCCAAGTACCATTAAACACGAATTTTCACTGGCCAAACGAACACGATTTCATCCACAGAGATCGGTTTTCATATACATATTGATGAGGTTATGACTCTATGGATGAAATTTAACTGTAATTTGACAATTTGTATGGCCTTGGACCAGACCCATTCATTGGCCAACACAAAATGATGGTAGAAGCAAGGTTTTAAAAGAGCAACTTTGGTTAGATATAAGTGAACCAAATTAGGATTGCATTTTCAGAAGCCTAGATAATCCGAACATGTAGTTCTGCATAAGTTTTGTTAAAATTAATTATAGAAGGACCTTTCAATTGAATAAATATTTAAAAAAGAAAAGAAATAGAGTTGCAATACATCCGTGCATTCTACTAGTCGGTGCGTTCAAAGTATATAAACACTGAAGGTAATGCAAATCCGCAGTTACACACGGATCCAAACTTTCAGGTGAATTGTAGCTCCGTCATGTTACACACGTATTCAATTCGTTTGCGTCAAGTTGCATCTAGTGGTGAATTTGGAACGATTTTGCGGCGTTTTGTTGCACACATATAAAATACGTTTGCGTCAAGTTGTATTTAGTGGTGAATCGGAAGTATTTAGTGCCGTCATGTTGCACAAGTCTAAGTTAGACAACATACGAAAATGAATTCACCTCAAAGTTTGGATCCGTAATTTCTCTGATCCGTTGAGGATCTGCATTACCTTCAGTGTTTATATAGTTTGGGTGCGTTGTTGGCTGCTTTTATCATTTCTCCGTAAATAAAAAAACGATTTTCAATACTTCGTCTATGTCAACGTCAACGAGACATTAGGTTACTTCCAACTTGGAACTTCCAGGGCCATTCGAATTGTCAATTTTCATCCATAGAGACATAAAGTATAGTTTCCACTTAAAAAGAGCACTCCGTTTAGCCTCCGTTTACATGACAGTTGTAAAATATAACAAAGGAACTGTCACGTAAACGGAGTAAAAAATTGAAATAAATTCAATTTCCACTCCGTTTGCGTGACAGTTCTTTTGTTCTATTTTACAACTGTCATGTAAACGGAGTGCTCTTTTTAAGTGGAAACTATACTTAACTTCATCAACATTTATACGTAAACTCACGGAGGTTATGTTGCTGTGGACGAAATCGTTGGCGTTCGTGTTGCCAAACCTATTGAGAACAAATCTCTGTCCTAGTTTCCATTGACAGTTGTATCAATCCATCAAAGATTAGTTACATTTCGCTTATGCTTTGTTTACAATGAAAATGTCGTAAAATTGATGTGTAAACATCGTCACAGTGAGTTTTGCTGGCAACACTGATGACATTTACTGTTTTCTTTATCGTTCCAAAATTTTATACCAGAGGGGCTCGCTTGTCTCAGTATAATCAAAAAAATATATAATTTCAATTCTCACAATACCAATTTGGACGAAAATTGACAATAAATCATCGAATTGCACTCTTTTGATTAACCTTTTTATTGTGTAAGTTAGTTGTAATTTGGTAGGATTTCTATTGGTTTTACATTACTGGTATTATTGGTGCCATTACAAACAGAAAGTGAGACAAATTGTTGATATTTTTAAAATGCCGAAATGTTACCATCAACTGGGCTATTTAAAGCAATTAATTGCCCATTCTATGATGCTGATACTTGTCTAAGACCGTTTTGTCACTTCCGCCACAACAAAAAAGGTATTTTGTAATTGCTCTATTGCCATCATCCGATTATTAACCGGTCCATGAATTTGGACAATTAACACAGACAATGATACGAAGAAAGTCACAACAAATCCAGCAATTGTATACAATGCGACACCGTTGAACCAATGTGGACAGCCAAAAATTCAAATACTCGAACCGCCTGCGGTATACAAGCCTACACCAAAAAGCTTATTAGCTTCATCTTCGACATACAGTCCGCCGGTGAAGAAACCCAAATTGGAATATGTGCCCAAATCAAAGTCCAAATGCACCAGCATTGCAACTTATGTCCCGTCGACCTCTATCAAATCGAACAGCGATAATGAGTGTGAGGCGCCGAAGACTGGTTGGGACTACCTATCCGAAATCATAGATACGGACTCATCGCCAAATGTCACTGTAGCTCCAACTTATGTACCAACAAAGATTCGTCGTTCAACTAGCGACGACAGCACCAAAACCACTGATAAAGTTTTGAGATTAACGGATGGGGAAGATGATCTAAAGTCATCGGAAGACGGGAGTGTTGTTAAGCCAACGGAAGCTGAGTATGTTGCTGAACCAACGGAAGGAGAGAGTTGGTCAACGGAAGACAAAAACGTTGTAAAGGCAACCGACAGTGAGAACGTTGTAAAAGCAGCCGAAGATGAAAATGAGAACAAACCCTTGCCCAAGGATGACGCTGAACGAAAACGAAGTAGAAGTAAGTCAGAAAAGAACAAATCTCGGCACGATCGTCATAAAACCAGTTCCAAGTCCTCCGCGCATTCCCATTCGCATTCGAGCAGTTCCAAACACGGGACCTCGTCGAAAATGTCATTGGAACGAAGCAAGTCATCCAAATCATCCACGCACCGTAGTTTGCCCGACAAAAGTAAATCACATTCGTCCAGATCTGATTCCAAATCGTCTCTCACTAAAAGTGGCAGAGAGTCGAAACAGTCGTCCACAACCACAAAATCAACGAAATCGTCGTCGAAAACAGCAGCCAATCAGCATGATAACAATGGATCGAAGAAAAAATCCAAATCGAGCGGTAGTTCAAGTGCATCGGTGCTGGTAGACACAACTTCCATCAATTCGGACTGCAATGTGTCACCTTCGTCGGTCTTCGATACAGACAGCGAAGAAGACGATGTTATGGCCCAGTGCCGAATGATATTTGAAGAGTTCAAGGAAGTCTCTAAAAATGGGAAATCAGATGAGTTGATGGTAAGTGTGCTCCTCACATCGCATTGTTTGTGAGTGAAAACTGTTTTGGTGGGTGGATTCATTAAATCGATTGTTTCGTTCTATCATCAGAATGGCAGTGGTAAACGCAAAAGCATCGAAGAGCCAATGGATGTGGTTGCGTCCGTTGATGAATCGACTCGCAAAAAACGTGTTGCATATGACAAGGCTGAAAAACTGCGTTCCGATTCTAAGAAACCAGTTGTTGGCATCGATCATAAACGTAATGCAATGCATGTAAGTCTACTGATTCCATTGATTTGCGCAAACAGAAATTCACCGTCTTACCGTCACACCAGCAAACTTACAAACGTTATGAGGATCAACGGGAGTTGGACCGAAAGCGAGAAAAGGAAAGGGCCGAAATGGATGCTAAAAAGCAGTTAATCGAAGCCACGAAGGTAGCTGCTTTAAAAGTTGCAACAGCAACGTCGCTCCGTTTACCAGTATCCGTTACGAAGCCATCCTATCAGACTACCACATCAACCAGTACAGCAACATCGTCGCCATCGACTAGCTCCGTTCTGACGCCACTCATTCCGCATGCAATGCGTCCGCCAGCATTTCGGTCCGGCCAGCGCACTATCATACCCGTTAACAATTTTGCAGCCATGCAACGTGCGAAAGAGAAAATCGATCAAATGAAAGCGGCTAAAGGAATCACTGTCGCACAGTCGGCTTCGAAAATGACCGGACGGATTGCTCATGCCAACAAAGCGATTCAGAATGTGAGTTGTTACTTGTTGTTTGAACTATATGTATCATCTGTCATGACCATGTCGGCATTGAGTATTCAAAAACTGGGCGCTGCCACTTCCAAACTGGGCGCTGCCACTTCCAAATGTTACTGAGATTGTTGAAATTCTGATGGCCGAATGTCAGTATGACATTGCCATTTCATTCTAACAAATAAATTCCTTCTGGCATCGCCTGAATACCTAACCCGGGCCTGACTACAAATTCGCTCATTACACACATTTTTGGGAAAGGCGTTCAAAAAAACAAGGCATCAGAACAGTCGGAGCGTTTGCTGCGACTTAGCCCCGTACGACCCGTAATCCTATTTCGTCCGTAACCATAATACGTCCGTAGCCGTAATACCCCGGAACCCTAATACGTCTACAACCCTCTAATGCGTCTGTTACCAAAATGCAAGTCAAGTTGGGCATGATCAAATTTACTGAAAGTGTTCATTTTTAAAATTGCGCTTAGCGCAATTACGAAAGCCCGTACGAAGTACCTCTCAAATAAAACCAACAATTTACGACATTATTTTAGAAACCCAAAATTTTTTGCCAACTTTCCATTTGGTATTCAATTACCTCTCAAATAAAACAAAAATTAGCAAAATCGGATGAGATTTACTCGATTTATGTGCAAAAAACACTTAGGGCCGAGTAGCGGCCTTAGTCCAAGGGCCCAAATTTGAAACTTTTTTCGCCATCATTCTATTCGGCATTCAATTATCTCTCAAATAAAACAAAATCTAGCAAAATCGGATGAGATTTACTCGATTTATGTGCAAAAAACACTTAGGGCCGAGTAGCGGCCTTAGTCCAAGGGCCCAAATTTGAAACTTTTTTTGCCATCATTCTATTCGGCATTCAATTATCTCTCAAATAAAACAAAATCTAGCAAAATCGGATGAGATTTACTCGATCTATGTGCAAAAAACACTTAGGGCCGAGTAGCGGCCTTAGTCCAAGGGCCCAAATTTGAAACTTTTTTCGCCACGTTCTTTTCGGTATTCAATTACCTTCCATAAAAAATTAAATCTAGCAAAATCGGATGAGATTTACTCGATTTATGTGCAAAAAACACTTAGGGCCGAGTAGCGGCCTTAGTCCAAGGGCCCAAATTTGAAACTTTTTTCGCCACGTTCTTTTCGGTATTCAATTACCTTCCATAAAAAATTAAATCTAGCAAAATCGGATGAGATTTACTCGATTTATGTGCAAAAAACACTTAGGGCCGAGTAGCGGCCTTAGTCCAAGGGCCCAAATTTGAAACTTTTTTTGCCATCATTCTATTCGGCATTCAATTATCTCTCAAACGAAACAAAAACTAATAAAATCGGATGAGATTTACTCGATTCATGTGCAAAAAACACTTAGGGCCGAGTAGCGGCCTTAGTCCAAGGGCCCAAATTTGAAACTTTTTTCGCCACGTTCTTTTCGGTATTCAATTACCTTCCATAAAAAATTAAATCTAGCAAAATCGGATGAGATTTACTCGATTTATGTGCAAAAAACACTTAGGGCCGAGTAGCGGCCTTAGTCCAAGGGCCCAAATTTGAAACTTTTTTTGCCATCATTCTATTCGGCATTCAATTATCTCTCAAATAAAACAAAATCTAGCAAAATCGGATGAGATTTACTCGATTTATGTGCAAAAAACACTTAGGGCCGAGTAGCGGCCTTAGTCCAAGGGCCCAAATTTTGAAACTTTTTTTGCCATCATTCTATTCGGCATTCAATTATCTCTCAAATAAAACAAAATCTAGCAAAATCGGATGAGATTTACTCGATTTATGTGCAAAAAACACTTAGGGCCGAGTAGCGTCCTTAGTCCAAGGGCCCAAATTTGAAACTTTTTTCGACACGTTCTTTTCGGTATTCAATTACTTTCCATAAAAAACTAAATTTGGCAAAATCGGATGAGATTTACTCGATTTATGTGGAAAAAACACTTAGGGCCGAGTAACGACCTTTGAGCCCTCCCAACAAGCTCGCGTTGCATCCTACACAAAAACAATGTTCAGCAACTTTGTTCTACTCGTCAATACCTTTCATTTGATATATCACAAGCAGCTATTGCGTGCGTATTTCGGTAGATATCGTCGAAAGACTGAAAAACACCTATAGGGCCCTAGCTCTGGAAGGGCCGACCCCACCATGCCCATTTTCGAACTTGACCTTACTTTTGTCGATACCAATCGGGGAAAAAAAGAATTTTGAAAAAAGGTTGTGATTTGCTCAAGCTAGAGGGGTCACGGACGGACGGACGGACGGACGGACGGACATTTTTTTTATTGCGGATTCGTCATCTATGAACATAACCAAATGCTTTGCCCTTACTGTCTGCTTCCAATTCGACGTGTTACAAACGGCATATTAATCTTATAAGCCCCCAGTACTTCGTACGGGGCTAAAAACAACACAAAGGACTTTCAGGCACTAGTGCAAAAATGATCAAATTTTAAGGTTCTACAAAATCGACGTGTGATAACCGATGATAACTCTCATTGATAAATGCCAATGTATTGGTCGTCTTACCTTGCATTATGCAAGTGGTAAAAACGACTCCTGTAAATTCTGCTACTAAAGGGAAAACGAGGGTTAAACTGCTCGGGTAAAAGCGAAATAAATACCGAAGTAAATACGAGAAGGTAGTCAAAATACTAGTGGGAATAGACGCGTAAATGTCCAGGAAATTCTGTTAAATGACGGCTTTGCACGGTCTCCTTTAACGTCAACATTTTTCCATTTTTGTGATTTGATTTTCGGTCAATGAAATCAGATCGTTGGCCTATTGTAAGAGGTTTCTGAAAAGTATTTGATGAAGGGTTGCTCAGTCCATAAATAAATGTGAACAGAGAAGTACGAATATCGCACAATATCAGCGTCGTTGGTCGTTAATCAAGAATTCTTACAATTTCTTTCAAATTACCTTTGGTAATTTTTATAAATCAAAATAAAATTTACAGACTGATCGACCTGCACCGCCAGTCTTGGAGGCAAGTGCAACCAAAATTTCATACAATATTCGAATGCAGTACTACAATATGATGGTGAAGCATTGCCAAACAATCTACGACAATTGCGATGATGCATGGGAAAGAGTAAGTATAAAAAGTGGTGGCCCCTTTTAACCGGTCGAACAGATCGATTTTTTTTTTACTTAAACCGGATAATATTTGTACACATTCATCATGTTCCATCCGATGCGAAAGCAACTAACTAATTTACAATAATTAAACATCATTGAAACGAGCGACAGTGGAGATGAGAAAACGTTGTAGCAACGCACTTCAAGCAAAAGTGGTACTCTAAATAGGGTACTGAAACTTGACAGTGCTTCATACAAAATGTTACACTGTAAAAAGAGTGAGGATAAAATTTCATACAAAATAGTACTCTATTTGGCAGCTGTCATTAAGAGTGATATCGCCAAATCTTCAGGTGATTGGGAAACAAGCGGTCTCCGATTTTAATGAGTGATAGCTCGTTGGATTCGTCTTTCAATTCTAGGAAACACGTGTCTTTCACTTTTTCTTAAAAAAATTTGTTTTCTGTGAAAAGCGCTCAAAAGTGAAGACATGCCAGAGGGTACCGAAAACAGTTTTTCGGCAATAACTCAAGAAAAAATTATTTTAAATGGTTGTAATGTTGTACGATTGTCGGCCTTGAAAAGACCTACAGGTAGAGTATACGCACCGCTTGGTGCTAGTTGATCCACTAGAGTTATGACTAGAAGTATAGTGAATGTTCGGAGAGTCCGCCTTCTCTGCAGCTTCGATGTACCACGGAACTGAGTATGGGGTGTTGTAGCTGGCCTCACCCTGTATCGTTGCACATATAAATGAACCCAGTACTTTTGGCCTGCAAGCCTACAGAAGTCTTGAAAAAAAAGTTGGTGCCAAAATGCAGATTTTTTTCTTCTTTCTGAGGGCCCAACTGCCAGAAGAGCATCTGGAACGGTACTTCTTCAATCATTTTTTATTGTCTACTATTCTTTCACCTTATCAATAGAAAAACGCTTCGCTATGTCGCGAATATATCAGATCCACTATTAGTAATATCAAGAGAAAAATCATTAAAGTTTTCTCCGAGGATTTTAGTCAAATAAAGTGTTAGCGTATAGCAAATGACCTCAGGACTCCGGAACAGTAGTTAGTTTTTCGGACCAATATTTGCTACGTGACAGGAGTTTGGAAAACCGTTTGCTCCCACTTGATCATATCGTTTTTCCAAACTCCTGTCGCGTAGCAAATATTGGTCCAATTGAAAAACTAATTACTGTTCCGGACTCCTGAGGTCATTTGCTATACGCTAACACTTTATTTGACTAAAATCCTCCGAGAAAAATTTAATAATTTTTCACAAGAATTACTAACACTGGATATGTTGTAACGACCTATATTCGAGTCAAAGTGAAGCGTACACGGTAAGGGAATAGTAGACGATACAAAATTACTCACGTAGAACCGTTCCAGACGCTGTTCTGGCAGTTGGGCCCACAGACAGAAGGAAAAAATCTACATTTTGGCACCAACTTTTTTTTCAAGACTTCTGTAGGCTTGCAGCCCAAAAGTACTGGGTTCATTTATATGTGCAACGATAGTGGGTGAGGCCAGCTACAACACCCCATACTCAGTTCCGTGGTACATCGAAGCTGCAGAGAAGGCGGACTCTCCGAACATTCACTATATTTCTAGTCATAACTCTAGTGGATCAACTAGCACCAAGCGGTGCGTATACTCCACCTGTAGGTCTTTTCAAGGCCGACAATCGTACAACATTACAACCATTTAAAATAATTTTTTCTTGAGTTATTGCCGAAAAACTGTTTTCGGTACCCTCTGGCATGTCTTCACTTTTGAGCGCTTTTCACAGAAAACAAATTTTTTTAAGAAAAAGTGAAAGACACGTGTTTCCTAGAATTGAAAGACGAATCCAACGAGCTATCACTCATTAAAATCGGAGACCGCTAAACACAAACAAAAATAAAGTTTTACCGAAAATGCACCCAAAAATTGATCGCTGTTCTGAATGGAGGGACCCTAGGGGAGTTCAAAACGATGGTCCGTTAAGCTGGACCAGATGCTTCCCCATCCCATACAATTTTTTCCTTAGTTGTATGGGCGTGGGGAAGCATCTGGTCCAGCTTAACGGACCATCGTTTTGAACTCCTCTAGGGTCCCTCTATTTAGAACAGCAATCAATTTTTGGGTGCATTTTCGGTAAAACTTTATTTTTGTTCAGGGGGTGTGTGTATCACTCTTAATAGCAGTTTTGCTTGAAGTGCGTTAGTTGTAGACAATTTCAATAAACAGACGACAGACAGAAGGACCGTAAATGTGTAACACTGATACGATACGATTCCTTTTTTCCTTCTTCCTTCTGTTCACTCACTGATACATTGTACCAGTACGGCCCGCAGGGCAGACGGAATGCTTGTAGTAGAATCGATTCAAACATTTGATTTGTTGTTGTTTCTGTTCGCCTTCGGTGTGTTCAATTTTTTGTTTTAAAAAAAACATTACAAAGTCGTAATGCTCTCGGTTTGTAACAAAATAAAAGAGTAATGGTATTTAACTCCGTTACAGGCTCAGACCGAGGAATTAAGTGTTTTCCGGAAATGCAGTACACCGGTTATTTACAAAAGTAGCGCATTGCTAGCAATAAACAAATTACGAAAGGAGTCATTAGGTTTGTGTTTACAATTCGTATACATATTTAGAGCATAAAATTATAAACTAACCACCATCTCCACCACCACCGCAATCATCATCATCACCCCCTTTTTTTGCAACCAATTTCGCAACTCATTTCCTTAATACGACACCACCCTCATCTAGTTACCGTATCATCATTCTCTCGCCACCACCAATACCCTCCAAAGAAATAAAAACCATTTTCAATCCTTTTGCCAAACAATCTTCCCTCCAACCTCCTCCTCCACGTTAACAATATATAACTGAAAATAATATATTTTCTCTGTGCAATTTTCTTTTAAATCTTTATTAATGCCTTTGTTTCAGATGCCGGAAATATTAATACGGAAAAGTAAGTTTTCTTAATCATTTTTCATGCGCTGGGTGCGCGCTGTGATGATATTATTTTATTTCTATTTCTACATTTTTTTTTTCGTTTCTTACGTTCGTTCGTTCCGTGTTCGGTGTGTGTGAGTGCACGTATTTTTCTGTTGTTTCAAATGTATTTGACTCTGAGTAGCACTTCGAGTTTAGTGCTGCTTTGGATGCTGAGATTCTTCTCGGGCGAAAATGTTTTGTATGTTTTCCCGACCAAACGGTTGTTGCATTCATTTTCTTGATGTATAAGTAGATGGTTTCTTTTACTTATTTATTTTGTTTTCCTCATTTTATTTTGGTTGATGAGAACTTGGGTGTGGAGACATCCATTGCGGGAGTGCTGATGGTAGTTGAGGCAGTACGATTTTAATTAATTTTTAATGAAATTGCAGAAACAATGTTGTATCGCATGACGTTATTTTAGCCGGAAAACTGGGACAAAATACGACGTGGAGCGTTAATAAGAAATTGTAAATATTAGAAAATTTTCTTTTTATTATAATAATTTTAAATGAAAATATCACTTGCTACCCTGCCGTTTCGTTCTCATACGACGTTTAAATGGCACAAATGCAATTCAATCCAAACACACTCACACTCTCTGTGTGAGTGAGTTTGTCACAAATATGTTTTCTTTTCCACTTCTTTTCCAATGATTGATGGAATAAAATAATTTTTAAAAATTGTTTCCAAACTCAGAAGAGCCGATGCATCTGGTTCGAAAAATATTATCGATGCGGTTTCGGGTGAGAAAGCTTTCGAAATGATTTATGATGTACGTATAACGGAAGAGCAAATGCGAGAGAATGGCTATCCCCGGCCGGGCCATCGAAATGGCATGGCGAAAATTTATAAGGCACCGCCAGCTGCACCGAATTCTTTAACGGATCGATATTGTCGACGATGCGGAAAGATGTTCAGTCTGGAGCACTATGATGAGATAGCTGTTGACGAATGCAATTATCATCCGAAAAGTCCGGGCTTTCGTAGAGGTAATTTCAACGGAAATTTTATTTTTGTTTTTCGGCTTCATTTGTTGGGGGTGTAAGTCCAAAGCTTACAAAATTTCTCTAATTCGAAAGATCCCTTACATTCATTTGACATTTCGTACATTATTTGAGATTGCCTTCGTACAAAACGAAAAGTTTTACAAAATGGCGTCAGCTTTTGGGTTACCCCTATTGTTAAGTTAGTTAGTTAATCGAACTGTAGGCTGACGCTCCTTGAAAATTCTTTGAGAACATGGTATCCTTCGCAAACCGCATCTTTACCCGAGAGATTAATTCTAACGTGGCGTGACGGACGTCTTAAACTGAATGTACCAAATCGCATGGCACTAAATAGGGAATTGCATTGCCCGTCGATTTACCTGAATATCTTTTTGGTTTTTGATTGCAATTGTCGAATTATAAACAGTTATCGCGTTTTGTTTCAACTGTTTCCATGTTTGTATATCTGGTGAAACAAGATGCAACGGCAGGAAGAATACGTTTCCCCCAGGGGCGCCGACTTCTAAGGACAAGCGAGGCTCGGGCACCACTACTCGAATGATGAGCACCAATACGTATTTCCAGTTTTACTTGAAGGAGCACCACTACTCCCAGATTCGCTTGTTGTATGAGCACCACTACTTCCAAACACAAGTCGGCGTCCCTGGTTTCCCCCATAATTTAGGTCTTATAGTGGAGCTCGAGATGTTTTCAGTTGTATTCACCAGACTCGTGTTAGTGTTGAACGACTAATCTCTTCCTTAACGTTTCGTTAATCCTTTTTGTGAATTTTCTCCTATAATTCCAACACAACTTAGTCGGGATAGACAACATGCAAGCGAGTTCGTTTAATATAAATTTAGTATAAATTGAATCATAAATATTCAAAATTATTTAGTGACTGTGGTAGTTATGCGAAAAACGTGTCACCACAATATTAGGTTTCCCTTTGCTCCATTTCAGCAGTTGTTTCGCACCGAAATTGTATTTTATGTTGTGCTGACGAACAGCAAATTCGTTTCAGCGACCACTAGTTATAATATACGAACCACTCGTACAGACATTTTGATTTAATTTTTTTTTAGACCCGTACGAAGTACTGTGGTCTTATAGGTTCACGCATACGTTTGTAACACGTCGAATTAGACTCCCTGAGTAAGGGGAAACCTATTGTAGTTGTCCACAGATGCCGAATGCGCGAAAAAAACCATGTCCGTCTGTCTGCACGATAACTTGAGTAAAACGCATCCGATTTTGAAAATTCTTTTTTTTTCGTTTGGTAATGTCAAAAGACAGGCTAATTTCGAAGATGAGTGATTTCGGATTGACCCCTCCCGAACTGGGGCCCAATAAGTGCTTTACGGTTTTTCGAAGATATCTCCGGACATTTAAACGCTGTACTCGTAAATTATACATCAAATAAAAGATATTTACAATACCGATCCACAAAAAAACGAGCCGTCAGAACAGTCGGAGCGTTTGCTGCGACTGAGCCCCGTACGAACCCGTACATCTATTGCGCACGTGACCCTAGTGCGTCTGTCACCCTAGTTGAAGTCAAATTATTATGAAATGTGTACATCTTAGAAATCGCGCATGGCGCAATTACGAAGCCCCGTACGACGTTCCTTTCAAATGTAACACAAATTTCAAGTTGACCTAAAATTTTAATTTATTGAGAGGCCTAAGGCCTAGTTACGGCCTTAGTCCAACGACCCAAATTTATTTTTTTTTCAACAGCATTATATTCGGCCTTCGATTACCTTCCAAATGAAACAAAAATTAGGAAAATCGGTCGGAATTTAATCGAGATATATGCAAAATACACATAGGACCGAGTAGCGGGCTTAGTTCAAGAACCCAAATTTAATTTTTTTTTCAACAACATTCTATTTGGTGTTCGATTACCCTTCAAATGAAACAAAATTTAGGAAAATCGGATCAGATTTACTCGAGTTATATGCAAAACACACTTAGGGCCGTGGAGCGGCCTTTGTCCAAGGACCCAATTTTTTTTTCAACAACATTCTATTCCTCGTTCGATTACCTTTCAAATGAAACAAAATTTAGGAAAATCTGATCAAATTTACTCGAGTTATATGCAAAATACACTTAGGGCCGAGTAGCCTATCACTTCTAGGGCCCTAACTCACGGGCCATTCACCCGATTTTAATAATCTTTTTTGTCCTGGATCGGTATCGACATTACCTATCTTTTGCCGTTTCATTTACATTTCCAACGTTTTTTTTTGCCGTAAATATCCCCAAAAGATCTTAAAGCACTTAGGCGGCCCTAACTCACGAAGGGCCGACCCAAATATGCCCATCTTCGAACTTAGCCTCACTATTTTGACTATCTTTCAGGGGGAAAAAAAATTTTGAAATCGGATTTGATTTACTCAAGATATCGACGTGACAGACGGACAGACGGACAGACGGACAGACAAAATTTTTATTGCGGATTCGTCATCTATGAACATAGGCAAACACTTTGCCCTTACCGTCTGCTTCGAATTCCATCAATTACACACGGCATCGTAATCCTTTAAGCCCCTTTGTACTTCGTACGGGGCTAAAAAGTTTATGGAAATCGGATGACCGACTCGTTAGTTAGAATAGGTGTTCCGTACGGGTTGGCGTTAGCCATATTTTTTATGACAATCGATATTAAATTTCATAATATCAATTGGCGAGTAAAAGAAGAACAAGAAAAAAATAAACAAACTGACGGGTAGATAAGGCGAAGTAGGAAAAAAAATATCCTTTTGTCAAAGTATACCCTTGAAGATAAATGGAGTGACCTTTTTTGTCTTAATCAAAAAAAAAATTCTCTCGTTTCATCTTCGATTAATAACAGGCTTTGCCGATAATGCCCATCGTTGCTGTCAACAACCGGCCGGCTCTCCAGGATGTATGTATGCCAACTACCATGTCAGTGAATACATGGACTACAACAACTTAACGGGTTTTATTAAAACAATACCAAGAAGCGAAGACTATATACCTACACGTAAGGACATTTATGCACTTGATTGCGAAATGTGTTACACAACTAATGGACTTGAGTTGACACGTGTCACTGTTGTTGATATAAATCAGAAAACTGTATACGATGCTCTTGTGAAACCGGATAACAAAATCATTGATTACAACACAACGTAAGTGCTCATTAGTGGGTGGTGGCGGTGGTGATGAGTTCTCTCTGTTTAAAGTTTCCCACAGAAACGAATCACCAGTCATTGGAGACGAGAACCCATATGCATGCCATATAGACAAATGTTCCGATAGAATCATATGTTCATTTCAAATTTCTAAATGCAGATATTCTGGTATTACGGAAAAGTTGTTGGAAAATGAAACGAGAACGTTACGTGATATACAAGCGGTGCTGCTATCAATGTTTCATTCGAAAACCATTTTGATTGGCCACAGTTTGGACAGTGACATGAAAGCCTTAAAGTTAATTCATGATGTTTACGTTGACACATCTATATTGTATCCGCATAAAATGGGACCGCCGAAGAAACGTGCACTGAAAACGTTGTGCATTGAAAATCTGAAAAGAATTATTCAAGAGGATGGTACGTCTGTTTTACATATTCGATTGTTTCGATCTGACTGATTGTTGTTAACGCAATTCCGTTTTCTGCTTCCGTTTCACAGATTCTGGTCACGATAGTGCCGAAGATGCTGAAGTTTGCATTCAATTAGTAAAACATTATTTTCGCAACCGAATCACATAGTCGAATGATCTTGGAGACTTTTGTTTTTATTTATTTTTTTTTGGTCACAAGAAGCATTTTGTAAGTAGCTAAAATTGAAATAAATTGAATTTTTTTTGTATTCGGAAACCCAGCTGTTTGTTTGACTGTTTGTTGTTCTCAAATTATTACAAAATATGCGAATCGCCACCAATTTATCAAAGTTGAAGCAATACAATAACATTTGATTGGACAGTAGAGCTGAATGGTAAAACTGTTGTTGTCAATCTGAATTCGAAAAGACGAAACGCATGATCAATTCATTATATATTCTGTGTTGGCAAGTTAAGTAATGTTGACTTGTGAGTTATGATAGTATAAGGACTAGTGATGGAATCGCCAATACTGGGATAATTATTGTGGAACGCCATTAGCTCATCTTCAGACGGCGTCACTTAAAATTCAATGTGGAAAATTCGATACATTCAAGAATTCAGATACAGTTTGGTCAAGTAAAAGAGTTATCAAGTTATGGACCATATTCCAGGCCTGTTTCGCATACTTTGCTGAAATTTTCCCAGATCTGAAAGATTTTACCAATTTCTGCTTGCACTATAGAAACTCAATTTTCGATAAATAAGCACAAGGTTAGAAGAGCACCAACCAACTGTCTTACACATCTTACATAACTCTTCCCGAGTAAAACGTTTTTTTTTCTTCTTCTTGTCAATAGGACAGTCACGTCAATCAAGATTCTAATTCTGTTTTCCAAAATCTACAGACTGCACTGAGGAAGAAGATTTGAAAACTACAGCTGCGGTAGGTAATAGATCAGCTGTAATTGGTAATGTTTGGAAAAATTACCCACAGCAAGTAACGTATTACCTGTGGTGAGTAATTTTTGAAAAAGTTACTCAATGACGGTAATTTTTTAAGAAATTACCTACAACAGCCGCTCTCAATGATTACCTGCTACGGCTAATGTTGGGTCTTTCCAGCAGCTCTGCATATTCAGGAAACGTTTTAAAATTAAAAACGAAATCTTTCGAGAAAATGGGACAAAAAAAATTAAGATAAAACTTACTTATTGTCCGCTCATCGAAATTTTTAATAAAAAAAACGCAATTGGCGGGAGCTAGTTATTGTAATAGACAGGCCGAAATCGGTGCTATTTTTTCCGGGACTTATATGGATAGTTAGGCTCATATATTTTTGATCTTCCATAACTGGCGGGTGGTAAGCGGCCAAAAGTCGAAAAATGAGGTTTCGTAGTCTGGATTTCATTTACGTAAGGTGATGAGGACACGGACGTGTATGGGCTCGTTGGAAATCTGAGGTCGAGTGCTCTCGAAGCAAATATTACCTTCATAAAGTTTTATGATAAACGGCCGAAAATATGCCATCCAACAAATTTCTCAGAATCGATGGAACCTCGGTGAACGTTGACGAGGGCTGTGACCTTACTTATGCAATTATTTGATTTATTATGAATCTGGAGGACGTCAGCTTTATAGCAATACCAACATGTAGTAGTTTGGCACGTGACTACTTTCAGATAAAAACTGTGTGTTCCACCCCGCCAAACTACTGCATATTAGTCATTCTTTAAAGCTGAAGTCCTCCACATTCATAATATAAAATAACTTAATCAAATAATTGCATTAGTGAGGTCAATTGCTCCATTTACTTCTTTTTGGTTAGTTCATAATGAAATCAATCAATTTTGACGAGTCTGCCTTCATTTCATATTGTTTTTCGACAAAACCAAAGTTTTCGGTTCGGTTCAATCCGAACCGAAATTCTCGGTTCGGTTTAATCCGATCCGAAATTTTCGGCCTTTCGGATAACCGATCCAACTCTGGAACTAAGCAACCAACATCAGATATAAATATAGATTGAGGTTAGCTCGTTTAGTATGTGTTTATGCAAATTCATCCATAGTTCATAAAAATTTATATGAAACTCGATCTCTATGGATGAAAATCGTGCTCGTTTGGCCAGTGTAAATTCGTGTTTAAAGTTATTTGGAAAAAATAAAAAATCGAAACCCATATTTGATCAATGGTGACTCGCTTGTCGAAGGAAAAAAAATGTCTTCAAAATGTGTGACCATTCTTTTCTTGAGTCACCTACAATTTGCAGATAATATTGCCGTAATAGCCAGTAATAGTCGTAATAGTCAGTCGATGATAAGCTGTCAAAGAGTAAACATCTCTGCCAAAACAAGGGCATACTTTAGTCGATGATTGGCTGTCAAAGAGTAAACATTTCTGCCAAAACAAGGACATAATTTAGTCGGAGTTCAGCTGTCGAAGAGTAAACATCTCTGACAAAACAAGGACATTATTTAGTCGGTTACTAACTGTCAAACATCTCTGCCAAAACAAGGGTATACTTCAGTCGATGATTGGCTGTCAAAGAGTGAACATCTCTGCCACAACAAGGGTATACTTCTGTCGATGATTGGCTGTCAAAGAGTAAAAATCTCTGCCAAAACAAGGATATTATTTAGTCGGTTATTAACTGTCAAACATCTCTGCCAAAACAAGGGTATACTTCAGTCGATGATTGGCTGTCAAAGGGTAAGCATCTCTGCCACAACAAGAATATAGTTTAGTTGGTTATTGGCTGTCAAAGAGTAAACATCTCTGCCGAAACAAGGGTATACTTCAGTCGATGATTGGCTGTCAAAGAGTAAACATCTCTGCCACAACAAGGACATACTTTAGTCGGAGTTCAACTGTTGAAGAGTAAACATCTCTGACAAAACAAGGACATTATTTAGTCGGTTATTAACTGTCAAACATCTCTGCCAAAACAAGGGTATACTTCAGTCGATGATTGGCTGTCAAAGAGTAAACATCTCTGCCAAAACAAGGACATACTTTAGTCGGAGTTCAGCTGTCGAAGAGTAAACATGTCTGACAAAACAAGGACAATATTTAATCGGTTATTAACTGTCAAACATCTTTGCCAAAGCAAGGGTATACTTCAGTCGATAATTGGCTGTTAAAAAATAAAAATTTCTGCCAAAACAAGAATATAGTTTAGTTGGTTATTGGCTGTCAAAGAGTAAACATCTCTGCCAAAACAAGTACATATTTTAGTCGAAGTTCAGCTGTCGAAGAGTAAACATCTCTCACAAAACAAGGACATTATTTAGTCGGTTATTAACTGTCAAACATCTCTGCCAAAACAAGGGTATACTTCAGTCGATGATTGGCTGTCAAAGAGTAAACATCTCTGCCACAACAAGAATATACTTTAGTTGGTTATTGGCTGTCAAAGAGTGAACATCTCTGCCAAAACAAGGGTATACTTCAGTCGATGATTGGCTGTCAAAGGGTCAACATCTCTGCCACAACAAGAATATAGTTTAGTTGGTTATTGGCTGTCAAAGAGTAAACATCTCTGCCGAAACAAGGGTATACTTCAGTCGATGATTGGCTGTCAAAGAGTAAACATCTCTGCCACAACAAGTACATACTTTAGTCGGAGTTCAGCTGTTGAAGAGTAAACATCTCTGACAAAACAAGGACATTATTTAGTCGGTTATTAACTGTCAAACATCTCTGCCGAAACAAGGGTATACTTCAGTCGATGATTGGCTGTCAAAGAGTAAACATCTCTGTCACAACAAGGACATGCTTTAGTCGGAGTTCAGCTGTCGAAGAGTAAACATCTCTCACAAAACAAGGACATTATTTAGTCGGTTATTAACTGTCAAACATCTCTGCCAAAACAAGGGTATACTTCAGTCGATGATTGGCTGTCAAAGAGTAAACATCTCTGCCACAACAAGAATATAGTTTAGTTGGTTATTGGCTGTCAAAGAGTGAACATCTCTGCCAAAACAAGGTCGATAACTGACTGTCAAAATAAGGACATACTTTAGTCGGTGATTGGCCGTCAAAGAGTGAACATCTCTGCCAAAACAAGGACATACCTTAGTCGGAGTTCAGCTATCGAATAGTGAGCATCTCTGCCAAAACAAGGACATATTTTAGTCGAAGTTCAGCTGTCGAAGAGTAAACATCTCTGCGAAGCCAGTACTACTACTTTTGTTATCCAGAGGAGGCACTCATATATAATAAGGAGGGTTTAGTGTCTGAAACGAATATAAGCACAGAAGAGAATTGTTGAACTGTGTGGCGTGTTCGGTGGTGCTGATATCGTTTGCTATACTAGTTGAGATTTGTTGAGTGTATACTTATAATGCGCTCAAGTTTTTAATGTCGGTCGCTTGAATTACAGCAATATTTACTAATGCGGCTGAATAGCATGCTTCTCATGCTATTTAACGGTCCCAAGCCCGTGAAAACGCAGAGGGGTATTAGTAGGGTTATGAATACGGTATGGATAGATAGGTCACCACGTTGGGGAAATTATTACCCATCGATGTGTAACAGCTAATTTTACAAAGAAATTCGAATCTAATGTGAACTTTCCACTGGTAAGATAGGTGTCCTTACTTGATCCATTTGCATAGCACAAACATGTGTAGCGAATGTGTCTTGTTTTACCACTCATTGCCGCCGGTATACTTTGTAGTATATAGTTCACATTAGTTTTGAATTTCTTTCGGGTTAGCGATCATTCGATAGGTGATCAATTAACCTAACTCCTTGTTAGGCAATGAGAAACTGTTTATACGATCATTGTGTATCAGTTATAAGCAAACTCTCCTTAAAATTGCCACATTAGGTGGGGTAGATAGGACGCAACATTAGGTCAATTGTAAGCCATCAGAGAAATGATAACGGAAGTCTGGGCCGGGACAACACCATCTGTTGTCATTTCTCTGTCACAAATCGATGTGTAACAGCTAATTTTACAAAGAAATTCGAATCTAATGTGAACTTTCCACTGGTAAGATAGGTGTCCTTACTTGATCCATTTGCATAGCACATACATGTGTAGCGAATGTGTCTTGTTTTACCACTCATTGCCGCCGGTATTGGTAAGATAGGTGTCCTTACTTGATCCATTTGCATAGCACATACAAGTGTAGCGAATGTGTCTTGTCTTACCACTCATTGCCGCCGGTATACGTTGTATATAGTTCACATTAGTTTTGAATTTCTTTCGGGTTAGCGATCATTCGATAGGTGATCAATTAACCTAACTCCTTGTTAGGCAATGAGAAACCGTTTATACGATCATTGTGTATCAGTTATAAGCAAACTCTCCTTAAAATTGCCACATTAGGTGGGGTAGATAAGATGCAACGTTAGGTCAATTGTAAGCCATCAGGGAAATGATAACGGATGTCTGGGCCGGGACAACACCATCTGTTGTCATTTCTCTGTCACCCATCGATGTGTAACAGCTAATTTTACAAAGAAATTTGAATCTAATGTGAACTTTCCACTGGTAAGATAGGTGTCCTTACTTGATCCATTTGCATAGCACATACATGTGTAGCGAATGTGTCTTGTTTTACCACTCATTGCCGCCGGTATTGGTAAGATAGGTGTCCTTACTTGATCCATTTGCATAGCACAACGTGCTATTAGCACATACATGTGTAGTGAATGTGTCTTGTTTTACCACTCATTGCCGCCGGTATACGTTGTATATAGTTCACATTAGTTTTGAATTTCTTTCGGGTTAGCGATCATTCGATAGGTGATCAATTAACCTAACTCCTTGTAAGGCGATGAGAAACCGTTTATACGATCATTGTGTATCAGTTATAAGCAAACTCTCCTTAAAATTGCCATATTAGGTGGGGTAGATAGGACGCAACGTTAGGTCAATTGTAAGCCATCAGGGAAATGATAACGGATGTCTGGGCCGGGACAACACCATCTGTTGTCATTTCTCTGTCACCCATCGATGTGTAACAGCTAATTTTACAAAGAAATTTGAATCTAATGTGAACTTTCAACTGGTAAGATAGGTGTCCTTACTTGATCCATTTGCATAGCACATACATGTGTAGCGAATGTGTCTTGTTTTACCACTCATTGCCGCCGGTATTGGTAAGATAGGTGTCCTTACTTGATCCATTTGCATAGCACATACACGTGTAGCAAATGTGTCTTGTTTTACCACTCATTGCCGCCGGTATACGTTGTATATAGTTCACATTAGTTTTGAATTTCTTTCGGGTTAGCGATCATTCGATAGGTGATCAATTAACCTAACTCATTGCAAAGCATTCTCTCCTTAAATCTGCCACATTTCGGACCTAACTCCTCGCCGATTCCTACGGGAAGAAAAGAGGGCACAGGCAGGGCCTTGGGGGCAGTTCCCAAGTGCGCTCAACTGTGAACAATCTTTTTCAATCGATTTCATAACGTATTTTCAAAAGTATGTTCTCAGTACTTTTTTTTCGATTTTCATGAATACGAAATTGAATCGCACTTAGACTATTCTTCGTGAGAGATTCTTTTTAAATTTACATGAGAAGAAATGGTAGAGAGAATGACGACAATAGTTATTTGTGTATCTGTTTTGGACGATTGTTTTTAGGCAATTTCGCGAGTTGTAGCCCGAACGAAGTGAGGGCTACATGCGAAAGTGCCTAAAATCAATCGTCCAAAACAGATACTCAAAAAATTTTTCATGTAAGGGGTCGAAAACCCGAGAAAAATCTCGAAACTCCCTCATTTTCGGCCCCGACACATGAAATAGTTATTTACGTATCGATTGAGGAGGCCGAAAGAGTTACGTATTAAGTTTTGTATGCTTGCTAAGAGGACCGAAAGTAAAGGCTTTCGCTTTCGCCCCTTGAATTGACAGCTTTACTTTCGGTCCTTTTGGCAAGCATCCATTGGACAACAATATTTATATGAAACAGCGATGTAAATCTTTAAACTTAAACCATTTCCGTTGCTCTAAAATGACAATTTTGACTAACTATACGTGTATCTTAGAAATAGGAGTATGAGGACATATTTTATGTATAATTAAAAACAATTTATTCTTTTTTTCTTGAAATTTTATTTTACCAAAATTTAGTTTACAATAACTTTGAAACATTTTATAGTGTTTATTATCCGTAATTCCCATGACTTTCCGTCAAGGGAACTATCAAGATGTTACAGGCAACTATCAAATTTGTTAGCCAACAAAATCAAATTTCATCAAAGTAATCTTTTTCGATTGAGGCTATAATCAACCGTATAAAATCATGTTTTTCTGAGATAGCTTCCAAATCCTTAGTCCAACATAGCCCAACTTCCAAATTGGTTGAGAATTACTCAAGTTATCGTGTCCTCAACGAAAAATTGTTAAACGTTTATCATATAGCATTTCACACATTTTCAATCAATTTTGGCTACCCACATTTTTCGGTATTTTCTGGCATAAGAACCTTGACTTTCAGTCAAGGGAAATTATATTTTGACTAAGGGGGTGCTTGTAAGTTCTTCCTTAGGATATTGCATCGATATAATGTAGGGTAGATATGTAATGTCAAAGCAACTTTATGCGGAAAGATCACATCCAACAAAAACCTCAAAGAGGAAAAGGTGACGCTAGTTTAGTAAAAATTAAACTTCCAAAACATTTGATATCGGTTTTGGTGACGCATTCTGCGCCTCAACGTAATCAATTTTTACCAAGAAAATTTTAACGAGAAAATATGTCAACGAGAAGTTTATCGATGAGATTTTACAACGAAAGCTTTACAAAAAAATGCGTCACAAGTGGCAGACGCTGAGGAAACCCCTCATACGACAATAATCATCTGCCACTTTGTGACGCATTTTTTTTGTTGTAAAATCTCATCGGTAAACTTCTCGTTGACATATTTTCTTGTTAAAATTTTCTTGGTAAAAATTTATTACGTTGAGGCGCAGAATGCGTCACCAAAACCGATATCAAATGTTTTGGAAGTTTAATTTTTACTACACTAGCGTCACCTTTTCCTCTTTGAGGTTTTTGTTGGATATCAGTTGTTTTGGAAGTTTTGGGTAATACATAGAGGTAAGCAAGCTCTACAAGTGACAATTTATCCCAAGTCTACATACCGTACAATTACAGTGGGCTTTTTTTGGTTCGGAACATTTTGAGACATTTTCGAATTTTAACAGTCATCGATGTTCCCAGTCAATTAAGTTGTTTCCACTTATGATATTTTGCGCCAAGTTATCAAACACTGGAAATCACTTAATGCACTGGGTGCGTCGATGGACATTAAAACTCTGATAAATGATCTAAAATTGTGTTTTCTTAAGTTGAACATGCAGTATCGCCGAAAATATTTCAAAAATATGAAATTTCAAGATAACCGCCGTATTCTTGAAATGTCGATAATAGTTTACCGTCAACGAAACTGTACAAGTGACACTTTATCCCAACTCTCTACATGCCGTATAGCCGGAAATATCTCAAAAATACGAAATTTCAAAATGGCCGTCATTTTCTTGAAATCTAGAAAAAAAAGTTTTTCGCAATCGAAACTGTACAAGTGACACTTTGTCCCAACTATCTACATGCCGTATAGCCGAAAATATCTAAAAAATACGAAATTTCAAGATGGCCGCCATTTTCTTGAAATGTCGGAAAAAGTTATCCGTCAACGAAACTCTATGATTTCCAATTTACTGCAACTATGTATGTGCCATATAAGCCTAAACACAATAAATACAAATAATTTCCAAGAATTTCCTCCGCTATCGCTTCGGTTCATGATGGATGTATGTGTAACGTAACTTACGTTTTGAGAAAGCGCGCGAAATAATGTCATACAAATATTTGAAAATAATTGAAACTCTGCATTTCTCAATTTCCTTTTTCTCTTCGTTTTGTGTTGTGATTCGTATTTTTTGCACTTGCATGTGTGCTATATTTCCGAAATTTCGTTCTTCGTGTCTCATTATCTACAGTATATTATATCGATGGGATACTGTGAATGTGAATAGAAGATTGCACATCAACCTATTGAAAGTGTTTTGAGCAAATGAAGTAACAGACTCGATAATTCGCATGTGTTTATTCATGTTTGACAAAACTCGATGATTCTATTTTTATTTTCCGTTTGAGTTTGTCTTAATTTTTTTCCTAACAATTGAGCTCAGTCACTGCTCAATCATTCGAGGAATTGGTACAGGGTAATACATACGTAATGTAAAACTCCATCATCCCTCCGCCTACATTTGAAGCGCTACGCAAGTATATTCCGTTGCAGTTTTTTTTACCATGAATCAATTCAAAGAAAATTATCGTAGGTATGGTAAAAGAAAAGTGGAGAAATGAAAACCGTTGTTTTTGTTGCCAATCAACGATATCTCCACAAATTTTTGTAGCAATTTTGCTTCTTTTGAAAAAGTAAAAGAGTTTTCTTTGTAGCTTTCCACAGCTTAAGAAGAATTTTTTTTCGTAAATATATTAAATTGCTTCAATTCTGATATCTACGTCCCACGTACATATTCCGAAAATTTCTGCTACATAGTAACACGATCAAAGTTTTTTTTTTTTACTTTCAAATACCAGAAATTATTTGGGTGAACCTAACTTTTCATTTACTTTTGTTTTCTGATTATATTGAATTTACTGTTTATAATAGGTGTGCAGCATCACCGGCTGGACAGATTTTCTCGTCAAATATTTTATAGAAAAAGCGATATCCTTCCTAAAAGCATTATCGGCGTGTTGCACCTATCGATCGGAGGATGTGTGGTGTACTCATCGAAGTATTTTTATTTGAATCGCGACGACATCAAATCGTCCATGTAGTAATCGAAGAATTTTCGTGCTTTTTCGATTGCATTTTTTTTATTTGTTCATCAGTGGTAAAGTGAGAGATAATTCCGAGGATAATTCTTACTGTAAATTGATGTGGAAACGGGTTCTTTGAAATCTGAGGACTATCGAAAGTTGCACTTAACGAGAAAGAATGAGCTGGTCACAAGTCACAATAACTTAGAACTTAGAACATTATTCTTATTGGTAATTTTTTTATTATTTTTTACCAGACTGAACGACTCGCGTTTTTATATTTTTCGAGACATCTAAACTTAGACAAAGATTTATGTCATACAATTAATTTCGCTTGAAAATTGTCATTTTCGCAGGGTGCTCCAAGTAAAATCCATTACTTAACTCGGGATAAAAATCAAAAGTCTCGTTTTCCCGTGTTTATTGACCTCGGCGTCGCCTCGTATCAGCAAAATTCACGCAAAAACTTGATTCGTCAACTTGTTATGCTAATAACTAGGTCCCATCTTGTGGATGGGTCGGGTCCCTTGACTGATCCTAATTTAATTGGATATTCGACAAGTTTATATTAAGAGTCAATTCGCCAATTACTCAGACATTTGGAAAACAAGCTCGCTCCGATATGATTGAGTTGTAGCTCATTGGATTCAATTCTAGCGAACAGGTATCTGTATTTTTTTTAAACAAAATCCAGTTCGAGTGTAATATGTCTACATGCCATATGATCTCAGAGGGTGGTTAAAACACTGTTTTAGCAATATCTTGAGTAAGGAGGAACCAAATATGCTAAAATTTGTAGGATTGTTGGTCTACACACGGCCGACAAATTGAGCCCACTCTTACGTCCGTACTCACCACCACCATGGCCAGCCATCAGTCAAAGTATGGTCAACTTTCAAACAGTGATGTACGTCTGGGCCGCTGCTATTTGTCCGTCGTGCAAAAAGTGCCTCTTGGGTGCCATTTACACATCGTAAAAATAGTCTCCCTTAGGTGCTATTAAGTACTGGACGATGATATCGTCATGATTGTTTTTAAAAAACTAAGTTTTAAATGATATTATTGTTCTGGATTATTATTTTAGTGAAGACGAAAACTTAAAATTGGCCAAAATGGAGCATGTTTCTTGAAAAAAAAAAAATTTTGTATGGAAATTTTTGTGAAGACGAAAACTTAAAATTAGCCAAAATGGAGCAGAGACTTATATCCCGAGATGGGCCATCTTCGAACTTAACCTCAGGAATCCCATTCCTCGTCGATAAAAAAAATCATCAAAATCGGTTATGAATTACTCAAGTTATCGTGATGACAAAAAAAAATGGTTACAAGCAATTAAGGTTTTGATAATTATTTCATACATTGTGTGGTAACAAACATTTTAGGGTATTTTCTGGCGTAAGACCCTTGACTTTCAGTCAAGGGAACTAAGAACATTTTTCATGGCAAAGTTTTCTTTAGGAATAAATCATCTTCGATTTTGCAGTTGTTTGTTTTCTCGAATATTTTTACCTCACACCAACTATTTTGATGACAGCAGCTGCGTTTAATTTTGATAAGTGAAGAACAGGCAGTCTGCAAAAATAACGTATAACTTATGCGTCGACCTCTAAATCTGATCTTATATGTTCAGATTTATAAGTTGACCGACTAATGGCATACCTCATAATGAGGAAATGTAAGGAAGAATGCGCGAAAAAAAAATTCACTTTCATGCATCATTTGACGCGCGATTTTTTTGTGCCTGTTTACGTCGTTGATGCGATTTTTAACGCGTGAAATTATTCTCAATGCGTGAAAATATATAAAAAAAAGAATCTTTTACATTTAGTACATTTAAATGTTTTGTCATTAACATAATCCAAAAGAAAGCTGGGTACTACACTAGTAGTAAATAAATATTGCAAAATGGAAATCCATTCCACAAGGAATATGTACTTTTTACGTTTGTGATAATCAACTTTGGCAGTGAACCAGAATACATGCAGTTTGCGCAGATAACGTAAAATTTACAGTCCACGACATCTCAATTGTCTCACATCTTATGATTTCCACGTTTTCAATTAATTCCACACATTCCACGCAGCTCACACTCTGTATCAGTATGATCTGCTGTGGTTGCCATGGTTGTATAATGTATATTATTAGGAGGTTGGGCCAACAGCCTTTTTTCGTGGTGGCATTAAATCAAAAATAACTGGTTGCTACTGTGTTGCTGTTGCGTTTCAAATTAGTTGAACTCTTCGCTGTGGCATTAACGCGAAAAAATAAGTGACCGCTGCGAAGAATTCACCTAAATACAGATTCAGTTTCATTTTTTATTTTGTCGATCGGCATCGTTGACGTACATATTTTAAGTTCTCATTATCTACTTTGCGTGTCCAAGCACTAGGTAGCGTCAATCAAAATTCCCAAAAGACAGGCTAGCTCACATCTGACTTGATCACGAAGACAGTAAACCAATTTAGAAGAGATTTTTTGTCTACTAAAATGTTTGTATTGAAGCTATAGAAGCACTGACTTTCAGAACTTATGCGTCAACTAAAATTTGTAGGTCAAACGTGGACATTGTTGAGTTTAAATTAGACAAAATATTAATCATAAGAGGTTGTGTAACCAACACACACCTACCAAAATGACGATCGGCTGTACCTCGACCGTTTTGAGATCCGCATCCTGGTACATGACACATGTCAAACTCTTTTCATAATATTTTAATTGTCAACAGATTCCAAAGTGACATTTTTTGTATTTATTTAGCATTTTGCAAGTTTCAATCGAGTTTTTGTGCAGTTTTGCCTTTATTTACTCTAAATTTTGTGTATAATTTCGGAAAACATTACACTCATTTCGTCAAATTTTCGATTTTCGTAAAATTTTCGATTTTCGTCAAATTTTCGAATTTCGTCGAATTTTTGAATTTCGTCAAATTTTCAATTTTCGTTAAATTTTGTCAAATTTTCGATTTTCGTCAAATTTTCGATTTTCGTTAAATTTTCGATTTTCGTTAAATTTCGTCAAATTTTTGATTTTCGTCAAATTTTCGAATTTCGTCAAATTTTCGAATTTTGCCAAATTTCCAAATTTCTGTTATAAACTGTTATAAAAAGCAGTGTTCTAAAACTTCTAAAACGACTGATATCCCAACAAAAATCTCTTCGAGAAAAGTGTAACGCAGTCTTTGAAGTACAATTTCTAAAATGAATGATATCGCTAGAGTTGACGCTTTCAGCTTCGTTACGCAAAAATTAAATTTTACACCCAATTTTAGTTCAAACAAGCTGGCTTAGCTTTTCTCATCATCTGCCAAATAATTTTTACCAAAAAAAAAAATTTGACTGGAAGCAACCAAAATTTTACCAAAAAAATCTGCGTCGCAAAGTGGCAAATGTTCAGGAACAGACCAGCAAGAAAATTTATCTGCCACATGCGACTAAAGGCCAAAAACATTTATATTTACTCATCGAATGAGTGCATTGTTTTCCGAAATTGATTATACACAAAATTTAGAGTAAATAAAGGCAAAATTGCACAAAAACTCGATTGAAACTTGCAAAATGCTAAATAAATACAAAAAATGTCACTTTGGAATCTGTTGACAATGAAAATATTATGAAAAGAGTTTGACATATGTCATGTACCAAGGATGCGGATCTCAAAACGGTCGAGGTACAGCCGATCGTCATTTTGGTAGATGTGTGTTGGTTACACAACCTCTTATGATTAGTATTTTGTCTAATTTAAACTCAACAATGTCCACGTTTGACCTGCAAATTTTAGTTGACGAATAAGTCATGAAAGAACAGTATAAGACACTCATAAAAGCAGCTGGCATTAAAATATGATGAGTGCAGTCAGCGCTTCTATAGCTTCAATACAAACATTTTAGTAGACAAAAATCTCTTCTAAATTGCTTTCCTGTCTTCGTGATCAAGTCAGATATGAGCTAGCCTGTCTTTTTAGAATTTTGATTGACGGTACCTAGTGCTACACGCAAAGTAGTTTATGAGAACTTAAAATATGTACGTCAATGATATCGATCGACAAAATCAAAAATGGAATTCTTCGCAGCGGTCACTTATTTTGTCGCGTTAATGCCACAGCGAAGGGATCAACTAATTTGAAACGCAACAGGAACACAGTAGCAACCACTCATTTTTTGATTTAATGCCACTACGAAAAAAGGCTGTTGGCCCAACCTCCTAATAATATACAACCTTGGCAACCACAGCGGATCATACTGATACAGAGTGTGGGCTGCGTGGAATGTGTGGAATTCATTGAAAACGTGGAAATCATAAGATTTGAGACAATTGAGATGTCGTGGACTGTATAAGTCGACTTATAAATCTTAACTTATAAGTTATAAGTCAGATGGTTATAAGTCGCAAGATGTTAGTAGTTCACTAGCAATAGCAAGAGATGTTTATCCGTTAAAAGCTGGACATCGACTGATGAAATTATTCTTTCTACTAGTTTCATGCACGTTGAAAACAAACTTATATGATTTACCCATACTACCAAACACAATAAAATTTCATCAAAATAATCTTTTTCAACTGAGGCTAGGATCAATTTCTTTTGGTTAAATTTAAACGAAAATTCACTCAATTTATTTAATGTGCTATTACTTATGCAGTAAATGTTGGTTTAGTGCAGAATCATAAATGTACGGTTGATGGGAAGTTTTCTTTTTTAAATTTATTTCAGCAGGATGCTAAGTCATATTTAATCGCAATCAATTTCAATCTAATGTGATTCCCATTAAAATATTGTCGTCGCGATTGACTGAAATATAAAACATCATCACCATGACTGGGTTTATACAGTTCTTAGCAGTGTAATATGTAATGAGATACGTAGTTTATTATAATAATTTTAATGGTGAGGCTTCATTCTCTCCACACATATATGTGGGGTTATCGTATCCTGTGCACATAACATATTATATGAAAGCTCATACATTATAAATAAACCATATCCACAACATATACAGTCGCTTAACAGCATTCTCTAGTGAATACATGCTTTGAATTTTGCATACAAAATTACCAATATATCATTTTCTAGCTGAATATGAGTTGTAACCACAATTTCCCAAACAATATTGTCTGTGTGTCGTCGTTGGATGTCAGAATATAGCTTGAAGGCTTTACTGGTGAAAATTATGCAGATTTTCTAAATATATATTGAATATTTTGTTGTGAATAAAAGAGAACGACACATAAAAAGTTTCCTTTTTTTAAATTAATTTACTTTTTGTTGTAAATTTATATGAAAAAAAAACCACCCCGAACAAAATGGAAATGATAAAAGAAAAAAGGGACGATGATCATAAAATAGAGAGTTTAATCGATGAAACATTTACCAGTGAAACGGTAATTGGTAGTTTTCACAATTTCAGTGAGTGCATCATCGCTTTGTATTCAAATACGCTTCGATTAAACAGCTTCAATCCATCCGAACAAAACAATAAAAACATGCAATGCAAATATGTCGCGCGTTCAACAAAGGACCGACAGCTATTTGACGAACGTATGCATACATACACATAATATATGCATTTTTAACTTTTCGGTTTAAATCAATCGTAAAATTTATGTACTTTAACTGTCACTTTAGCGGTTATGCTGTCCAGCTAAAAATGCGCCTAATTTACTTAATATTAGCATAGGCCCCCTGTGACGCATTTTTTTTTGTAATGCTCAAAACAAACGAGGCATTGAAAACGTGTTTTGGTCCTATTTTTCATGACGAAATTTTCGAAACTGTCAAATGAAGTTAGAACTTTTTCTATTCAAAATCGCAATTGCTGCATCTGTCAATGAAAACTAGGACCAAAACACGTTTTCAATGTCTCGTTTGTTTTGAGCATAAAACTGTCGTTGTAAAATCTCATCGGTAAACTTCTCGTTGACATATTTTCTTGTTAAAATATTCTTGGTAAAAATTTATTACGTTGAGGCGCAGAATGCGTCATCAAAACTGATATCAAATGTTTTAGAAGTTTAACGTTTACAGTACTAGCGTCACCTCTTCCTCTTTTGAGGTTTTTGTGGGATATCAGTTGTTTTGGAAGTTTTGGGCAATGCGTAGAGTTAAGCAAGCTCTACAATTGACATTTTATACCAATTCTCTATATGCCCTATAGCCGAAAATATCTCAAAAATACGAAATTTGAAGATGGCCGTCCTTTTCTTGAAATGTCGAAAAAAGTTTCCCGTCATGGAAACTATATGATTAGCAATTTGCGTCAACTATATGTTTGTGTTGTGCCATATACTGCCGTCATGAGGAAAAAAACGCCTAAATACAACAAATACAAAAAATTGATACAATTTTCAAGATGGTGACTGTCCGCCATTTTGTTGGACATTTTAACCCTAAAAACACATTCCCCATTAAAACCAGCACACCAAATGTGTAAATACCTAAAATTCCAAAATGTTCCAAAAATTTTGTGAAGAAACAAATTTTTCAATTTCATAATCTTCGTGCACATTTTATATGAAGCATGGCAACGCTGCGATACACCATCATTATAGCTGCCATATTTTTGTCATATAAATGAAATAGGTCTCTTACAAGGCCGTTCAAAATGTCAATCGTCATCCACAGAGAAGCCAACGCAACCTCACTTTGAATTTTTAAATAACAAATTTGTTTAAGTTGCGGTTATGTTTGCTTCTGTGGATGACGGTCGGTTGTTTTCGGCCTGTCAAAATTCGTTTTTACCGTACGATGGAAGAAACCTATAGCAGTTTTCATATAAGTGCGTTTTTTGGAAATGTTCATGAAAATGTTTTTATCTACTGTAAGTTGAAAAAATTGATAATTTTCAGCATGAATCTAGTTAGCAAAGACAGTCGATTTACACACTAAAATTTCCGTGCGCATAAGTTTATATTTATTTAGTTTATATGCATAAAACCAATATAGCAACTTATGCGCTCGCAATTGACAAAATCCTCCTACGATCATGTGTAGCAGGATTTTGTGTTGATGTGTTTTGCTTGAAAATTATGAATATGTCAACTAACAGTAGATAAAATTGTGTTGCTAACACGTTAGTAAATGGGGTTTTGCGCACACGATGTGTTGCCGATACGAGCGGAGCGAGCACTCACATGTAGTGCGCAAAACAAGCCCATTTATTAACTAGTTAGCAAAATAGCTGAGAAAAATCTTTATTTATTAAATTAAACAAAGTGTGCTGCCCTCTTAGAGAAGGTTGCCCGTCCACACAGCATATCCATCAATAATAAATTACAAAATGGTTACAGCGAAAAGCTAAGTCAAAATTTGCACATTAAATTATTAGTGACTAGACACCATATACGTGGTTCTTAATGATCCGGATCGTATCAACCAGAATGTCTTCCGTTATTTGATTAAGCTTTGAAATTTCTAAGTTAAACTCATTGAAAAAATCTATCACACTTTTTCCCACCGTTCCGCGCGAACCAAACCAAAGCCCTCGAACCGACCACTTGAGCTTTCCGAAACTTGCGCTATATTTTTCTTTGTAGAATGGTATGCATTTTTCGTAAATTTCTCTCTTCTCCGATTGGATCTTAGTATCTTGTTCGGTGTCGCTGGTCTCATACCGTACTGTTGGATCGATTATGAATGCGTTCCTCGATTTGCTGTCTATAGCGATGATATCGCTGAATCTGGATCGGCCTTCGGTGTCAATTGCATATACTTCTTCGAAGCAATCGTATCCTTTCGGCCGCAGCAGCTCGGAAAGTTGATGTTTCGCTTTGTGATGTCTGGATGTAATTTGCTGGTTGTTTGAAGGACAGCTTCCGGTCACGTGAGCTATTGTTTCGTTCTCTCTGTTGCATTTGCGACAGAGGTTGGAAGCGCTTTCAACTCCAGGAACTCCATTCAGATTCGCATAGTTACTGTTCAACTTGATGGCGGCAGTCCACTCAGATGAAGACAGTGAATTTTTGTTGCAGACAAAATCGTTACCTTTGACGTAGGTTTAGAAGTGGGTGACTCCAATACCGAGCTATCACTCGACTATGTAACTTTAAAATTGCCGGAGATACATCGTTTTGAAGTTGGTCATTTTGATAGAAAATGCACCAAATTAACGTTTTCCAAACAATCAAAATCTTTCAACTTACTCTGTATGTTTCTATCTATCTGTCTATCTGTCTATCTATCGACGGTCGAATTCGGAAACTAGTCAGCCAATCTCCATGAAATTTTGCAGGAACCTCAGGGTGGGCATAAAAATGAAAATGTGATACGCCATTACCCCAGGAAAAACCAGAATTTTGTTTTATTGGCCTCGAAGTGGTTTCTGAGTGTGGTTTTCGAGGGTCTGGAACGCGTTTTCGGCTGTAGCTTAGCTGTATTGAAACCTACAGAGGCGTGCGACCCATCAAATGAAAGGTATTCGTAACACGATTCGAACAAAAAAATAATTAAAAAAATCGGGGCAGATTCGTTTGAGCTAGAGTGATTAGAGTGACCAAATTTTGAGCTACTCGAGCGTAGGATGAAAGGACTAATATTTTTTTGGGTTATGAGAGATAGAGAGTTACTTTCTTCGGCAAAGTCTCAGAGTTTTACGAGTAGAAAAGAAGGGCATTTGTGAAAAATGTCGAAAGTTGGAAGTGGGTGGGTCAATTGGGGTTTTAGAGATATTTCTTGAATGGTGGCAGATAGAGAATTACTTTCTTCGTCAAATTTTCGATTTTCGTCAAATTTTCGATTTTCGTCAAATTTTCGATTTTCGTCAAATTTTCGATTTTCGTCAAATTTTTTATTTTCGTCAAATTTTTTATTTTCGTCAAATTTTCGATTTTCGTCAAATTTTCGAATTTCGTCAAATTTTCGAATTTCGTCAAATTTTCGATCTTCGTCAATTTTTTGATTTTCGTCAAATTTTCGATTTTCGTCAAATTTTCGATCTTCGTCAAATTTTTGATTTTCGTCAAATTTTCGATTTTCGTCAAATTTTCGATGTTCGTCAAATTTTCGAATTTCGTCAAATTTTCAAATTTCGTTAAATTTTCGATTTTCGTCAAATTTTCGAATTTCGTCAAATTTTCAAATTTTGCCAAATTTCCGAATTTCTGTTATAAACTGTTATAAAAAGCAGAGTTCTAAAACTTCTAAAACGACTGATATCCCAACAAAAATCTCTTCGAGAAAAGTGTGACGCAGTCTTTGAAGTACAATTTCTAAAATGAATGATATCGCTAGAGTTGACGCTTTCAGCTTCGTTACGCAAAAATTAAATTTTACACCCAATTTTTGTTCAAACAAGCTGGCTTAGTTTTTCTCATCATCTGCCAAATAATTTTTACCAAAAAAAATTTGACTGCAAACAACCAAAATTTTACCAAAAAAATCTGCGTCGCAAAGTGGCAAATGTTCAGGAACAGACCAGCAAGAAAATTTATCTGCCACATGCGACGCAGATTTTTTTGCTAAAATTTTGGTTGTTTCCAGTCAAATTTTTTTTGGTAAAAATTATTTGGCAGATGATGAGAAAAACTAAGCCAGCTTGTTTGAACAAAAATTGGGTGTAAAATTTAATTTTTGCGTAACGAAGCTGAAAGCGTCAACTCTAGCGATATCATTCATTTTAGAAATTGTACTTCAAAGACTGCGTCACACTTTTCTCGAAGAGATTTTTGTTGGATTTGAAAATACGTGAGAAAATAAGAGAAAATATAAAAGTAAAAATATTTCCACACATAATGGGAGATCAAAGCCTATATCAAGGATTTTAAATAAAAGTAGAAAACGCAAGATTAACAATTCTTCCTTTATTGATTGTCTTCATTATGTAAAATCTAGACAAGTTGTTACAAATTACATTGCTTTCTGGCTAATCATGGTGAGTACAGCAACATTTTCTTTACTAAGAAAAACTAATTTTCGATCCGAACGTTTTCAATCATTTTGATTTTACGACTTTTTTTTATGACAAATTCAGGTAATAATTTTTCGATATTCTGGATAATCGTCTTGCAAGAAAAGCATCAACTGCACGGTGACAACCAAAATTTCATTTGCGCAGGCCACATGAGCGTATTTTCGCATAAAATCGTAGCACATTTTTTTCAAAATTTCACGCCTGGCATCAGAAATAGTCTTTCCCCTTGATTGTTCAATGCACAGATACATCGGATCCGTTTGCATCGAAATGTCGTTTACGAATTGTTGCTTACACCTAGCACATTTGCAGTTGAAATTGTAAACACTTTTCAAGTGTTCTCGTCGCTGTACGGCTGATTTCGACCATAAATGCTGCTCGTAGCAAACAAACAGCTGGTCTCCTTTCTTCACTGGTCGTGTCGTTATAAGTATTTGCTTATTTCCAACGAAATCGTTAAACAAATTTGGAATGCATGAATGGTTGAATAAACCAAAGATGTTGCACGTAGCGATAATTTGACTACCAGCATCGAATGAATTTCTTGCGTCCGCATCTGCCAATGGCTGAACAAAAGCGCTTCTGTCCGCAATGTTTTTGTGTTGCCAAATTAGGTGCATGAGAAAACGTTGCTTTTTTTTCGTTGTAAACTTCTCGCCAATCGCCGGAATGGCCATCAGCAGTTTGTACGTTACGTACTTCAGCATATTTTGGTATATGTCCTTGTCGTGACCCATTCTATCCAATTTCAAAAAGAGGCCATATTGCATCTGTGCATCAGAACAGTTTTTCGGCATCTCTGTTTTCGGCAAGGTCAATTGGTCCTCGACGAATTCCATCAAATGTTCAACGGATGGAAATGCATTGATCGCAATCAAAATGCTTTCGGCCCAGTATCGTACGTTTCCAGGTATCCGATTGAATGCAGCTCCACATGCGATCCGGTGAGTGTCATTGTTTTTCATACAAGTTTCATCGCAAAACATTGCGTCGGTGCAGCCACCGCAGGGAATGAAATTCTGCACATGCCTCATACATGTGACGCACAATGTTCGATCGCTGGCTTCGAAAACATGGACGAACCCCTTTTCAACGAGCACTGTTTGACCAACATCAATGTCACACTTTGCTTCAATGTAACGACCAAATCTGTGGTTCGTTTTAATTTCCAAAACGTTGGCCATACATGGGAACTTTTCGTCTGGATCGTAACTCAGCTTCGGCTCGATTAGTTCTCGATCAACATTTTTCTCGTTCAAGTGTTTGACGCATTCAGCTTCACGGTCGTCTAATTTGTGCATTAATCGTTTCGGATAGTTATGCTCTATCGCCAGTTCAATATCTCTGAAGCAATGGTCGTATTTCTGCATATGAAAAAAACATGCCGATCGATTGGCGTAGGCTAAACTCACGATGTCGGAGTTCGTCTCAGCAAAAATCAAACTTCGATTGTAATATTCCATTGCGACACGCCATTTCTTTTCCTTGAATTCCCGATTTCCAGCAGCTCGAAATAGCGCTGAGACCTGGTCACTCTTTGTCGGCTCATATTGCTTGCCATGGAAACGATGTTTGGCACCTTCGATTTGGGAATCGTACACGGTTTCATACGGTAAAGACGGGTCTAAAAGATCAACGAAAATATCGAATCGTTTTTCCCTTCTCCACAAATTATTTTCCATTATTCTGTTAATCCGGCGATTTTCGAACGTAAAGTTCAGCGAATAAAAAGAAAAACAAATTTCCAATAATAGTTTAAATGAATTCTTACGTGTTAAAATCACTGAGACTCGAGTTCTGTGAGCTTCTGACACTTAGTCATACTCGTACTTTCTACACTCAAGAAAGCAACTTGACAAGGTGTGATTTTCGTGTACAATATTCAGAGAAATTATAGCAGATGGCGCCCACCTGGCTTATCATTTCTCTGGTAAAATTAGTATTTTAGATTCGAATCCTTCAATCCATAGAGTGGAGCTGATGCAAATCGGTGCATAAAAAATTATATGAGCACCCACTACGCCATCTATCGTGTATAATTCTAAGCTTCCATCTAAATCAATATCTAAAAATTTTACCATGTCGACTGCAATATCATTTTTCTAAAGGCTTTTTCGACCTCTCACATGTCGAAAGGCTTAGTTGCCTAATATAAATCGTACAAAACAGATACCCAAAAATAGTTATTTATGCAACAAGTTGCGTAAAGCGGTTGTTTTCGTCACTAGATGTGAGTATGATAACCACATCGTGTGACGACAACACACTTTTTGCGACGCATTTCGACATCGAAAAATTTGATTTTTCTGTACTTTTCAGAGAGAGGTATTTTCAGCCGAGAAAGTACTTTCTCAGCCGCTCTCATCCGACCGAAAAAGGATTTTCATATATATTTTTCCGGCCACGATCAACTGTGCATACTTTGTTGTTGAAATGGCTGTAGAGTTAATTCTTTATTAATGTCGTTGTGGTTGGCTCCGCCTAGTTAGGACAAGCTTACGACTAGTACCGAAAAATTTACCTTTTTATCACTCGTAACAAAATGTACTATTTTCCAACGTGTTACATACAACGTTTTCTGAACAAGCGCTAAAAGTGAACTTTTGAAATGCAAACCTGACACAAATTGTTTCTATCATGTCCGGAGCGATAGCGGAGCACTTGATGAATCCCCAAACTTGATGAAACTTTGCAAGAACATTAGTCAGGCCATTAAAACTAAAATTTCTTTCATCATTATCCCAGGAAAAATCATAATTTTGTGGAATTAATTAATTAATTTTCGGAACAATTTCTCTCATATAAAAATGTACAGCCATTTTGTGGTGATACAGTTTTTAACATTCAAAAGTATCTCAGAAGTAACTCGGCAAGCCTCGACTTCCTCGTGACAAGTGTGTAATATATATTTGAATATAATGGTTTTCATGGCGAACAGTTGGAAAAATTTGGTCACTTTCGCTGCATGTTGAGCAGCTGGAAAAATTTGGTCACTTTCGGTGTATGTTGGGCAACTGGAAAAATTTGGTCACTTTCGAGGTAGCTGATTTTCACCAAATTTTCGATTTTCGTCAAATTTTCGATTTTCGTCAAATTTTCGATTTTCTTCAAATTTTTAAATTTCGTAAAATTTTCGAGGGGTGAGTCACTTTTAGATTAAATGGATTAAATGGATTAAATGGTATTAAATGGATTAAATGGTATTAAATGGATTTAATGGATTAAATGGATTTAATGGATTAAATGGATTTAATGGATTAAATGGAATAAAAATTGGATTAAATGGATTAAATAGGAAAAAAGTTCATTTTAGCAAATACTTTAAAAGTCTTAAAAATGGTTGATTTTGATCGAACCACGTGCTACAAGTCATACTAGAACGTTAAAAAGCATAAAATACCACTTTTAGATTTGGTGTAAAATGGATTAAATAAATTTAATACCATTTTTATCAAAAAAAAAATTCTATGTCTCACGAGTACTTAAACGCCCTGGGGATCGTGCGAATCTAATTTTCGTTATTAGTTTACAAATTTTTTAGGTGGGTGGCCTAATTATTTCGGTAAAACAAAAAAAAATTTGGATTAAATGGATTTAATGGATTAAATGGAAGTGATTCACCCCTCGAAAATTTTCCATTTTCGTCAAATTTTCGATTTTCGAATTTCGTTAAATTGTTGACCTAAAACTCCAAAACGAGTGATATCCTAACAAAATCTCTTCGAGAAAAGTGTGACGCAGTCTTTGTAGTACAATTTCTAAGATGAATGATATCGCTAGAGTTGACGCTTTCAGCTTCGCTACGCAAAAATTAAATTGTACACCCAATTAGTTCAAACAAACTGGCTTAGTTTGCCTCATCATCTGCCAAATAATTTTTACCAAAAAAATCTGCGTTGCAAAATTTATAGTTTTACTGGTTGCTAGGAATCTCGCGCCGCGTCATTCACAATAATTCACATTTTGACATATTTTGTATAAGGAAGATGTCACTTTGTGAGTTATTGTAAATGACGCGGCGCGAGATTCCCTAACACCAGTTTTACTACATGATAAATAGTAAAACTAACGTGATAGGGTCAGAAGATCTGTCCTAGATTTTTTTTAGAACAGACTGACGAAACGAACCAAAACTCTTAGATTCTCAGAACCGGATTCGTTATATTCACAAGCGAATTAAATTATTTAAAAAAATGCGTTGTTTCATGGAGAACCAATTTTCCATACCGTTGATTGACTACTTGAGATGACTTAAAATTCTGGATTGCTATAACATTTGAGAAAGTACGAGTGAAAACTAAAAGATCTACACCGAGTATATTGAAAACATGAAATTTGTTAAATGTTCAAACATTTTGCCTTAAAATGTATCATTTCGTGTAAATTTGGTTTTTGTCTAATCAATTAGTTGGATTGTCTTGTAAGAATAGTAAAGGATGGATTCCGGGACACGATGATGTTAACAACATCTTCTCGCATGCTTTTTCGTCAGCCGGTATCCCTAATGTCTTGCAGCCACCAGGGATTTCGAGAGACGATGGGAAGAGGCCAGACGGAATGACATTAATTCCGTGGAGTAGAGGAAAGTCACTGATATGGGACGTGACAGTTCGAGATACTTTAGCTCAGTCTTATTTGTCTATTTCGTCGACTAAGGCTGGAGCTGTCGCTGATCTAGCAGAGCGTAGGAAACATAATCATTATGTCGGTCTGAAAGAGAATCACTTGTTTAAACCGATAGCACTCGAAAGTTTGGGTAGCTGTGGCCCCGAAACGGAAGCGTTTCTCGTGAGTTTAGGAAAGATGATGAAGAAGGCTTCCGGAGAGAAGAAGTCTTTAGATTACTTGCTTCAGAAGATTTCTATATCGATAAACAATTTGTGTTCGGTTTGCATTTCAAAAGTTCACTTTTCGGGCTTGTTCACGTTGGAAAATAGTTATTTCGCAACAAGTGACGAAAAATAGGACTTTCCATTGTCTTAATCACAACTCGATGATAAATGCTTTTTTAGGCACACGATGTGTATTGTCACACTCGGTTTGCGGCCTCGAGTGACAACAGTTGCGAAAAGAGTTTTGCAGAAACTAATGTAAGAGGTCGTAAAATTCACGCAATGGATATTTTGTTGCGGTACTTGAAACATTGACAAGATCCTTCATGGTGTTAAGAAAAATCTAAATCTTTCATGTAAATCAAATTTTTGTTTGTCAGACATCTGCTTTTTAAATTATCATATACATACGAAATGATATACCGCAAATAAATAGAACCACCGAATACATGTTCTACACGAACCACCGAAATATTCTAACCACCCTTCTTGACACATTAAACATACATCCATTGTGTTGATGAGGCGCTTAATTCAAAATGTATATCTTTTATAAGCTTTAGGTAAACCAAATGTGACACAATTTATAGCCCACTTAAAGAGGTCACATTTTTTTACTTTTACTTTTTACTCTTATTCTTTTCGTAGTTTATCCAACATATAACCCAAATTTATCATTTATCACATGCGAATATTTTTTTTTCTTTTTTTATGTTTTTTCAGCGTTGGTATAACAACTCTTTAAATCTAACCGTAATCTTTGATGACAATAAAATGATGTTGAATCGGAAATCACATTATTGTTTGTAAGAAGTAATTTAGAATAAAATTTCAAGAAAAGGGAATTCGTCTTGTGTGATGTTTATTCAACGATACAATGATGTCTCTTTTTTATATGTTACTGGCACAATGCGCGACACACAGTACGAATAGTCTCTATAGAGTGTTCAATTTCGGATATAGTTCACTTTTATGCCGTGGTACAGGTTTGTTCCAAGGCCATATGAATTGTCAAATTTCATCCACAGAACCATAACCTCAATAATATTTCTGTGTAAATCGCGAAGGCGACGTTGCTCGATTTGTATGAAATATCACGTAAGCGACGTTGCTGTGGATGAAATTGTCGTTGTTCGGGTTGTCAAAGTTCGTGTTTACAGTTGCTTGGAACAAACCTACATCATACAAAAAATGAGTGACGTGTTCACTTTCGGTATTTTTTATATGACGATGCTGTGGGACAAACTTGAACCATCTCCGAAATGGAACACTCTATTAGACACTAATCGCACTGCGTGAGAACAGTCTCAAAAACTTGTCTCTATTGGCACTTTAGCAAAGATCACAAAGAGAAAAGAGATGACAACTCGTGATCTTTGCGTTTTCATAAAAATTTGACACTATTTATAGTGCATCGGAAGTGCCAATTGAAAAATTCAAAATTTCGATGTGAAACGGAATTTGGTTGTAACCTAGCAGGACGACCTTTGTAACGTTTTATCATAAACGTTCAATGAATTTTACCTTTTTTGTGAGCGGTTATGAAATGTTCTTCGTATACCTAAAATACCTAAAATACCTAAAATACGAAGATTTTGAAATGTTTTGATTGTGTAATTCCGCTCGCTTTTAAAGTTTGATGATTTTTCTTTGTTCTACAATACAGGTGGTGTTTGACATACGCAACTGGGAATCCAGGCGTTTCAACTAATAAATTCGTACGTTCTCAATTCCGCAAAAAATGGTTTTTCCTAGTGGAAAAGTGATCTTGAGTTGTCCGTGTAAATTTGTATGAAGAAAAAATGATCGGTCAACTCAACAAACCGCGAGTTGTCCTATAACGTTTGTATATGGGACAATCTACGATTTATTGAAATTATGTGAAATCGGACAACTCACAGTTCAGGTTAACTCTGCATTTTTAGCCCCGTACGAAGTACTGGGGGCTTATAAGATTAATATGCCGCTTGTAACACGTCGAATTGGAAGCAGACAGTAAGGGCGAAGCATTTGGCTATGTTCATAGATGACGAATCCGCAATAAAAAAAATGTCCGTCCATCCGTCTGTGACCCCTTTAGCTTGAGCAAATCACAACCTTTTTTCAAAATTCTTTTTTTCCCCGATTGGTATCGACAAAAGTAAGGTCAAGTTCGAAAATGGGCATGGTAGGGTCGGCCCTTCCAGAGCTAGAACCCTATAGGTGTTTTTCAGTCTTTCGACTATATCTAGCGAAATACGCACGCAATAGCTAAAATGAAAGGTATTGACGAGTAGAACAAAGTTGCTGAACATTGTTTTTGGGTAAGATGCAACGTGGGCTTGTTGGGAGGGCTCAAAGGTTAATTTAACAGTATTTTACATTATTTATAAATAAAATAGTTCTGCCAAGTTCTTGGAAGGTGGAATTGTACCAAGAATCGATGCAACATATTTACACGTCAAAAAATGCCATAATAATAAAGGGGTACATACATACTCTGTATAGCTTTCACAAAATTATCTTAAGTGGGTATAAGTGGATGACTGAATGACATGCCATAAGGAAGTCGATATTTTCTCTTTTCTGTAAAAAAATGGAGTAAAAAAAGACGTTCTTCGTTACATTGAATAGATAATAGAACTCAGTCTATTATCTTGTAGAACTCTTCTACGAGTCTGAAAACAAAACAGAGGTTCAGAACATAAAAAACTTTATAAATTGAAGATGTTGACAACACTCTTTATATCCTTATTATTTTCTTTCTTACAAGAAAAGGAAGTATTTTTGTTTGTGGGGATATTGTGTGCTTTTGTCACACTTTGTGTTACTCAATAAATAGACACTGTCCCCAATCGAATGTATTAGGGAGTAATATAGCAGTGTTTTGGGGAAAAGACAGAAGCAGCTTCTGGTCCATGGAGTGTTACAAGAAACGAAGTACCGATGTCCGAACCAGCTTTTATACCACTTACCGAATGAACAAATTTGTACCCATTTAGGAAAATTTCTCAGGCCTTTAGTACAACATTCAAAAGATTCTTTATTAAAAGTGCCACATTTGTGAAAGAAAAGAGAATTTCTAAAAGATAGACTCGACTTCCAATAGTTATTATTGTGAAACTGCATGCTTTACGAAATTATTTTTTATAAATTATTGGAACTTTTTGAGCATGATTTCGACAAAATAAAAGGTTTTCATTCGACATCGCGAGAGCGCTTTACCAGTTGATAGAGTCAATGAAACCCTTTTTCTCTCGCTCACTGGTATGTCCTTCAGTTAACTATATGCTCTTTGTACATCGATTTCAAGATTTCAAGATGTACACAACAATAGGTACTTTTGGAGTCGTTAAAAATATAATTAATGGCACTTCGCATCACTTCTCCTTCACTGATGAAGGTGAAATTAAATTTAGAGCATATTACATGAGCTCGTAGAAAATTGATTTTCAGCTATTGCGAAATATTTTCAGATTTTTTTCTGCTTATGTCATCAATAAATAATGAACTAAATATCCTCGCCGTTCACTTTATAGAACAAAAAATTGATACTGACAAATTATATCAATCATCTTTGCTTGTAACAACAGATATGTCGAATTATTTTTTTTATCGATTTGTTTTTTGGAATTTAAAAAGCTGTTTGATTAAGACCGTCCAATTTTTTGTGACATAAAAAAGTATCGATCAGTTTTTGTTGTGATAAAAAATGTGTGTGAAATCAAAAAATTTTTTTGTAACATAAAACTGACAAAAAATTTGTGATAGAAAATTTCGCGACATCACAAAACCTAGTGGTTTTCGTGGTAGTATAAAAAGTTCATCATACATTTCCTTGTATTTTTGTCAACTCAGCCCTCCATACAGCCATTTTTACCATTTCCTTGTATTTTTGTCAACTCAGCCCTTCATATACTCATTTTTGCCATTTCCTTGTATTTTTGTCAACTCAGCCCTCCATACAGCCATTTTTACCATTTCCTTGTATTTTTGTCAACTCAGCCCTTCATATACTCATTTTTTGCCATTTCCTTGTATTTTTGTCAACTCAGCCCTCCATACAGCCATTTTTACCATTTCCTTGTATTTTTGTCAACTCAGCCCTCCATACAGCCATTTTTACCATTTCCTTGTATTTTTTGTCAACTCAGCCCTCCATACAGCCTATTTTTGCCATTTCCTTGTATTTTTGTCAACTCAGCCCTCCATACAGCCATTTTTTGCCATTTCCTTGTATTTTTGTCAACTCAGCCCTCCATACAGCCATTTTTACCATTTCCTTGTATTTTTGTCAACTCAGCCCTCCATACAGCCATTTTTGCCATTTCCTTGTATTTTTGTCAACTCAGCCCTCCATACAGCCATTTTTTGCCATTTCCTTGTATTTTTGTCAACTCAGCCCTCCATACAGCCATTTTGCCATTTCCTTGTATTTTTGTCAACTCAGCCCCTCCATTTTTATTTTTGTATTTTTTACTCAGCCCTCCATACAGCCATTTTTACCATTTCCTTGTATTTTTGTCAACTCAGCCCTCCATACAGCCATTTTTACCATTTCCTTGTATTTTTGTCAACTCAGCCCTTCATATACTCATTTTTGCCATTTCATTGTATTTTTGTCAACTCAGCCCTCCATACAGCCATTTTTACCATTTCCTTGTATTTTTGTCAACTCAGCCCTTCATATACTCATTTTTTGCCATTTCCTTGTATTTTTGTCAACTCAGCCCTCCATTACAGCCATTTTTACCATTTCCTTGTATTTTTGGTCAAACTCAGCCCTTCATATACTCATTTTTGCCATTTCCGTGTATTTTTGTCAACTCAGCCCTCCATACAGCCATTTTTACCATTTCCTTGTATTTTTGTCAACTCAGCCCTCCATACAGCCATTTTTGCCATTTCCTTGTATTTTTGTCAACTCAGCCCTTCATATACTCATTTTTGCCATTTCCTTGTATTTGTTGTCAACTCAGCCCTCCATACAGCCATTTTTACCATTTCCTTGTATTTTTGTCAACTCAGCCCTTCATATACATCTCATTTTTGCCATTTCCATTTGTATTTTTGTCAACTCAGCCCTCCATACAGCCATTTTTTACCATTTCCTTGTATTTTTGTCAACTCAGCCCTCCATAACCATTTTTGCCATTTCCTTGTATTTTTGTCAACTCAGCCCTCCATACAGCCATTTTTGCCATTTCCTTGTATTTTTGTCAACTCAGCCCTTCATATACTCATTTTTGCCATTTCCTTGTATTTTTGTCAACTCAGCCCTCCATACAGCCATTTTTACCATTTCCTTGTATTTTTGTCAACTCAGCCCTTCATATACTCATTTTGCCATTTCCTTGTATTTTGTCACTCAGCCCTCCATACAGCCATTTTTCCATTTCTTGTATTTTTGTCAACTCAGCCCTCATACAAGCCATTTTTGCATTTCTTTATTTTGTCAACTCAGCCCTCCATACAGCCATTTTTACCATTTCCTTGTAATTTTTGTCAACTCAGCCCTTCCATTACAGCCATTTGTTAGCCATTTCCTTGTATTTTTGTCAACTCAGCCCTTCATATACTCATTTTGCCATTTCCTTGTATTTTTGTCAACTCAGCCCTCCATACAGCCATTTTTTACCATTTCCTTGTATTTTTGTCAACTCAGCCCTCTCATACACCATTTTTGCCATTTCCTTGTATTATTTTGTCAACTCAGCCCTCCATACAGCCATTTTTACCATTTCCTTGTATTTTTTGTCAACTCAGCCCTCCATACAGCCATTTTTGCCATTTCCTTGTATTTTTGTCAACTCAGCCCTTCCATACAGCCATTTTTAGCCATTTCCTTGTATTTTTGTCAACTCAGCCCTCCTATACAGCCATTTTTACCATTTCCTTGTATTTTTGTCAACTCAGCCCCTTCATATACTCATTTTTGCCATTTCCTTGTATTTTGTCAACTCAGCCTCATACAGCATTTTTGCATTCTTGTATTTTTGTCAACTCAGCCCTCCATACAGCCATTTTTACCATTTCCTTGATATATTTGTCAACTCAGCCCTCCATACAGCCATTTTTGCCATTTCCTTGTATTTTTGTCAACTCCAGCCCTCTCATACAGCCATTTTTGCATTTTCCTTGTATTTTTGTCACTCAGCCCTCCATACAGCCATTTTTGCCATTTCCTTGTATTTTTTGTCAACTCAGCCCTCCATACAGCCATTTTCCATTTCCTTGTATTTTTGTCACTCAGCCCTCCATACAGTCATTTTTCATTTTTTATTTTTCCCTTCTTCTTTTTATTTTTTTTTTGTCAACTCAGCCCTCCATACAGCCATTTTTGCCATTTCCTTGTATTTTTGTCAACTCAGCTCCATACAGCCATTTTTACCATTTCCTTGTATTTTTGTCAACTCAGCCCTCCATACAGCCATTTTTCCATTTCCTTGTATTTTTGTCAACTCAGCCCTCCATACAGCCATTTTTAGCCATTTCCTTGTATTTTTGTCAACTCAGCCCTTCATATACTCATTTTTGCATTTCTTGTATTTTTGTCAACTCAGCCCTCCATACAGCCATTTTTACCATTTCCTTGTATTTTTGTCAACTCAGCCCTTCATTACTCATTTTGCCATTTCTTGTATTTTTGTCAACTCAGCCCTCCATACAGCCATTTTTACCATTTCTTGTATTTTTGTCAACTCAGCCCTTCATATAGCTCATTTTTGCCATTTCTTGTATTTTGTCAACTCGCCCTCCATACAGCATTTTTACCTTTCCTTGTATTTTTGTCAACTCAGCCCTCCATTACAGCCATTTTTAGCCATTTCCTTGTATTTTTGTCAACTCAGCCCTTCATATACTCATTTTTGCCATTTCCTTGTATTTTTGTCAACTCAGCCCTCCATACAGCCATTTTTACCATTTCCTTGTATTTTTGTCAACTCAGCCCTCCATACAGCCTTTTTGCATTTCCTTGTATTTTTGTCAACTCAGCCTCCATACAGCCATTTTTTACCATTTCCTTGTATTTTTGTCAACTCAGCCCTCCATACAGCCATTTTCATCCTGTATTTTTGTCAACTCAGCCTTCAGTATTTTTATTTTTTTTTGTCAACTCAGCCCTCCATACACCATTTTTGCCATTTCCTTGTATTTTTGTCAACTCAGCCCTCCATACAGCCATTTTTACCATTTCCTTGTATTTTTGTCACTCAGCCTCATACAGCCATTTTTGCCATTTCCTTGTATTTTTGTCAACTCAGCCCTCCATACAGCCATTTTTGCCATTTCCTTGTATTTTTGTCAACTCAGCCCTCCATACAGCCATTTTTGCCATTTCCTTGTATTTTTGTCAACTCAGCCTCCATACAGCCATCCATTTCTTGTATTTTGTCAACTCAGCCCTTCATACAGCTCATTTTTGCCATTTCCTTGTATTTTTGTCAACTCAGCCCTCCATACAGCCATTTTTACCATTTCTTGTATTTTTGTCAACTCAGCCCTTCCATACAGCCATTTTTGCCATTTCCTTGTATTTTTGTCAAACTCAGCCCTCCATACAGCCATTTTTACCATTCCTTGTATTTTTGTCAACTCAGCCCTCCATATACCATTTTTGCATTTCTTGTATTTTTGTCAACTCAAGCCTCCATACAGCCATTTTTACCATTTCCTTGTATTTTTGTCAACTCAGCCCTCCATACAGCCATTTTTTACCATTTCCTTGTATTTTTGTCAACTCAGGCCCTCCATACACCATTTTTACCATTTCCTTGTATTTTTGTCAACTCAGCCCTCCATACAGCCATTTTTGCCATTTCCTTGTATTTTTGTCACTCAGCCCTCATACACCACCATTCTTTATTTTTGTCAACTCAGCCCTCCATACAGCACATTTTTTAGCCTATTTCCTTGTATTTTTGTCAACTCAGCCTCCATACAGCATTTTTACCATTTCCTTGTATTTTTGTCAACTCAGCCTTCATATACTCATTTTTGCCATTTCTTGTATTTTTGTCAACTCAGCCCTCCATACAGCCATTTTTTGCCATTTCCTTGTATTTTTGTCAACTCAGCCCTCCATACAGCCATTTTTCCATTCCTTGTATTTTTGTCAACTCAGCCCTCCATACAGCCATTTTTGCCATTTCCTTGTATTTTTGTCAACTCAGCCCTCCATACAGCTCATTTTTCCATTTCCTTGTATTTTTGTCAACTCAGCCCTCCATACAGCCATTTTTGCCATTTCCTTGTATTTTTGTCAACTCAGCCCTCCATACAGCCATTTTTACCATTTCCTTGTATTTTTGTCAACTCAGCCCTCCATACAGCCATTTTTGCCATTTCCTTGTATTTTTGTCAACTCAGCCCTCCATACAGCCATTTTTGCCATTTCCTTGTATTTTTGTCAACTCAGCCCTCCATACAGCCATTTTTGCCATTTTCCTTGTATTTTTGTCAACTCAGCCCTCATATACAGCATTTTTGCCATTTCCTTGTATTTTTGTCAACTCAGCCCTCCATACAGCCCCATTTCCTTGTATTTTTGTCAACTCAGCTTCTATACTCATTTTTGCATTTCCTTGTATTTTGTCAACTCAGCCCTCCATACAGCCATTTTTAGCCATTTCCTTGTATTTTTGTCAACTCAGCCCTCCATACAGCTCATTTTTGCCATTTCCTTGTATTTTTGTCAACTCAGCCCTCCATATCAGCTCATTTTTGCCATTTCCTTGTATTTTTGTCAACTCAGCCCTCCATACAGCCATTTTTCCATTTCCTTGTATTTTTGTCAACTCAGCCCTCCATACAGCCATTTTTACCATTTCCTTGTATTTTTGTCAACTCAGCCCTTCATACAGCTCATTTTTGCCATTTCCTTGTATTTTTGTCAACTCAGCCCTCCATACAGCCATTTTTGCCATTTCCTTGTATTTTTGTCAACTCAGCCCTCCATACAGCCATTTTTACCATTTCTTTGTATTTTTGTCAACTCAGCCCTCCATACAGCCATTTTTGCCATTTCCTTGTATTTTTGTCAACTCAGCCCTCCATACAGCCATTTTTACCATTTCCCTTGTATTTTTGTCAACTCAGCCCTCCATACAGCCATTTTTACCATTTCCTTGTATTTTTGTCAACTCAGCCCTTCCATACAGCTCATTTTTGCCATTTCCTTGTATTTTTGTCAACTCAGCCCTCCATACAGCCATTTTTACCATTTCCTTGTATTTTTGTCAACTCAGCCCTCCATACAGCCATTTTTGCCATTTCCTTGTATTTTTGTCAACTCAGCCCTCCATACAGCCATTTTTACCATTTCCTTGTATTTTTGTCAACTCAGCCCTTCATATAGCTCATTTTTGCCATTTCCTTGTATTTTTGTCAACTCAGCCCTCCATACAGCCATTTTTTACCATTTCCTTGTATTTTTGTCAACTCAGCCTACCATTTCATTGTATTTTTGTCACTCATTTTATACGCATTTTCCATTTTGTATTTTTGTCAACTCAGCCCTCCATACAGCCATTTTTGCCATTTCCTTGTATTTTTGTCAACTCAGCCCTTCATATACTCATTTTTTGCCATTTCCTTGTATTTTTGTCAACTCAGCCCTCCATACAGCCATTTTTACCATTTCCTTGTATTTTTTGTCAACTCAGCCCTCCATACAGCCATTTTTGCCATTTCCTTGTATTTTTGTCAACTCAGCCCTCCATACAGCCATTTTTGCCATTTCCTTGTATTTTTGTCAACTCAGCCCTCCATACAGCCATTTTTTGCCATTTCCTTGTATTTTTGTCAACTCAGCTCCTCCATACAGCCATTTTTGCCATTTCCTTGTATTTTTGTCAACTCAGCCCTTCCATACAGCCATTTTTGCCATTTCCTTGTATTTTTTGTCAACTCAGCCCTCCATACAGCCATTTTTACCATTTCCTTGTATTTTTGTCAACTCAGCCCTCCATACAGCTCATTTTTGCCATTTCCTTGTATTTTTGTCAACTCAGCCCTCCATACAGCCATTTTTGCCATTTCCTTGTATTTTTGTCAACTCAGCCCTCCATACAGCCATTTTTGCCATTTCCTTGTATTTTTGTCAACTCAGCCCTTCCATATCAGCTCATTTTTGCCATTTCCTTGTATTTTTGTCAACTCAGCCCTTCATAACTCATTTTTGCCATTTCCTTGTATTTTTGTCAACTCAGCCCTCCATACACCATTTTTGCCATTTCCTTGTATTTTTGTCAACTCAGCCCTCCATACAGCCATTTTTGCCATTTCCTTGTATTTTTGTCAACTCAGCCCTCCATACAGCCATTTTTACCATTTCCTTGTATTTTTGTCAACTCAGCCCTCCATACAGCCATTTTTGCCATTTCCTTGTATTTTTGTCAACTCAGCCCTCCATACAGCCATTTTTGCCATTTCCTTGTATTTTTGTCAACTCAGCCCTCCATACAGCCATTTTTGCCATTTCCTTGTATTTTTGTCAACTCAGCCCTCCATACAGCCATTTTTACCATTTCCTTGTATTTTTGTCAACTCAGCCCTCCATACAGCCATTTTTGCCATTTCCTTGTATTTTCAACTGTCAACTCAGCCCTCCATACAGCCATTTTTACCATTTCCTTGTATTTTTGTCAACTCAGCCCTTCATATACTCATTTTTGCCATTTCCTGTATTTTTGTCAACTCAGCTTCAACCATTTTGCTTATCTGTATTTGTCAACTCAGCCCTCCATACAGCCATTTTTACCATTTCCTTGTATTTTTGTCAACTCAGCCCTTCATTATCAGCTCATTTTTTGCCATTTCCTTGTATTTTGTCAACTCAGCCCTCCATACAGCCATTTTTGCCATTTCCTTGTATTTTGTCAACTCAGCCCTTCATACAGCCATTTTTGCCATTTCCTTGTATTTTTGTCAACTCAGCCCTCCATACAGCCATTTTGCCATTTTCTGTATTTTGTCAACTCAGCCTCATACAGCATTTTTACCATTTCTTGTATTTTTGTCAACTCAGACCTTATATCAGCTCATTTTTGCCATTTCCTTGTATTTTTGTCAACTCAGCCCTCCATACAGCCATTTTTACCATTTCCTTGTATTTTTGTCAACTCAGCCCTCCATACAGCCATTTTTGCCATTTCCTTGTATTTTTGTCAACTCAGCCCTCCATACAGCCATTTTTACCATTTCCTTGTATTTTTGTCAACTCAGCCCTTCATATACTCATTTTTGCCATTTCCTTGTATTTTTGTCAATCAGCCCTCCATACAGCCATTTTTGCCATTTCCTTGTATTTTTGTCAACTCAGCCCTCCATACAGCCATTTTTGACCCATTTCCTTTGTATTTTTGTCAACTCAGCCCTTCATATACTCATTTTTGCATTTCCTTGTATTTTTGTCAACTCAGCCCTCCCATACAGCCATTTTTACCATTTCCTTGTATTTTTGTCAACTCAGCCCTTCATATACTCATTTTTGCCATTTCTTGTATTTTTGTCAACTCAGCCCTCCATACAGCCATTTTTGCCATTTCCTTGTATTTTTGTCAACTCAGCCCTCCATACAGCCATTTTTGCCATTTCCTTCGTATTTTTGTCACTCAGCCCTCCATACAGCCATTTTTTGCCCCATTTCCTTGTATTTTTGTCAACTCAGCCCTCCATACAGCCATTTTTAGCCCATTTCCTTTGTATTTTTGTCTCAACTCAGCCCTCCATACAGCCATTTTTGACCATTTCCTTGTATTTTTGTCAACTCAAGCCCTCCATACAGCCATTTTTACCATTTCCTTGTATTTTTTGTCAACTCAGCCCTTCATATACTCATTTTTGCCATTTCCTTGTATTTTTGTCAACTCAGCCCTCCATACAGCCATTTTTCCATTTCCTTGTATTTTTGTCAACTCAGCCCTCCATACAGCCATTTTTTGCCATTTCCTTGTATTTTTGTCAACTCAGCCCTCCATACAGCCATTTTTGACCATTTTCCTTGTAATTTTTGTCAACTCAGCCCTTCATATACTCATTTTTGCCATTTCCTTGTATTTTTTGTCAACTCAGCCCTCCATACAGCCATTTTTGCCATTTCCTTGTATTTTTGTCAACTCAGCCCTCCATACAGCCATTTTTGCCATTTCCTTGTATTTTTGTCAACTCAGCCCTCCATACAGCCATTTTTGCCATTTCCTTGTATTTTTGTCAACTCAGCCCTCCATACAGCCATTTTTGCCATTTCCTTGTATTTTTGTCAACTCAGCCCTCCATACAGCCATTTTTGCCATTTCCTTTGTATTTTGTCAACTCAGCCCTCCATACAGCCATTTTTACCATTTCCTTGTATTTTTGTCAACTCAGCCCTCCATACAGCCATTTTTGCCCATTTCCTTGTATTTTTGTCAACTCAGCCCTCCATACAGCCATTTTTACCATTTCTTGTATTTTTGTCAACTCAGCCCTCCATACAGCCATTTTTGCCATTTCCTTGTATTTTTGTCAACTCAGCCCTCCATACAGCCATTTTTGCCATTTCCTTGTATTTTTTGTCAACTCAGCCCTCCATACAGCCATTTTTGCCATTTCCTTGTATTTTTGTCAACTCAGCCCTCCATACAGCCATTTTTACCATTTCCTTGTATTTTTGTCAACTCAGCCCTTCATATACTCATTTTTGCCATTTCCTTGTATTTTTGTCAACTCAGCCCTCCATACAGCCATTTTTACCATTTCCTTGTATTTTTGTCAACTCAGCCCTCTCATACTAGCTCATTTTTGCCATTTCCTTGTATTTTTGTCAACCTCAGCCCTCCATACAGCCATTTTTACCATTTCCTTGTATTTTTGTCAACTCAGCCCTCCATACAGCCATTTTTGCCATTTCCTTGTATTTTTGTCAACTCAGCCCTCATACTCATTTTTGCCATTTCCTGTATTTTTGTCAACTCAGCCTCCATACAGCCATTTTTGACCATTTCCTTGTATTTTTGTCAACTCAGCCCTTCCATATCAGCCATTTTTAGCCATTTCCTTTGTATTTTTGTCAACTCAGCCCTCCATACAGCCATTTTTGCCATTTCCTTGTATTTTGTCACTCAGCCCTTCATATTCTTTTTGTATTTTTGTATTTTGTCAACTCAGCCCTCCATACAGCCATTTTTACCATTTCCTTGTATTTTTGTCAACTCAGCCCTTCATATACCAGCTCATTTTTTGCCATTTCCTTGTATTTTTGTCAACTCAGCCCTCCATACAGCCATTTTTAGCCATTTCCTTGTATTTTTGTCAACTCAGCAAACTCCATGCCCATTTTTCCATCCATACAGCCATCATTTTTTGCCATTTCCTTGTATTTTTGTCAACTCAGCCCTCATACAGCCATTTTTGCCATTTCCTTGTATTTTTGTCAACTCAGCCCTCCATACAGCCATTTTTACCATTTCCTTGTATTTTTGTCAACTCAGCCCTCCATACAGCCATTTTTACCATTTCCTTGTATTTTTGTCAACTCAGCCCTTCATATACTCATTTTTTGCCATTTCCTTGTATTTTTGTCAACTCAGCCCTCCATACAGCCATTTTTACCATTTCCTTGTATTTTTGTCAACTCAGCCCTCCATACAGCTCATTTTTGCCATTTCCTTGTATTTTTGTCAACTCAGCCCTCCATACAGCCATTTTTACCATTTCCTTGTATTTTTGTCAACTCAGCCCCTCCATACCAGCCCCATTTTTACCCATTTCCTTGTATTTTTGTCCAACTCAGCCCTTCATATACTATTTTTGCCATTTCCTTGTATTTTTGTCAACTCAGCCCTCCATACAGCCATTTTTACCATTTCCTTGTATTTTTGTCAACTCAGCCCTTCATATACTCATTTTTGACCATTTCCTTGTATTTTTGTCAACTCAGCCCTTCCATATACATGCCATTTTTTATGCCAATTTCCTTTTGTATTTTTGTCAACTCAGCCCTCCATACAAGCCATTTTTGACCCAGTTTCCTTTGTATTTTTGTCCAACTCAGCCCTCCATACAGCCATTTTTGCCATTTCCTTTGTATTTTTGTCAACTCAGCCCTCCATTACAGCCATTTTACCATTTCCTTGTATTTTTGTCAACTCAGCCCTTCATATACTCATTTTTGCCATTTCCTTGTATTTTTGTCAACTCAGCCTCCATACAGCCATTTTTACCATTTCCTTGTATTTTTGTCACTCAGTTTTTTTTTTTTACCATTTTTTTTATTTTTGTCAACTCAGCCCTTCATTACTACCATTTTTGCCATTTCCTTGTATTTTTGTCAACTCAGCCCTCCATACAGCCATTTTTACCATTTCCTTGTATTTTTGTCAACTCAGCCCTCCATACAGCCATTTTTGCCATTTCCTTGTATTTTTGTCAACTCAGCCTCCATACAGCTCATTTTTGCCATTTCCTTGTATTTTTGTCAACTCAGCCCTCCATACAGCCATTTTTAGCCATTTCCTTGTATTTTTGTCAACTCAGCCTCCATACAGCCATTTTTACCATTTCCTTGTATTTTTGTCAACTCAGCCCTTCATATACTCATTTTTGCCATTTCCTTGTATTTTTGTCAACTCAGCCCTCCATACAGCCATTTTTACCATTTCCTTGTATTTTTGTCAACTCAGCCCTCCATACAGCCATTTTTGCCATTTCCTTGTATTTTTGTCAACTCAGCCCTCCATACAGCCATTTTTGCCATTTCCTTGTATTTTTGTCAACTCAGCCCTCCATACAGCCATTTTTGCCATTTCCTTGTATTTTTGTCAACTCAGCCCTCCATACAGCCATTTTTAGCCATTTCCTTGTATTTTTGTCAACTCAGCCCTCATACAGCCATTTTTGCCATTTCCTTGTATTTTTGTCAACTCAGCCTCCATACAGCCATTTTGCCATTTCCTTGTATTTTTGTCAACTCAGCCCTCCATACAGCCATTTTTACCATTTCCTTGTATTTTTGTCAACTCAGCCCTCCATACAGCCATTTTTGCCATTTCCTTGTATTTTTGTCAACTCAGCCCTCCATACAGCCATTTTGCCATTTCCTTGTATTTTTTGTCAACTCAGCCCTCCATACAGCCATTTTTGCCATTTCCTTGTATTTTTGTCAACTCAGCCCTCCATACAGCCATTTTTACCATTTCCTTGTATTTTTGTCAACTCAGCCCTCCATACAGCCATTTTTGCCATTTCCTTGTATTTTTGTCAACTCAGCCCTCCATACAGCCATTTTTACCATTTCCTTGTATTTTTGTCAACTCAGCCCTTCCATATACTCATTTTTGCCATTTCCTTGTATTTTGTCAACTCAGCCCTCCATACAGCCATTTTTGCCATTTCCTTGTATTTTTGTCAACTCAGCCCTCCATACAGCCATTTTTACCATTTCTTTGTATTTTTGTCAACTCAGCCCTCCATACAGCCATTTTTACCATTTCCTTGTATTTTTGTCAACTCAGCCCTCCATACAGCCATTTTTACCATTTCCTTGTATTTTTGTCAACTCAGCCCTTCATATACTCATTTTTGCCATTTCCTTGTATTTTTGTCAACTCAGCCCTCCATACAGCCATTTTTGCCATTTTCTTGTATTTTTGTCAACTCAGCCCTCCATACAGCCATTTTTACCATTTCCTTGTATTTTTGTCAACTCAGCCCTCCATACAGCCATTTTTGCCATTTCCTTGTATTTTTGTCAACTCAGCCCTCCATACAGCCATTTTTGCCATTTCCTTGTATTTTTGTCAACTCAGCCCTCCATACAGCCATTTTTGCCATTTCCTTGTATTTTTGTCAACTCAGCCCTCCATACAGCCATTTTTGCCATTTCCTTGTATTTTTGTCAACTCAGCCCTCCATACAGCCATTTTTACCATTTCCTTGTATTTTTGTCAACTCAGCCCTCCATACAGCCATTTTTGCCATTTCCTTGTATTTTTGTCAACTCAGCCCTCCATACAGCCATTTTTACCATTTCCTTTGTATTTTTGTCAACTCAGCCCTCCATACAGCCATTTTTGCCATTTCCTTGTATTTTTGTCAACTCAGCCCTCCATACAGCCATTTTTGCCATTTCCTTGTATTTTTGTCAACTCAGCCCTCCATACAGCCATTTTTACCATTTCCTTGTATTTTTGTCAACTCAGCCCTCCATACAGCCATTTTTGCCATTTTCTTGTATTTTTGTCAACTCAGCCTACCATACAGCCATTTTTGCCATTTCCTTGTATTTTTGTCAACTCAGCCCTCCATACAGCCATTTTTGCCATTTCCTTGTATTTTTGTCAACTCAGCCCTCCATACAGCCATTTTTACCATTTCCTTGTATTTTTGTCAACTCAGCCCTTCATATACTCATTTTTGCCATTTCCTTGTATTTTTGTCAACTCAGCCCTCCATACAGCCATTTTTACCATTTCCTTGTATTTTTGTCAACTCAGCCCTCCATACAGCTATTTTTGCCATTTCCTTGTATTTTTGTCAACTCAGCCCTTCATATACTCATTTTTGCCATTTCCTTGTATTTTTGTCAACTCAGCCCTCCATACAGCCATTTTTACCATTTCCTTGTATTTTTGTCAACTCAGCCCTTCATATACTCATTTTTGCCATTTCCTTGTATTTTTGTCAACTCAGCCCTCCATACAGCCATTTTTGCCATTTCCTTGTATTTTTGTCAACTCAGCCCTCCATACAGCCATTTTTACCATTTCCTTGTATTTTTGTCAACTCAGCCCTCCATACAGCCATTTTTGCCATTTCCTTGTATTTTTGTCAACTCAGCCCTTCATATACTCATTTTTGCCATTTCCTTGTATTTTTGTCAACTCAGCCCTCCATACAGCCATTTTTACCATTTCCTTGTATTTTTGTCAACTCAGCCCTTCATATACTCATTTTTGCCATTTCCTTGTATTTTTGTCAACTCAGCCCTCCATACAGCCATTTTTACCATTTCCTTGTATTTTTGTCAACTCAGCCCTTCATATACTCATTTTTGCCATTTCCTTGTATTTTTGTCAACTCAGCCCTCCATACAGCCATTTTTACCATTTCCTTGTATTTTTGTCAACTCAGCCCTTCATATACTCATTTTTACCATTTCCTTGTATTTTTGTCAACTCAGCCCTTCATATACTCATTTTTGCCATTTCCTTGTATTTTTGTCAACTCAGCCCTCCATACAGCCATTTTTACCATTTCCTTGTATTTTTGTCAACTCAGCCCTCCATACAGCCATTTTTGCCATTTCCTTGTATTTTTGTCAACTCAGCCCTCCATACAGCCATTTTTGCCATTTCCTTGTATTTTTGTCAACTCAGCCCTTCATATACTCACTTTTGCCATTTCCTTGTATTTTTGTCAACTCAGCCCTCCATACAGCCATTTTTACCATTTCCTTGTATTTTTGTCAACTCAGCCCTCCATACAGCTATTTTTGCCATTTCCTTGTATTTTTGTCAACTCAGCCCTTCATATACTCATTTTTGCCATTTCCTTGTATTTTTGTCAACTCAGCCCTCCATACAGCCATTTTTACCATTTCCTTGTATTTTTGTCAACTCAGCCCTTCATATACTCATTTTTTGCCATTTCCTTGTATTTTTGTCAACTCAGCCCTCCATACAGCCATTTTTGCCATTTCCTTGTATTTTTGTCAACTCAGCCCTCCATACAGCCATTTTTACCATTTCCTTGTATTTTTGTCAACTCAGCCCTCCATACAGCCATTTTTGCCATTTCCTTGTATTTTTGTCAACTCAGCCCTTCATATACTCATTTTTGCCATTTCCTTGTATTTTTGTCAACTCAGCCCTCCATACAGCCATTTTTACCATTTCCTTGTATTTTTGTCAACTCAGCCCTTCATATACTCATTTTTGCCATTTCCTTGTATTTTTGTCAACTCAGCCCTCCATACAGCCATTTTTACCATTTCCTTGTATTTTTGTCAACTCAGCCCTTCATATACTCATTTTTGCCATTTCCTTGTATTTTTGTCAACTCAGCCCTCCATACAGCCATTTTTACCATTTCCTTGTATTTTTGTCAACTCAGCCCTTCATATACTCATTTTTACCATTTCCTTGTATTTTTGTCAACTCAGCCCTTCATATACTCATTTTTGCCATTTCCTTGTATTTTTGTCAACTCAGCCCTCCATACAGCCATTTTTACCATTTCCTTGTATTTTTGTCAACTCAGCCCTCCATACAGCCATTTTTGCCATTTCCTTGTATTTTTGTCAACTCAGCCCTCCATACAGCCATTTTTGCCATTTCCTTGTATTTTTGTCAACTCAGCCCTCCATACAGCCATTTTTGCCATTTCCTTGTATTTTTGTCAACTCAGCTCTCCATACAGCCATTTTTACCATTTCCTTGTATTTTTGTCAACTCAGCCCTTCATATACTCATTTTTGCCATTTCCTTGTATTTTTGTCAACTCAGCCCTCCATACAGCCATTTTTACCATTTCCTTGTATTTTTGTCAACTCAGCCCTCCATACAGCTATTTTTGCCATTTCCTTGTATTTTTGTCAACTCAGCCCTCCATACAGCCATTTTTGCCATTTCCTTGTATTTTTGTCAACTCAGCCCTCCATACAGCCATTTTTGCCATTTCCTTGTATTTTTGTCAACTCAGCCCTCCATACAGCCATTTTTGCCATTTCCTTGTATTTTTGTCAACTCAGCCCTACATACAGCCATTTTTGCCATTTCCTTGTATTTTTGTCAACTCAGCCCTCCATACAGCCATTTTTGCCATTTCCTTGTATTTTTGTCAACTCAGCCCTCCATACAGCCATTTTTACCATTTCCTTGTATTTTTGTCAACTCAGCCCTCCATACAGCCATTTTTGCCATTTCCTTGTATTTTTGTCAACTCAGCCCTCCATACAGCCATTTTTGCCATTTCCTTGTATTTTTGTCAACTCAGCCCTCCATACAGCCATTTTTGCCATTTCCTTGTATTTTTGTCAACTCAGCCCTCCATACAGCCATTTTTACCATTTCCTTGTATTTTTGTCAACTCAGCCCTCCATACAGCCATTTTTGCCATTTCCTTGTATTTTTGTCAACTCAGCCCTCCATACAGCCATTTTTACCATTTCCTTGTATATTTGTCAACTCAGCCCTCCATACAGTTTTGAGTCAAAGTCTAAAGACGAACCTTACTCCCGTTCCCTGGTCCGAGGACGAGTGGAGAACTGAATTTTAATAATAAATGTCTATCGATTACACTACAGGAAGAATACGCAAGTACCTGGTTCTTTGTCGAAACTGAAAAATCGATTCAATTCAAATCACGTGTTGTTAGCGAGAATGTTTTATAAATACGTAATCAAAGAGCTTATATGGCTTATGTGCTATAAGGCGTTGATATTAAATTTAAAGACATTTTTGGTCTTTTTTGCTATTACTTATGCATGTTTTACACACAATCATAAAGGTATACCGGTACAGAGTGTACGGCGTGTATGTATGACTCCACTTCATGAAAGGAACCATATGAATATTCTGAATGGTTGGATTATGTATCCAGTAGTATAGATATCCATATATATCACACTAAATGTTATAGAAGAAAGTATACAAACCGTTCATATATATGTATTGATTATGGAGTCATGCAATATACATGCACATGTTCGACGATGCTGATAGCAATTGTCAAGCCAATACCGGATATTGAACTTTTACAATAAAAAGACATGTTTCTCCTTTGAAATCGCGTACGCAAATAGATTTTCTTTTATAGTTTAGTTTATACATGAAAAGCAATATAATGGAAAAGTGCATCTTAATATTTTATGAGAAAAGGTGGATGTGGTTTTGCATGCTGCCGTCGAATATTTAATAGTTTTATAACTTCGATATGTGAACGAAAGTCGATCACAGAATCCAGTTGAGAATTCAAATCAAATTCACAATTTCTTTATTTTCATTCTTCGTTTTTGATGCTTAGCTTTTTACATATAGCCGCGCTACAACAATATGTATGTTAACGAGATGTGAAATATGTTGATGTGACGCAAACTGTTATCAGATACATTATCTTTATTGACTTAGATTTTGTGAAATTCTTGTAATAAAATAAGCGCACTACGAATGCTGTGTGTTTTACTGGAACGGGTTCAATCAGATGAGTATAAACCAATACGAAATGGCAGGTTACCAGCACTGTTATTCAAACATTCACTTTGAGACGAGTTCATTTGTAGAGGGTGCTCGACTAATGATTTCAATGAAAGTAGAGTGGGCTTTTGGATTGTTTTGAAGAACTGGGACCCACATTTTTGGGTGGGTTAGGTCACTCGACTCATTGATTTTCTCAATCAATTTGGGCGATGGGGGTAATCTGGCACACGGTGTCAAAACAACGCACTTTACACTTATACGTAAAGAGTGAACTTTCATGATTTCGTTACTAAAATTTTGTAAAAGAAGACATTAAGTTGATGGCATGGTTAGTAAATATTTTCGTAGCATTGACTTCGCGCCTGCGAGATTGCGAAAACTTGATTTCAAAAATGTGATATTTTCTCACTTCATGTGCCAGATTCTCATTGTCAAACAATCGTAACTCCTATTGTCTGCTATAAAAGATGTTGAATAGATTTCTTGCTGAAACAAAACTGAAACTCGTGTGAATTACGGCCCTCGCTTCGCTCTGATTAATTTTTTATACAAACAACTACCACGCAACCACTCAAAAAATATTCTTTTCGGAATAGCTCCTATTAGATTTCTTCGATACTAACCATTACCTCGCCGAATAAAACAAAGGTTTTGGAAATCCGATACTCGAGTTATCTTGTTATCAAGCGACGAGATAAAAATTCTTTTGGGAACATCACAGAGATCATCGGTCCGTTATAGACTATCTTCAAACTTAACCTCAGGAATTTCATTACTCGACGAATAATAAAATCCGCTTAGAATTAATGAAGTTATCGTGTTATCAAAGAATGAACAAAGTGTGAAAAACATTTTAGAGCGTTGATCATTCGCAAGAGCCATGACTTTCACTCAAGGGAATAAATAAAACTATTTCAAATGTAAGTTCCACAACACAATGGAAATCATATCGAAAAACATCCATTCATCGATGTTGTTAATTTTATTTTGTAAAATAAATCGCTTTGTTAAAACAAAACAAAAAAAAATCACGTTATGGTCTTTTGAGATAGGGTTGACTATGCACATCAGGCATAAAATACAATGAAAGTAAATAGATAGGTATGGCCAAACGTTCAAATTTGCTCTAGCCGGAGCACATACGGATTCGCATGGCGCCACCTCAAACGAACTCATTTCTAGTGCAAATTTCCACTAGAAATGAGTTCGTTTGAGGTGGCGCCATGCAAATCCGTATGTGCTCCGACTTGTATGGACTGGCCACACCTACTTATCTACTTTCATTGATAAAATACTCGACTAATTTAGAACGTTGACCTGTCACTGTATAGTTTTTAAGGGCCGAAGTTCTCAAAGTTAAGCATCAATTTGACATCAATTTTTTCCGGGGATCCCAATTTGGTTTCCTTAAAAACTCGAGTTGCATTGGGGCAGCACATCAACTAGTCGATTTCATTAAAGGAAACTTCAGGAAAACAACTGGGAGGAAGAAAATGTACGTGGCGTGCATATTTGTTGATTTGAAACGTGCATTCGATACAGTGGATCCGAAAAGACTGCAACGTAAAATCCGTCGAATTGGGCTTTCACAGCGGGCATCCGAACTCGTCCTGAGCTATCTCGAAAATCGAAGCACGGCAACAACCATTGGCAGCAATACCAGCAGTTTCAAACGCATTTTGGTCGGAGTGGCGCAAGGATCTATTATCGGTCCATTAATGTTCCTCATGTACATAAACGACATTCTTCAATTAGATTTCATTGGCAAGATACTATTGTACGCGGACGACACAGTCCTTTACTATGCGGCTGATTCACCAACTACCTTGGAACAAATTATGCAACGCGACGTCAGGCTACTGCACAAATGGCCTAATCAAAATATTCTAACAATGAACATTGGGAAGACATGTTATAAATGACGTTTGGACGTGCCAGCTCTCTGCCTGACTTTAACATTATGATCGACAATGAAAACATAAAACGTGTTCGCACCTACAAGTACCTTGGTCTCATCTTAGACGAAAAGCTAACATTCACATCGAGCACGTTAAAAAGATGGTTCGTCCGTTCGCACCGCTGATGTGGAGATGTGGAAAATACATTCCGGCCGGTAAAAGAAAGCAACTTTATCATGCGTATGTTCAGAGTCACATCGTTTACATGCTACCGATCTACAGCCAGGGTAACAAGACAAAAATGGATGAACTGCAAACTATGCAAAATAAGTGCCTCAAAGCGTGCTTTCGACTTCCCAGAGACACTTCAACCACCTTTCTGTACAGCGTTAGCATTCTCCCAATTCATCAACTTGCCATAGTGGAGAGAGTGGTGCATCTGCATCGTATGGTTAAATCATTGACGAAACATGGATTCGACATCCGACTCAATGGAGACATTCATATGCGATCCTCAAGACGACGAAGCTATGTGCATCTATTAAACATTCACCCATCACTACAGCAGTCCATCAGTGAGTATAACCGGCTCAGTTCCGAAGTCCGTCAGCTCAGGTGTATTCACTCATTTAAAGCTAAAGTTAAGCTCAAAGTCATGAATGAAAGTGAGATGTTTTCTGCCATATCTCCCTTCGTTTTTGTGAATTGATTGTGGATAACTTTTTTGTGATATTTTATTCTAATTTTACCTTAGACGAAATTGATAGTATTCTTACTGTGATAAAAATTTAATTTATATTTTGATTAACACGAAATTTTGATTTTTTTTTTAATTGTATACTTTTTCGAATGAGGCTGTATTCCGCGCAATGTTTATTATGGAATGATAAAATAAATGATTTAAAAAAAAAGCATTTTCGGGTGGGTACATGATTAATGTTTAGTTAGGGTTGTGCATGTCATCGATGCAATTTTTTGTTGAATTTTAGATATATTTTTTTCTTCAATAGATAACATTTTGCATTTCCTCGACAGCAGTAAATAAAATCAATTGAAAGTCTTCAAAGTTCAATTCAAAAATTTGACTCGCAATTAAAGTGTCATCAATGTAGAAAATGGTTAAATTTGTTAATTTCCTCGTTAAATTCTCATCTTCGACCGAAGATTAAATATTCACTTCATCATTAGCTTGTATAGTAGCACATCTGAATAGTGTATAAAATGGTAAATAATTAACTGTCGTCGTACGAGTGTATATATTCTACTGTAAGTACACTAATACACAATAGAGTTTGGGTTTGGTGCACCCCCCAAATTCATTATAGTAGCGTTTAAAGACTTCGCTTAAAATCTCCATTCACTTGCTTAATTTATCATTAGCACTGAAAAGTTGAATGTGTATAGATGTGACGTAAGTTTTCGCTAGAGCCAGCCTTTGCATTATATTGCCAAATGAGCACACAGCGGCACAGCACCATGATAGATACAAAGATAGATTGGAGGGATGATGTAAATAATATATTTAACAAAAATGGAAAGAAAATTGTTCGTTAAATTTTGTTCCAAAATTATTTGCTGAATGGATTGTAAAGTAGCGGTAAAGTTACATTTAAAATATTCCGTTTGCGATATACCTACCGCATTGCCGGTAACAAGGGGGAACTACACTCCAAAAAATAATGTAAATATATAATCATTTAGAGACACCATTGTCAATGCATTTTAAAATATTTATTGACAGCGAGCCTGATACGGAATTTCCTGAACAGATCTTGAATCTTTTTTTTCTAGGATCTCTTTAATTTGTAATTTCTTTATTCAAAATTTAAATTTACTTTTTATAGTAAAAGTAAAAGACAAATATCACGATTAAGATCACACAAAAGGAGGACCACTTGATGAGACGGTACCGTTTGAAACTCACCTTGAAGATGTTTTAGTTGATGACGCAAGAAGTCTAGCACGAACAGTCGGACCACTGGATGACAGATGCTTGTTGTGGATATGGTTCACTGTTCAAGACATCCCACTCTGCTTGATCCATCTTTTGTTTCAGTTCGATCGGTGTCCATTCGGGTGCTTCTATTGCTCCTCGACTGGAACAAAGCGTAACGTAAAAAAATCATGTGTTCAGTTTGCTGAATTTATGATTCTGACTGCAGAACTTGAGTGAAATAAATGATTTGACCCTGCGAAATGTGTAGCAAGAGTAGTTTTCCCCTCGGCTGTTTATTTATTCGACGAAAAATATAGTCAAGAATTCCGCTATAACGTCGGATTCTATTATTTTAATTTTTACGAGGTATATTTTCATTTTCTGTTTTCGTTCCATTAATAGAAATTATTCGAAATTGCTTTTGATGCCAATGCTTGATGCCAGTGTTCACCCGAAAAGAAAACATAGTGCGCAACATTTGCCGAGAAAACAAAAAGCTTTAATAAAACAGCCAAATGTAATTATTATATAACATAAAAACTGCGTTAAAATGAAAAGTTGAATTTTGACGATGACAACGATGAGAATTTCCATTTACATGTTTTTTCGGAAAATGACATTATTTTGCTTTTCCTTTAACTGTTTCGCATAAATTATTATTGTGATGCAATAATATACACGAAGAACGGAAATATTCAGTATAATTCAGTACGGCATCGGAATGTTTATATTTATACAGAGAGAGATATATACATACATACAATGTATACGGTGTGTATTATAGTATATACATACATACAGTACGAAATGGGAAGAAGATAATATAGTGAAAATTCGAGAAACACAGAAATTGCTGGGAGAAAATTAAAATATTGGACGAAACAATTCCGAAAATTGGCAGAAAATAACGGAATAAAGTTTTTTTTTTCGATTTAATTATTTATTTACGAGCTTTAAATTCGATTTGAATTAATATGAAATTAAATTGGTTTACACAGTTGGGGTACTTACTTCATTCAAATGAATTGGATGGTTTATGGTTTTCATTTAAAACTGACTGACATCAACTTGAAAACATTCTGAGGTTAAGCCAAGTTAAGTGGACGAAAATGATAATGATCTATCAAATTAATGCGAGAACAAAAATCAACTTTTCCATTGAAGAATTAAAGAAAATTTCCGATGTGTAAATGCCAGGCATGTAAATTTGCCGGCAAAAATGCCTACCGTTTTTCTTTTTTTCTTTTTTTTTTTGGCAGTGAAGGGGAGAGTGTTGGATTTTTGAATAGTCTATACTTTTAGCACAAATGAAAGAAAGAAAAGATACTCACCTCTCTGGCGAATTTCTATTATACATTAACGGAGCGATAAGTCTTTTAACGAGACTTCTATATTGTAGTTCCAATTATTCTCCCCTCCTATGTTTGAACGAAATATGTAAACGCGCGGTTGTTTCGGTTCAAGAATGAACATGTCTCTCAACGAACGCTACAACAAATCGAATATGTAAATAAAATTGTGGAATAGAGCTTGCAAGTTTTGTTACAAATTGTAGGAATTGATTGGAAAAGTTTTGCAATAATTATCAGCGAATTGGATGCGTCTTTTGCTCTATGGCAATTTTATTGGTTTCTCTTTTTTTTTCAAATTGTTTTTCCGAAACTGTATTTAGCTTTCCAATGCGACTTGAAATGCTTTGTTTTTTTTTTTAAATTGAATATCCCTATTGATAACAACAACAGCAACAAGAAGAACAAAGTAAAAGTTTTCAATTTCTCGAAACTCTGATAAAACCGGATGTTTATGCTTCAATAAATCAATCATTTACCTATCTAGAAACAAAACTTACAAATATTTCGAATATTTTCCCTTTGTTTTGGGAGCATGTTGTTTGTCCTGGTGAGCAACGGTACAATAACATTCGGAAACGAGCAAAGACCTATTCAAATTATATTGGGCAACAGAAACTACACCATAATCGTGCCAGTTGTAGGTCCAGACAATTTATTTTGATGTTGCAGCAACACAACGATTCGACTGAAATTTGTGAAACAATATGCAGTTCACAGTTCTAGAACTTTAGGATTTTAAAAGATTTGTTGGATTTGTTTGGGTTCTTTCTCTTCTGGACTTTAGGAATTATTGAGGTGGCAATGTGTTGCTTCCCTAAATTGCAGCACATGGTCCACCATCTTCCCAGGTGTAGAATGTATGGAATCGGATTGTGAGTATTTTTTTTTGACATTTGGGATTATTGAGGTGGCTCCCAAAATTTCACTTGTAGAACTCAAGAAGGAGTTTAAAGTATTTATAAGGTTTTTTTGGGTGTCCAGTTTTGAGATTAAAAATAGCGAGAACAAGAAAAGAATCTCCAGAAAAAGGTACATCCTGTGAAACTTTGATTGTAAACGCCATAAAATAAACCAGAAACTTAAGAAAAGGAAGAGGAAAATATAATTCGGACCAGTTATTCAAGCTTGTCTTCAACCACGGGTTATAATTAACTTGTCTTCCACATACTCACTCTGGACAATAACAGTCTCTCGGCTGAGGCGTGTATTGTTCGATACACTGATACTTGCGATTTTATTCACTTATTTTCTAATCTGTCAGTCTACTTTAATGTCAATAAAATTTTGGTCAAACGCCGAAAGCAACGTACTCCGAAACAGGCACAGGAACAGATTTAAAATAAGAGGCATACTCGACCAAGGTTCTGAAAGAACAGGCTAAGACAACCTCGAAGGGTGCGCCTTCGTGATCAACTCAGAAGTGTCTTAATCTGTTTTTTCAGAACCTTGTATTTGACGCAGTAGTCAGTATTTTTCATATAAACTTTGTTTTTTATGCTGGTACAATACCACTGCGGGGACCAAACGACCAAAATAAGAGACTTTTTGATAGTTAAAAAAATCTGTTCTTGTGCTTGTTCTTGGAGTGCGTTGCCGAAAGCTAGGAATAATGTAGGATGTCAACCAATAAATTGCAGTTTCTTTGTCGAATCCAAGCAACACAACTTCCAACTGAAATAGTATGTTACGTACCTGCGTATTCAGAGCCGAAGGCGACGGATATAATTCACAGAGTGAGTAAGCACATTTTCTCGTAGGTACGTATTATGTGTTACATGCGAACGTCCGGTTAGCACTTTTTCACAGTCACAAACAGTGATGTAAAGTGCATTTTACCGCGCGCTGGCATGTAATACATATTTATCACATACGCGCGGTGTTCGGATGTCAAAATTACTTAACTAGAAGTTTAATTCAAAAATTACACTTCAGTTTTATGTTGTTGTCTCGTTTTCGCTTATGTAATAAAATAGAGTACACACTTGTCACTATCAGTCTCGGCAAACCTCGACTTCTTCGTGACAAGTGTGTAATATATATTACTGCAAGCAATACATACACCCGAATCAAAAATATAATTTAGTTTCACAATATGCAAAGAGATATATTAAATACGTGGAATTATCCAAAGTCCACCCAATAATACCACGATCACAATTTGCACATTATTCGCTTCAAAATGCTGCTATTCTCGTTTCGCAAAGCCTTGTAGAAAATACCTCGATAATAAATAGAAAATTTATTGCGTTCAGTTGAGGCTGAAGAAAGCAAATTCATAATTTATATTCGATTAGTCCTCTGAGAACTGTAAAATTCTGGGCTTGGATATTTCTGTAGAAGGTAGTTTACTTTAATTTTATAAAAAAAAAAGATTTTATGATTGTTAGGTTTACAGTCAGAGACAGTGAACTTTCAGAATGAATTTGCTTCAGCTGTCTTTCAGCTGATCCACAAATACAATCAAAATTGTTTATACCTGTTTAAGCTGATACACGCACGCGCGTGGAAGTGGTAAAACCGAATTACAGACCTTTCAACAGTTTTGATTGAATCACCTGAAAAACAGCTGAGCCAATTCATGCCGAAATTTCACTACCTGTAACTGTATACATTTGAAGCATTGACTGTTTTGAATAGATGGACTCTCGGCAGCTAAAACAAACTTTAGTAACAAATTTATTTAACATTAACTGTTGAATAATCATGGGCGCGCGTTAGCATAGCGCCCGTGACGCAAGTCCTATTACTAGAAAAAATTTCAAAAAAAAAATTTTGTCGTAGACTGCAAAACCATATATACAGCAAATATTGAAGTTCTACAATTCAAATACAAATGACTCTAAATTACCATTAAAAAAAACTAGGCGTCCGTACGAGTTCAACGAGCTATCACACGTTCTTGCAGCTTAAAATTTGGCCACGCAAAAAATCTTCCAGGAAGCCCCATTTCCATACATTTTGGTCAATTTCAGTACTTTAAACGAAATGAAAAAATCCTACGTTACTTTGTTAGTCCGTCCGTCCGTCCGTGTTTCCTATCTTCTAAAGTCTTCTTTAGATTTTGTTGAAATTTTGGGAGTAGATTCTAGTCGTCATTCTAAGACATTCCAGAAAAAAAATTTTGGGGGAACCGGCCTCGTTTCGGAGCTAGGGCTCCTCGAAGTTCCCATATAGGCCCCATATAAGACCACCTTTAAGTGTGTGTGTGTGGATGGATATGGTAGAACAAATTTGTTCGCTTTTGGTAAGCTCTGCTCGCCTCAATTTTTTTCCTAAAAGTATTTTTTAAATTTTTTTAATTTTTAAAATTTTTCAAAATTTTCAAATTTATAAAATTTTTAAAAATTTTCAAAAATTTTTAAATTTTCCAAAATTTTCCAAAAATTTTCCAAAATTTTCCAAAATTTTTCCAAAATTTTCCAAAATTTTGAAAAATTTTGAAAAATTTAAAAAAATTCCAAAAATTTTTTTTTACAATTTTAAAAAAAAATTTCAAAATTATCAAAAAAAATTCAAAATTTTCAAATTTTTTAAATTTCAAAATTTTTTTAAATTTTTTAAATATAAGAATCTACTAATTCTTTCAAAAGAACTGATATCAGTCAAAAACACTCAAAAGAGTAAAAGTGACGCAAGTCCCTGTGTATACTTCCAAAAAAACAAATATCGCTGGAGGTGACGCATTCTGCGCTTGTACGCAAAAACTGTAACAGCAAAAATTTGACCAAAGAAATTGTAGAAACAAAATTTTACCAAAAAGAATTGCGTCACAAGTGGCAGATGTTGAGGAAAGTACTTTTAAGAATTTTTTTAAAATAGGCAAGAATACGTCAGAATCATCTGCCACTTTGTGACGCAAAATTTTTTTGGTAAAATTTTGTTTCTAGAATTTCTTTGGTCAAATTTTTGCTGTTACAGTTTTTGCGTACAAGCGCAGAATGCGTCACCTCCAGCGATATCAGTTGTTTTGGAAGTATACACAAGGGACTTGCGTCACTTTTACTCTTTTGAGTGTTTTTGACTGATTACTTATAACTAAATCTTTTCTGGTAAAAAATATCATTGAAAATAAAATACGAAACTCAGAAATATAGGCTACAATTTTAGTTAAGCCACCATGCCTCTTAAGACGAATCGACAACACCACTGAATTGTATCCTAAATTTGTGAGAAAAAATTATATATTTTCGATGATAACTCAGTGTCCGAGTCTTTTCTGGAAAAAGTGGGACCATCGTTTTGTGTAAAAAGTTGTTGGCTTTCAGTATCAAAGATCAATGTTTGTGGTACTCACAGCCAACACATTTAAATGCATGGTCCCACTTTTTCCAGAAAGTAAGAGGACACGGATTTATCATCGAAAATATATAATTTTTTCGCACGAATTTTGGCTGCAATTTAGTATTGTGTCGATTCGTCTTAAAGTAACGTTTAATATTTGACGCAAAATCTACTACTTCTACTGAACTTTAAACATTTTCTGTCTAAAAAACGCTAGCTAGTGCTCATCACTTATTTTTGTGATTTGATTTTTGTAACTCCGAATTTGTTTATACGCTCCGGTGACGAACGAGACCATCAAATTTGCTGAGGTACCTTAATGAAAATAGAAATCTTGAAAGAAGCTTTGCGCTGGTTTCATTTTGATGGTGTGAAGCGTTGAATTCACAGAAGAAGAATTACGGCATGCTTTCTTTATGAATCGTCTTGAACGAACGTTAAAAATTTGCATACACATGAATGAATGAACGAAACATTTATATTAACGAAAGTTTCGGAAACACTTCAGTGAGGTTACGTCTGAAAGTATCGTTACTTGAAGATGATCTATTCTCTACTGTACTAAAATTACGAGTAAAATGTTTCAACCGACGTACTTGATTGAAATATTTTTCTTCGTAATTTTGGTAGAGAAAGCATGCCGTAAGTTCCAATGAATATTCATACCAGGTATGGCCAATTTTCTAAAATCGGTCGATTTATCTTGCACGCGTTTTTGTCAAAATAATATGAAAATTAGTGAGTCAGAATTCTAACTAAAAAACCGTTTTTAATATCGTTATGTCCTCCGCGGTGACATTAGACCATACATGGGCAGATCAAAGATTACCTTTATTGGTAAATTATTCTCCAGGTAATTGCGTATTGTACAAAATTTGATTACACGAAAAGTTATGTTTTCTAACAGTGCAATTTCTCTGCCCTACATCAATCCTCCAATTAACTGTCTGCTTTTACAGCCCAATTGTGTTATAGTTCAATTGTTCGACCTGGTTACCACCCTTATTATCGCAGTGACATATTTTTAATTGGAAGGACTCGCTTGTTTGATAGTTTTTTTTTGTATTCAATTAAACAATCAGTCTACTCACTTTGTTCATCCATAATTTGAATTAAAATTATCATTTCAAGTGAAATGAATTGAGTTTTTCTGCTTTTGTGTTCCATTTGTTACAGAGGCCATTATCGATAGTTGATTAGTTTTCGAAATGAAATTTGGTTGTCTGTCGATTTTTCACATTTTCTTGGACATCGTCAATTTTTGCTCATCGTTCATTTATTAATTGAAAATGTGTGTTCATTCAGGCAAAAGGTTGAATAGATTATATACATAACAATGCAATGGCATGATGGTTTTTTTTTATCTTTTTAAAAGTTATGTCTCTCTCTTTCTCTCTCTCTCTCTCTTGTCTCATTTTTGTGTCTAGCTTACAAAGTTTCGACTTTATTCAATTTTCCCAGCGTTCTTATAGTGCGGGATTCTTTTGAAAAACGGCCTACCGAAATCGGACGCATTTTTCAGTGGATTTTTTTTATATGTACCTAGCCATTTTCTTCGATTCGTCGATGTTTGTATAGCAAAATGATGTTTAGAAACTAAGATGAAATGTAATAGAGTTTTCCCATATTTTAGTACATTCTGTCATAAAATTACTGCGCTTATTTTCATGTGAACCAACTTCATATGGTGACATTTGTTCTGTAATGACAAATGTGAAGTTTGTGCACGTGAAAATAAGCCGCAGAGAACGAAGTACTATGAAAAAAATGTGGCGCCTCTAAAGGCCAACCCACTTGTCCAGTGGCTATTGGGAGGTGATCAAAAACCGAAAACATGGAGTTTTCTTACATAAATTTCTCCAGTTGCACGAGGCGTTGAGGGTCGTGTGGGGTGTCATTAAAAAGATAATTGCATGTACTTTCAGGGTATTATTGGGTTAAAATTCCACACTAAGATTTGTGCAGTTGAAGTGGTCAACCGAAAAAGACTGCTAATATAACACTTTTATTACAGAAACAGAAACTGAGGTGAACACGAAACGTACTTGGTCGTGTGGGGTGTCTTACGGAAGTTTGGTAGCGAATGCGTTGAAATATTAGCACTTAAACATTTCAACTTTCCATATTTCATCGTAGATACTTCAAAACACCCATAAGACACTATTTGCCCGGAAACAACATAAAATTTCGTGTAACTGGAGAAATTTCTGTAAGAAAAGTGCATGTTTTCGGTGCAATACCTATCAATGTACATATACAAAATTCCACTGGAAAGTGCGTCAGATTTCGGTAGGCTGTTTTTCAAAAGAATCGCTCAGCGACTAGAGCCGAGCGCCGGTCCAAAAACTACGGTACCGGCGAAACTGAAATTCAAAATTGAACTAAAAAAATCAGGTGGTGAAACGATAACATTCAAATTTGTGCTCTAAAAATAATCGCCGAAGTGGTGAATTGCTGAAGAAAAGTATTATTCGTTCGAAGCTCGACTGCTACAAAACGAAAAATTTAAGAAACAGGTATATGAAAAGCATTTTCTAATGTATCTATAAACTACGGATGATATGTTTAAAGTGTGTTCAACTTTTATTTTTATGTCAACGCTCCTGTTCGACACGAGAGTTAAAAAGTTTTCTGTTAAGTTTTTCGTGTTTCTTTTCGGTAAGATATTCGCTGTGAATATGTATATGTACTTGTACGTACATACATACGTTCGTGAGTGATATTAGGTATGTACACATGTGTAACATGTTACTTCCCGTGTTAGACAATTTTGTGGAAATCTATTATAGTTATGTCAATGCAATATCAAAGAGTATTGTTGAATGGAGTACTGAATTAGATGAAAAAGGAGTGAATATAAAGTTGAAGATGGAGTTTTATCAATTTCATGTTTATATAAAATCTCATAGACAACACACAATTTTAAAATGAATAAAGTTTTTGTTCTGTAATACATTTTCAAGAAGACGAGGAAGAGATGGGTTAGTTGACTATATGCCACTCATCGTTTTGTGTGTGTGTATAAATATATATATATATATATATATATATATATATATATGTATCTACGTACATTTCGAGTGTATTTTACATAACAACCACTTTTATATCATCTTTGCATTACCATCATCAAGAAATATGGGATTTCAATTTTAAAACCAATTTCGTTAAATTGTTAGAGCGTAAAGCTTCGTTTCTTTACTTTAATTTTTATTTTATAATTCTTTCTTGTTGTTGTGTCGTTTCGGATCATGTTGACTAAATAATTTTTTTTTCCATCTTTTGCTTCGTCTTCTTTATTTAAACAAAACAATGTCTCAAGAATGAAGCCATTAAACTTTAGCATTATGTTTTACGAGTACCTTTGGAAAGCAGCACTTTGTTTCGAAACTCGAATAATACAATGCTGCGTATCACTATCCCCAGACGGATAATGTATAAAAAAAAGTACTTTGTGAAAATGCGGGTCGAACATAAATATACCAGGATGGAGTAACATTTTGTTGTTGTTGTTGTAGTTTTTTTTTATTAATTTTGTTTTTTTTTGTTTTTTGGTTAATCGAACTTTAATATAATTTATGTCTGCCCGCTGGTGGTGAATCAATTAAAATTTTAATTTATTTAATCAATTAAATGAATTAAAAAAATTATTAATTTTAAAATCCGAAATATAATAAATTTGCCTCAGCAATACAATGAAATCGGCATAGTCGAAATCATATATGTATATGTGTGCAATGCGAAGCCGATACGCATTCTCACTTCCACAGCCACTGTTGTATTTATTGTTCATAAATATTCCTCATTCCTTTTGGTATTTATGGTTCTTCTTTTGAAAAAATTTTAATGGAGAAATTTCTCATAAAAAATGTAAAAGAAGCGAAAAAAGAGGAGAAAGAAAGAAAAAAAAAAGTCATAGCGTAATGTGCTTTTATTATAAATATATTTAGTACATAATTATGCCCAAAAGAAAATGGAAATTTACTTGAGTTAACTTCTTTCTTCAACAATATTTCTTAATTTTTATTAAAATAGAACGAAGAAAAACCCAACTCTCTTCCCATTGTTTATTATTTTCTTTCGTTCTTTTAGATTTTAGTTTTTTTTTTCCTCTTCCCTATCCGAATAGCTATCTAGATAGTTAGTCAAATTTGTAATTAATTCTTAATTATACGATGGGAAAACAAGTCGCAGTCGTTCGTCAGTATACTTGCAACAAATTAATTAACTTTTGTTCTGCGTGTGCTTAAAGTCTTATTAACACAATCCAGAGATGTGCGTCGCGTTCGCAAATTTATTTCTACAATTTGATCCATTTTGAGAGGAATGAAAACTCAGATGAAGAAGAATTAAGTCCGATATATCTGCTGATCATAAACAGAATTCCACAAAATTAAATAATAGCTAGATTCACTGTTAAGTTGATGTAAAAATTTTTAATTTTAATTTTACTTTGCATGGAGAAGTTATTTACAATTATAAGCGAAAATCGCAATTGGTATCTGAGCTACTCTGTAGATGGCGTTACTTTTCTATTACAAAAATAGTATACAGTGTTCAAAGAGCGTAAAAACAGGGGAGAAACCAGTTAAATTAACTGATCTCGATGGGTGATATGTCAAAATGAGAACTCTCTTTGAACACTGTATGAGCAAAAGTCATGAGTTGTCTTGTGTCTAATTCATATATTTTTGACGTATCGTGATCTTTGCTAAATGGTGTTGCTAGCTTGCAAATCAAGTGCCAATTGCAACGAAGGTCGCGGACTCCACACTGCGGAAATAAATCAAACATACTTAAGCATGGATCGCACTACACTCCGTTTAGGAATCGGTTCATTCGTTTACATGACAATAACACAAAATCCAGTGAATCAAAATGAGAGAAATCTGTGTTGAGGAATTTCGCGCCGCGTCATTCACAATGACCCACAAAGTGACATTTTCCTTATACAAAATGTGTCTATTTGTCAATTATTGCGAATGGCACGGCGCGAAATTCCTAGCAGCCATTGAATCGTGTTCAATTTTTGATCGTAAATCGCTGCAAAACGGAAAAAATTCTCGTGGCAAAATAAAAATCTCCAAACAATTACGTAAGGTGAGCCCTGTGAAAATGAAAATTATCGCAATTGTCAACGGTGTGCCCTATACCCCTTGCGAAAATTTCATTTTGCAGGGTGCAAGCCTCAACCAGGCCAGAAAAAAAGAATCGGTTGTCAGACGTGTACACAAATGCACTGGTTGAATCGATTCATAAAAATCTGGTTGTGTGTGTGGAGCTGTCACACTAAATAGCCTCAATACAAACAACACACACTCTACGGATACTAGCGGCAGAGTCAAAATGACCAAAAATTATATCGGCTAAATTTGAAGTTTTTGGACAAAATGATGTATGGACGAATTGTTCATTATCAAAAATAAAGGGCACCTTCTATACATCACTTTTCGATTGGACCACGGGAACCACCTGGAACCACTTGCAAAAATCAAGCAAAATTTCGATTCTGCCGCTATTATCCGTAGAGTGTGTGTTGTTTGTATTGAGGCTATTTATGTCACACGGCTTACCGGCCGAGACATTGTTGGGAGCTGCTGGGTTTAGCACTGCTATAGGTACTAAGGCACAATATTCAAAAAATCCTTCAGAGTGTAAAATAATTAGAAGGCGTGGTTCGAAATTCACGTTAAGCATGTGGGCCCTAGTGTTAGGTCATTACAATACCATGTAAAAGTAGCTATAGCAGAAAATAGTAGCCGAATCTGTCACTTAAAATGAAATCTTAAAGAAGAAACGGCCAATCATAAGTGCGTAACTATCGCTCACATTTCTAACGAAATTTTATATCGGATGATTTATGAGCGAACTTTCTTTTTTATTTAGAATTAAAACCAAAAGTTGTACGGCTTAAATTTTAATACACAATGCATGCTATCCTTCGTTGAAAGATTATGAATCCAGTTCTCGAGCTAAGTCTCTTTTTTTCCTTCTTTACAATGCGCTCTGATTAGCCATTAAATTTGTAACATTTTTTTTTTACTTGTTTCGCTTGATGATATGGATAAACTACGAACAAAAAGGGACTTTCTATGGGCCTTCATTACAAGAGCTTTTTTTTAACAAGCTTTTCCATTGTTGAAGAATGTAATGGTTTTGATGAGATAATAAGAAAATTTAAAATTTTTAATTATGTGATTTCTAATACTTGGTTATGTAGAAGAAGAAGTTTTTGTTTGAGTTAAGTTTATGGCTGAAATTCAATTTTTAATTGATACATGGAATCAAATGAGTACGGTTATAAATTCTGAAACGTTTGTTTATAATCGGACGGTATCGATTGAAATATCATTATGTATAGTGTGTCGTTTAAGAAGAAAAGACGTCATATAGTTATTTATACAACCTACTACGTTGAACCTAGTGATAAATGCTTTTTTTTGGCACTAGATGCGAAGATTGTCACTCGAGGCTGTAGGCCGAGTGTGACAATACACATCGCGTGCCTAAAAATGCATTTATCATCGAGTTGTATATAACGTTTTGCGCAATAAAGGCAACGGAATGTCCTTCTTTTCGTCACTTGTTGCGAAAAATAGTGATCGTTGTCAGGTATTAATAGGTCGGTGAAAAAATCGCACACGGAACATTCGTAAATCCTCGTTCACGTGATTTTGACGGTTTTTCAGAGTCAGTCTCCCTTCACGCAAAAAAAAGTCGTACGGATAAAATGGTTGAGTTATCCGTACATTTAACGTCTTATCTGTACATTTTTCGTCTTAGACGTACATCTTTACATCTAGTACGAAGAATGTACGTCTAAAATGTAGATTTTGTACGGCTTGAACGTACATCGGAAATTTCATTTTTTTGCGTGTTATACAGCTATCAAAAATTAGTTAATATCACATTTTTGTTTTATGTAGGATCTGATATTTCTAGTCCCACAGACTCTGACAGCTGTTATATTGAATGAAATATTTGAATTTTTTCCCAGTCGAAATTTTTGTCGCACACATGTAACGACCAGTTTACTGGGATACAAACCAAAAAGTTTTATGACATTTATTTACCAACAATGTGTTACATGGTAAGCTACATAAAAACTTTTAATTATCATCTAAAGTAATAGATTTCGTCAAACTTTGAGCTTGGAGGAATTGTTCCGAGTACACTAGCAGAATTCCCTCTCTGGATGGCAATACTCACACTCTGGCGGAAGAAAGAAAATGACCTAGGCTCACCCGTGCAAATCTTCATTCTCTTCCCCAATTCCGAACCGAAATTTTGCGCCTCCTCTGACCAACCACCGAAACAATCCACTGCAAAAGCCACGAAATGGTACGTGTTACAAACTGTCCTGTAATCGTTTCTCTTGCTCACAGCTGCTCTGTTTGCGGCAGAGCAAGGTTGAGTGGCGGAACCTCGCAAATATGTTGCACAGACTGGATCCACGCAGGTTGCGTCCCAAGCCAATTGACGACCGTGGCTCCAAGGAACCATAGTTACACCGTCGACTCTCTTTAGATTGTTGTCCCTGGAAATGTCGACTGGTTCCAACCTTGACGGTACTTCGGCAGTAGCGAGTCCTCGTTTAATTAAATCGTTCAGTGCTGAGTGCCGGGAGAATCTGCCCGCGCTTTTCAAGCATTTGAGGCCGTGAAGTCCGTAAGCGTCCGCCAATTGACCACAACGACAAGTGTGGGCTCTGTAAACTTTCAAACCGAGACGCAGCGCAACAGCGATTCTTAAAGATTCCGGATCGAGGAGAGTGCCAAGATTTGGAGAAGGAACAGCATGTAACCAGTCTCCGGATTCTTTCACAGATACCGCCATTAAGCGAGCCTTAGTAATCAAGTCGTTACGTTCCAGCGAATTGAAAAACCAAAAAACCATTCAATATCAAGACTGTCAAATCTGTGGATCTAGAAATTATGTGGAATCTGTTGAAAACGAAAATGTGATATAAAGTAAATTTTTTTAAGTGTACTTACTTTCTACAAAATATCAAGAAAAAGAGTGAGAACACAACAAACTCCCCATATTCTTACCACCTGCTGATGACTGACAAAGTCAGTGGAAGTTTATTATCAAGTTAAAAAATGCCAACATCATTCGTGCATCAAATTGTATGCACTAGAATTGGGTGCGTGGTCTCAGTATTTTCAAGGAACTCACACAAAATCTTTTACTTCATTTTTTAACATGATTTTTATTTTATAGTCGTATGAGTCAGAGATTGTCCTTGTCGAAGTCGTTTTCGATAACAAATAGCAGACCGTAACAGGTTAAATAGGCACATTTGAAGCGTAGTTATGGACGTCTGACTTCCAGCTTTATAATGGGAATTAGCCATGGCTATCGGTCAAAGTTGTCTTGATATGATGCAAAATAACATTTAAAACATTGTTAAATCATATGCCTCGAAACCCTCCGGGTGATTTTATATCGTAGTTTCAAAAAAGTGTTTTCAGTTCAATCTTTCAATTGTACAATTTTTATTATATTTATTTATTTATTTCATCAATGGCATAGGCCCCCTGACTACTTTCGGTATAATAAAATTGACAATTTGCAAATAACAATTAAAATAATTTAAATAAATTCATTAATAATGACGATATGCTTATAACGTGGTTGAGGAGTACAGCGGCGACTGTTAAGTTCGTTTGCGTTGTTTAATTTGACTGACTGGATGTACCAGGGACTAAAATAGGGATTTTTTTCGGTGTAGCCACATCTTGTCAGGGCCCATGTAGTCACAGACTTTATTTTAATCATGTTCCTTAACTGGGACCAATGGTTTTCAGTTTCTGAATTTGAGAGAGGCTCAATGCGAAGTCATTTTAAATATTGAAGGTTCTCTCAAGTTGCAGAATTTTTCTTGAAGGAAGAGAAATCGCGGGCGGAGCAATTGATATTTTTTTTTAAAGTTACTTTTGATGACGCAAAAATAGAAAACTGCCCAACCCTTACCCTTAAAGTATAAATAAATCTCTGATTCAAGTAAATAATTATTTAATTATTTAATTGCGTATAGCGGTTTTTACAAAATGTCTTAGTTCTTTTAAGGCTCAGCCGGAAATCCACTCATCTGGTCCGTCTGATCATTTCATAGACGAACAACAAATTCAAACTTTGATTTTGTGCTGCCGTCAGTTCGATTTTTGAAAATTTCGTCGTTTTCGGTCTTCGTCACATATATCGATTTTTAACGGTCAGTGCAGTGTCGCCTTCGGCTCTGTCTGGAAGCTTCTCACACGCTAAAAAAGACTTTAAGTCCTAGGTATGAGATGTACTATTTTAGGCTTTATCTTTTTTGTAAAATAATCTGTGAAGTGTAGAGATTAGATTAACATATGAACTCAACTTTTTATGTCCACTGCACTGACCGTTGAAAATCGATAAATCTGACGAAGACCGACAACGACGAAATTTTCAAAAATCGATCTTACGGCAGCACAAAATCATAGTTTGAAAGAAAAAAAATCTTCCATAAAATGATCAGACCAGCTGAGTGGATTTCCGGCTGAGCTTTAAAAGAACTAAGAAATTTTGTAAAAACCGGTACACCCTAGTATTTAAAAACATTTAAAGGAATAATGCGCCGCCGCAGGCAAAATATTTGAATTCCTAGGTTTATGCAGCTTACAGGGAATCTTCTGACCAAAAGTAGTAATAATTCATTGGTTTGAAACTTTCTGGTGAAGAAATTTCTATCAGCTCAGCGGGAAGAGCTGACCGGGAAATATCTAGATAGATAGGTGTATTATGTCTGCAAACTTGAAAAAAGAATTTTGACGTGGTAATTCAAACTTTCGAACTCATGACCGCTAGGGATCGCGTTCTGCGTCTGAACTCAACAAATTTTACCAATGATTCGGTTTTCTTCTTTAAAGTTATTTTATTTTATCCTTAAAATTTTCTTGAAAATCCAGTCGAATCAATAATTGCATGGTGATTGGAGCCATAGGGGGAAGTCAAATGCTGTAAATATGCTCATCAGTCAGAAAAACCAATGATACAGTAAAATTTCTGTGGTGGCAAATGTCGATGGCAATGTCGCCACTTTTAGGGGCATTGTCGCCAATTGCCCACACACTTGTTCCTTACTTTAGTCCCTGGGATGTACTCAATGGCCCATCTGAAAGAGAAATGATTAGCAACAGCCAGTCGACTAGACCAGCAGATATTTGCACAGGTCGACTAGACCTGGAGTTCGTTTTTTTTAAAGTCGTGAGACTCGATTTGGCTAATCATATTCTGATTAGAGTTAGAACCATTCAGTACAATCAACATTTAGTTTAATCGGAGGTTAGGTTTAGGCTGAGTTAAAATTATGACAATAAGTTAGTTCTTGAAAGAAGACGAAATTAAAGTTCAAAATGAAAGTTCAAAATTCACTGGTTATTTAACGTTTCATAAATTCACGAACTACAACGTCGTCGGGCCACAGTTTACTATTGACTATTGAGTGAAAAATGTTAGAGTTAACTGTGATCCGAAACGATACAAAGGAAACGCTGTTTATATCTACATAGGATGAGAGCAATATCTTGCATGACACGTCTTCAGCCGATGATATTACGTTCTTCTGCAATAGATACTTAACAACGTCCTTCTCGGTAACAGACGGATGAAAATTGGAAACATAGACAACCCTTTGTCTCTCGTACGGCATTGAAATATTTGGTGAGCCCATTGAATCGTATCGCGGTCGTACTGTAGGGTTTTTGACTTCATCGGATACCTGTGCAGAAACAGACGGTTTGGTCGGTACATCGGCCGAGGGACTAGAGCCGGCGGTTGGAGTTCCTAGTTCAGTGAGATTGACTTTAAAATCGGTGTTACTACGCTGCGCCGTGGATAGATTGACATCAGGCTGAGTGATCATAGACAGTGGATTTGTTCCACATACACTAGGAGACTTGACTAAAAGACTTTCAGGTTGCATTTCGTTTGCTGACGAAGAATTACTCACTGAGTCGTTCGACTTTGTAACTTCATTTACAACGTTAGCTGATCGGGTTACCAAAAATACGGAACTGTTATTACTCGACGACTTAGCGTTTAGAATCCGATTTCGATTACGATTACGCATATTTTTGGCAGCGATGAGCGTTCGTTGGAGATAAGATGATGACGAGGTGGAATTAAAGTTATTGAATCGAGGAGAAGAAACGTTGCACGAGCGTGTCTGAATTATGCAACCGTCACAGAACCATTGAAGATTCGGCATTTCACGATAGCACAATAACGCATCTTTACTAAAGTTAACACACTCAGCGTGAAAGGATTGACGACATACTCCATCACAAATAATTTTATTTGGATTGCCATTCCGGAAACAGCCGTCACACACAGCACAATTATTCATTTTCTTGATTGAACGTTAAAACTCAATTGGAATGGAAAAAATATGAAACGTTTTGTGACGATGCAAAATGCAAAATTTAAAACAAAAAACAAAACAGAAGCGACGGGAATCCACTAGTTAGAAAAGCAAAAAAAAAATTGACAAACAAACAAAGGCGGTATTTGTCATCAGCTGGATATGTGAGCGCGCGAATCAAATAAATGACGTTGCACAGGCGTAAACAATTACGTTACAATAAATTATCCGTAGCAAAATTGAAAAAATAGCACTAATAACAATCCACACACGAAAAATCCGATAATTTACTATACAGGACGACCTTATGAATCAAATAAAAAGAAATAAAATTTCAATTAAGAGAATTAAACGAGAAATAAACGAAATAAACAAGGGCATATGTAAAGCACGTCCAAAGCGTTCAACACTCACACTCACTTTATGAAGACGCAGATAATTTTTTTTGGTGAGAGAATCTTTATAAATTACATTAGAAGAAAAGAGAGAGATTGACGGGTAAAGTCATTTTGGTAATTTGACAAATTCTTGATTTAAATTAACTAAAAATATGAAACTTCATAACAAAAAATAATTAAATAGCCAAACTAAATTCTATTCAATTTACACTTACCTCAAAATAGTTAGCAAGAAATTCATGTCTTTGATTCTCCCACCTATGGTATTGTAGAATTCTAAGGTTAAGGCCCGTCATTGGGAAATGACAGGACAGTTTCCCGAAAATGTATGTAAAATTTTGTCACAAAAATTCACCGAAAAAATTCAAAGAAACTCACCACTTATGCTTTCCATTGTATTCGGGCATAGTCTCTTTAGGTCGCCAAGGCATATTTGAACACTAAAACACTTTTTACTCGATGCAAAAACAAAAAGTTTTTTTTGTTTTGTCGCGACAAAAACACACAAAATATTTCGATACAACTGTGACACTCCGCTACCTATAAGTACTAGAATGAATGTTTGCTGTGTTCACTTCGGCGATAAAATATTTTCATTCAAAAAAGTGTCGGACATATTATAAAAATCATGAAACAGTTGACAAAGTGTAGCGTATACATTCAATAATGCTCATCGACCATTTTTTAAAGCTTTACGAGAGCTCAGCGGACATTCTCTCAACGATGGGAGAGCATTTATTAAAAGTTTAGCCTCTCGTAAGACTGCGCTGAGCGTAAATAAATGTTCGTTCCTCTTTAGTAAGCTAAGAAGACTTCGCGAAGTCTAATTATGCCACCTCTTTGAATAAAAATATCGGCTGAGTTCTAATAATTCTCCGCTGAGCTCTAATAATTCTTCGCTGAGCTTTAACAAACCTCCGCTGAGCTCTAATAATTCTCCGCTAGACTTCAGAAAGTGTCCGTTAGGCCTAAGCAAGTTGCAGGAAGGCTTAATGGAGCGAATCGGACACTCAGCGGAGATCTGCCAAAGCTAAGTGGAGTCTTATTAAATCATAGCAACAATTATTAGGTATCCGCTGATGCTTATTGAGTGTTCGCTTAGCTTCATTGCCTTACTACAACGTGCTAAGGTCTGACGGACTCTTACTGAAGCCTAGCGGAGAATTAGTAGAACTCATTAGAGGTTTGTCAAAGCTCAGCGGAGAATTATTAGAGCTCAGCGGAGGTTTGTTAAAGCTCAGCGGAGAATTATTCGACCTCAGCCGATATTTTTGTTCAAAGAGGTGGTATAATTAGACTCAGTGAAGTCTTGTTAGCTTACTGAAGAAGTGGGAGAAGTTACAATTTTAATAAATGTCTACCATCGTTGAAGTGTCGGACACTTTTTTGAATGAAAATATTTTACCGCCGAAGTGAACACAGCAAACATTCATTCTAGTCCTTATAATAGCGGAGTATCACAGTTGTGTCGAAATATTTTGTGTGTTTTTGTCGCGACAAAACAAAAAAAACTTTTTTTTTTTGCATCGAGTAAAAAGTGTTTTAGTGTTTAAATATGCCATGGGGACATAAAGAGACGGTGCACGAATACAATGGAAAGCATCAAGGGTGAGTTTCTTTGAATTTTTTCGGTGAATTTTTGTGATAAAATTTTCCATACATTTTCGGGAAACTGTCCTGTCATTTCCCAATGACGGGCCTTTTAATTGTGTTAGCAATCAGCTCATAGATTCATTCCTAGTTAACCTAGTTCCCGTTTTCACAATCACCTCATAGAGTCTTTATTTGATTCTATTTAGATATAAAGCTCAATAAAACAAGATGTTTCTTGGACTGAAGTCAGAAATAGAATGATTTATTTTAGCCAAACATTCTGGTTTTATTCCAATTCCAATTTCAGTTATTTTTAAACATAATTTCTTAAACTAAGTACACCGCGTAGCTCCAGTATGTGTTACAATTCTAAGGAGCTACAACCATACTATCATAAACAATTCAAATGAATCCTTGGATTATCATAATTTTAGCGAATGATTGACAGTTTAAATGATCACTTTCGTTACCTTATTCTTAAGTTATAAAATCTGACACGCTACAGTATCCGAGTATTCTTAATTTGCTATTAAGATTTCTGGATTGTTATGGCGACCATTTCCGATTCGACCACCGAATCACTCGACCAACCAGACTGTTAATTTCTTCCAATAATCTACTATCACGATAATCACCATTGCAATTTGACCATTGAATGACTCGGCCGACCAGACTGTTGATTTCTTCTTTGTGCAGCCAAATTTCCAAATTGACTCGACGAACCGCCCTTCCAATTCTTCTGCTGACTTTCTAATTCCTGCTGCTGCTAATGACGTGAGCCAAGCATTCTTTCGATGGGCGTTATGGCGACCATCAATTCGATCTGTTAATCAAATTGATCCAACAAGGCTTGCAACTCCACCAGCAGTGATGCTGCTGTTGCTGAATTGAACCATTGATGCAACGAACGTTGGGCACCATGTTTATTACTATTTCGTTCGTCGCATGGCTGCATCACTACTAATATTTTCGACATTAGAATCTCACTGTGTTTGGAAACACAATTCACTAAATTCGACTGGATATCACTTAAGTTATCATGTCCGCAAATCTTCAGTGTGTGTGTGTAGCCTAACGAAATTTCCAACACTTCACTGGTAGAACATGATTTCGGTGCACCATACATTTTTAATGTTTGACTATTGTAAAACTCTGCACTTTCTCTCAAGGGAATTTTCGGATTTTTCAATTTGCGAACGTTATGTGAACATCATTCAGTCAAATTTCTGGTTATTATTCCCATATCTGGAAGTTGTAGGACTTCACGCGGTGCGGTAAGTTCGAAGTTTGGTTTCCCGACGTATTTACATAATAAGCTTAATTGTGTTATCAAAAATATATATTCTTTCCGTGAATAAAATCAAAATTTTCAATTTATTGAGGAGCACAATGTTTTGATATAATAAAATTTCTGGCATCAAAAAATGTTTACTTTTGAAATAAAGTGGCACACAAAGCCAAACTTTACTATAACGCAACAAAAGCTTGATAAACATTTTGATGTTATGAAATTTAACCATTGTTGAACGTGATTCATTTTATTATTATATTTCTTGTGCACAATTTATTTTCGTTATTATTGAAGTTCAATGTGCACATAATACGAACGGAACGTTTTAAACATACATATATAGTTTGGTATGTTCCCCATACAGCAATTGATGGTAAAATACTGAACATTTGAACAGTAAGTACTATAATATATTGAATTGTATGGGAATATTGTACCCGTGGTTTGTTGATAATTTAATATGTTTTACAATGTACTTTGTGCATTGTTTACCAAGAGTAAAGTATAACGTACTGAAAAGTTGTTGCGCTCGTAGAATGATGAACTTACTTATATTACATAATTAAATAGCACTACATACACAGGCATGGCGAAGTTGTTGGAAATATAGAATGAATCAATTACTTATCATTAGTAGAATATGGGCTCGTTGCTACTTTGCATGCGAAACATTACGGAACGATCAACAAATGGAGGTATTGTAGCCAGAAACTGTAGTGAAACGACTGGTAAGTTGAGATTCGATTAATAAAAGAAGTTTTGAGAAATCATTCAACAGTCATTTATATGCATAGCATACACCAGGACTGTTAGATAATTTATGTAAAAAAGGCATCAGAACAGTCGGAGCGTTTGCTGCGACTTAGCCCCGTACGACCCGTAATCCTATTTCGTCCGTAACCATAATACGTCCGTAGCCGTAATACACCCGGAACCCTAATACGTCTACAACCCTCTAATACGTCTGTTACCAAAATGCAAGTCAAGTTGGGAATGATCAAATTTACTGAAAGTGTTCATTTTTTAAATTGCGCATAGCGCAATTACGAAAGCCCGTACGAAGTACCTCTCAAATAAAACCAACATATTATGACATTATTTTAGAAACCCAAAATTTTTTGCCAACTTTCCATTGGGTATTCAATTACCTCTCAAATAAAACAAAAATTAGCAAAATCGGATGAGATTTACTCGATTTATGTGCAAAAAACACTTAGGGCCGAGTAGCGGCCTTAGTCCAAGGGACCAAATTTGAAACTTTTTTCGCCATCATTCTATTCGGCATTCAATTATCTCTCAAACGAAACAAAAACTAGAAAAATCGGATGAGATTTACTCGATTTATGTGCAAAAAACACTTAGGGCCGAGTAGCGGCCTTAGTCCAAGGGCCCAAATTTAAAACTTTTTTTCCCACCATTCTATTCGGCATTCAATTATCTCTCAAATGAAACAAAAACTAGCAAAATCGGATGAGATTTACTCGATTTATGTGCAAAAAACACTTAGGGCCGAGTAGCGGCCTTAGTCCAAGGGACCAAATTTGAAACTTTTTTCGCCACGTTCTTTTCGGTATTCAATTATCACTCAAACGAAACAAAATCTAGCAAAATCGGATGAGATTTACTCGATTTATGTGCAAAAAACACTTAGGGCCGAGTAGCGGCCTTAGTCCAAGGGACCAAATTTGAAACTTTTTTCGCCATCATTCTATTCGGCATTCAATTATCTCTCAAACGAAACAAAAACTAGCAAAATCGGATGAGATTTGCTCGATTTATGTGCAAAAAACACTTAGGGCCGAGTAGCGGCCTAAGTCCAAGGGCCCAAATTTGAAACTTTTTTCGACACGTTCTTTTCGGTATTCAATTACCTTCCATAAAAAACTAAAACTAGCAAAAGCGGATGAGATTTACTCGATTTATGTGCAAAAAACACTTAGGGCCGAGTAACGACCTTTGAGCCCTCCCAACAATCCCGCGTTGCATCTTACCCAAAAAAAATGTTCAGTAACTTTGTTCTACTCGTCAATACCTTTCATTTGATATATCACAAGCAGATATTGCGTGCGTATTTCGGTAGATATCGTCGAAAGACTGAAAAACACCTATAGGGCCCTAGCTCTGGAAGGGCCGACCCTAACATGCCCATTTTCGAACTTGACCTTACTTTTGTCGATACCAATCGGGGAAAAAAAGAATTTTGAAAAAAGGTTGTGATTTACTCAAGCTAGAGGGGTCACGGACAGACGGACATTTTTTTTATTGCGGATTCGTTATCTATGAACATAGACATATGCTTTGCCCTTACCGTCTGCTTCCAATTCAACATGTTACAAACGGCATATTAATCTTATAAGCCCTCAGTACTTCGTACGGGGCTAAAAAGGAAATCCCAAAAACTACCAACACAAAAATGTGGCAATGAAGTTATTCTATTCAGTCCACGTGTTATGTTTGACCTCACCACGGCAGAGTAAAATAAACTTTACTCTGTCGTGACCTCACAATTCCATACAAAATGCATGCATAGTGTAACTACTTTGACATTGATATACATTGTGAAATTGATTGGATTGACATCACATCAAGCATCACATATGATGAAGGATAGAATTCGAAAACAGTACGGAAAGTCTCCAGAATTCGTTCCTGCTTCAAATAATCGTGAACTTATTGGACACACAACTCTTCTTCACTTCAAGACCTATACTCTGAAGTACTTTTCAGCCCTAAACTTCCAGAAGTCGTAACACGGAAGGATGTAAAGTCTACTTCATCAAAACTAGCAAGAATTCATAGCTCTTGAGGGTGTGTTACCACAATTTCGCAGTCAATTCAAAATCGATATATGCACGATATTGACTGATTTGTTAGAGAAACGGAACAATGTGTTTCGTTAGATGTGTACAACACGATGCCAATAAAATTATTATCAAAATGGTAAATTGTTCATACGATCAGTGAATAGAAGGTGGATGTGAGCACTATTTCACAGGACTCTCAATGATTGACGCTGTCGGCAAGTCGTTTACTTCTTTCACTTCATCGAACAATATTTTCATGGACAATGTGATCGAAAATTTAATCTCCTAACAAATGATTTTGATTTTTAAATTTCGTATCTCAAAAGACCGACTCGAAGGCAGTGCCATCGCGGTAGTGACGATAACAATTTCCACAATGGGTTGTGATTTTCGCCATTTTAAGAAGAAGAAGAATGACGTTTCAGGTCTATGACGCTCAGTAAACACACAATTTGTGAAACTATTTATGTTTGAGGCATGTAGTATATGTTGAATAAATTGGTTTATTGAGTCTATATCACAATTTCAATAGATCATTGAAGTGAAAAATCAAAAAGAAAATGTTGACATTGGCGCTGGCGATCAGTTTCGACGGTCAAACCATGAACTTTCATCACAACCCATCTATTGAGTGGAACGTCGACCATAGTTCAAGGACATACCAAAGGGTGGCGACACCAGTATCCGAACATGTGTACCAGTAGTCGGACACATATTGTTCTTTCATTCATAAATCAATGAAAGAACAGTAGGCGTGTGTCCGAATACTGGTTACATATTGGGAGATTGGTGCCACCCTATATTACACTGTAAAGACTTGAACCAAAATTTGATATTTGTTTAATTTAGTGTTATTAACCTGAACCAGGAACGTACTTTTTCCGGATCAGGACGATCTAGAACAATCGCGGTATGCGATTATATTTGGATACGATTTTTAACGGTGTTCGTGTCGAATATTTAAATGTATATGAGAGAAATTGATGAAGGTGGTGTGACTGATAATGATGTTGACGGTGGTGTAAAAGTTAAACTAAGCCAAGCACGAACATCAATATATGAATAATTGAATATCTTAGAAAGACCGACACACTTTTGTTATGTTTCGGCAAAGTGATTGAACTTTATCTTGAAACAAAAGGGAAAAAGTCATTTTCGTTGTGGAAAATACGCCAATAAATAATTTATGAGTGACCTCGAGAAATATAATTTTTTGAATTTTTATCCAGTATAAAATGAGAATAGAACACTTTATACTCTCGCATCGTCGCTGGTGTTTTTCTTCTTTCTTTTTTTTTTTTCAAAAATAAATTCTAATACATTTCCTTTCGTGAATTTTTTAAAACGTTAGAAGCAAAGAGAGAGCATCAGTAAGACGAAGAAAAAAAAAACGAAATGGAAAATTAACTAATATTATTCTGTTCCGCATTCTTATTTTCCATTTTCATAGAATAATTTTCCTTTTCACTTTTTTTCACTTTTATGTTTGAAAATTATTTTCAAACAGTACATGGTAATTTTTTTCGTTAAAATCACCCCGAAGACATATCCATCTCTAAATGGTTTAAACTTTATATGTTTGTCTCAAAGGCACGATTAAGATACACACATATACACGAAATTCTTTCGAACATCCGCGTGATAAAACGAATATAAGATGGGAAAAAAGGCGAAAAAAAAAATTGATATTTCTTTGTGGGTACGTAATACGTCAAATTGGATTAATTTGTACAGTATCTTCCTCGTTGCGGATGGTACAATATAAGTTGAACGTGTTTCCTTGCCGCGCGCTATGAATATGTGTTTTATACAATTTCCATTTTTTTTTTCTTCTTCTTCCTTCTTCTGAAAATTATATCCCATTCATAGAATACAGTTGAAGAGGAGAAAAATCCAAAAGATTTATTCATCCCAACTGGATTAAAGAGAAATGGAACAAGCGCTGGGTATACATAACAAGTTTTTATTTTATTTGTATTGTCTGAGCAAATATTTATTAGATAATTTATACCAACATATATCCTGTTTTATACGTCGGTTATTATTTGTATCTCCAAAGTTCCAGTACAGAAAGTTTATGTGTGAAGCAAATGAATTTCTCGTTAGATTCAGTCTTCCGTTATTTATTTATTTACTGGGATTATATTGTGCAGCGAACATTATCAAGTTGTGAAGGTGCTTAACATCCGCTATAACCAATTTATGGTCTATGAATTTTCACATGTGTATATATATATATATGCAAAGCTGCAAAGTTTAATGATTTCCATCTGTGTGTCATACAGATCACCAGTTGATTTTTAATGCGATTTTGATTTTTTGTTTGTTTGTTTGTTGGGACTATAGAATTTAAAAAAAAATGTTTTGCAAATAACCTAAATACAAATGAGCATGACCTTAATCGGTTTGACATTTTCTACAGTTACATGTTTGCAGAAGGGCTAACGGTAACAACTTCGATAAAACTCACGCAATAGATTCTCATGGTAAACATATTATGTTTGAAAGAACCTATTTTGGGAACATATAGCATTCATAACGTTACGAAGTGCACGTAAGCTTCATAAATTGGATAGTTGTACAGTCCAAGACATCTCAATTGTCTCACATCTTATGATTTCCACGTTTACAATGAATTCCACAGTGGTTGCCAAGGTTGTATATTATTAGGAGGTTGGGCCAACAGCTTTTTTTCAGCCTTTAGAAGTAGTTGCAAAAGTTGTTGCAAGAAACATTTTCAGGGATTCCACGCACTCACTTTTCTCACTTTTTCCAACTATTTTCAAGATCTGAAAAAGTGAGGAACTATTTGCTCTATTTCTCACTTTTTTCAACTATTTTCAGACCCTTTACTCACTTTTTTTTTTAAATCAATTAAAATAGATTAGAAAATGTTAGAATTGTAAAGTTTCGCCTGCGGCGCTGGAAAATTTCCTTTCTTTACTTCCATAAAAATTCTATTACCTTGCTAAAGACCTTATACCAGAGTAAACTCTAGAGCACATAAAAACGTCGTGCCGTCGCTCCGCATCTACTTCTTATGTTTTTGCACTTTTCTGAGATGAATCTACGTATCTCCGCTGCGTATTTGCATTTATGCATCAATAGCTATATTTTTTAACCTTTGCATCTGATATTACGAGTTCACACACAAAAAAAAGATTTTATAAAAATCATAAGCTCTAAAAATTGTTAGTATATTGCAATTCCTTTTGGAATCCTTATGAATAAGGATGGAAATCGTTAATTGAAAGAGTTAACTGATAGTGCACCTTCTTTTCGCTTTTTGTTTAGAAGGATTGCGCAAATGATTGAATTAACGTATAAGGTGGAAGGTTTACGTTATAACCAAGACGCTTTCAAGTTATAAGTCAGGCTCTTATAAGTAAATTTTCAAAACATCCAAAAACTTCAACCTCAACATTTTTGAAATTTTATAAACAAATTTAAAATTTGCTACTGACTTATAAGTGTCTAAAATAAAACAAATAACTTCCACCTGAGTCACTTCCGTAATATTTCTATTTCACTTGAAGAACCTTAGGGTTCACCATATTGTAGTCAGTATTTTGTGGATGGATGTTAAATTGACATAAAAATTACAGGAACAAAACTACCCTTGAAGTATGATCCTAAAAAAGTTCCTAACATTCATCCTGCATTAAATTTTCTTAGCGAAAATTCCGTCTACCTAACCTCTCGTGTTGTACATAATTCTTCTACCAATTTCAGATTGGAATTTTTACCTTCTACGTATTTTTGAGCCAGTTGCTGTTAGGACTGTCACAAAACTGCAAGGAGAATAAAGCATTTTCTATCTACTGATTTCTCTGTAATGTTTTGCCACTTTCTGCAAGCAAAGTCTTGAAGTAATGAACGAAGTAACGCTTCAGGTTTTTGTAAATGCTGATTCGTCGGCATTCGATTCGGACGTATTCCTGTCTACCAGAGAAATGATAAGTTGGTACGCCTAAAGCGAGATAGAATGCGCATGAGGATCACAGGAGCTATGGGAGAGACAGGCCTTAAAATTGTATGAAATTCTCTCCCATACAATTCAGCTGTCATCCTCATGCGCATTCCATCTCGCCACAGGCGTACCAACTTATCATTTCTCTGCTGTCTCATGTCTATGAAATTCATTGGTTGCAGTATATTCTTTTCATTTAATTTTTTTTGCTATATCGCTAAAAACCATCCGGTTTGGTGAAATTAAAGTTATCTACGATTCTAATGACCTAACTTCATGCAGGGGAAACATATGCATGGTAAAACCCTTGACTTCACGTAGAAAAGGGTACAAAAGTTCCTAAAAACTCACTTTTTTACCAACTTTTTCATCAGAAAATCAACTATTTCTAGCAACTATTTTCGTTATTTTTACTCACTTTTCCACTTTTTTACTTTAAATTTTCGGTGGAATCCCTGATTTTCCTTTTACAAATTTTGCAAGTTCTTTTGCAACAACTTCAGGAGGGTCTTTTTTTCGTGGTGGCATTAAATCAAAAATAAACTGGTTGCTACTGTGTTGCTGTTGCGTTTCAAATTAGTTGAACTCTTCGCTGTGGCATTAACGCTAAAAACTAAGTGACCGCTGTGAAGAATTCACTCCAATACAGATTCAGTTTCATTTTTGATTTTGTCGATCGGCATCATTGACGTACATATTTTAAGTTCTCATTAACTATTTTGCGTGTCCAAGCACTAGGAAACCCCAATCAAAATTCTAAAAAGACATCTGACTTGATCACGAAGACAGTAAACCAATTTAGAAGAGATTTTTTGTCTACTAAAATGTTTGCATTGAAGTTATAGAAGCACTGACTACACTCATCATATTTTAATGACAGCTGCTTTTATGAGTGTCTTAACCTGTTCTTTCAGAACTTATGCGTCAACTAAAATTTGCAGGTCAAACGTGGACATTGTTGAGTTTAAATTAGACAAAATACTAATCATAAGAGGTTGTGTAACCAACACACATCTACCAAAATGACGATCGGCTGTACCTCGGCCGTTTTGAGATCCGCATCCTTGGTACATGTGTCAAATTTTTTTCGTAATATTTTCATTGTCAACAGATTCCAAAGTGACATTTTTTGTATTTACTTAGCATTTTGCAAGTTTCAATCATGGGCGCGCGTTAGCATAGCGCCCGTGACGCAAGTCCTATTACTAGAAAAAATTTAAAAAAAAAATTTGTCGTAGACTGCCCATATATACAGCAAATATTGAAGTTCTACAATTCAAAGACAAATGACTCCAAATTACCATTAAAAAAAACTAGGCGTCCGTACGAGTTCAACGAGCTATCACACGTTCTTGCAGCTTAAAATTTGGCCACGCAAAAAATCTTCCAAGAAGCCCCATTTCCCTACATTTTGGTCAATTTCAGTACTTTAAACGAAATGAAAAAAATCCTACGTTACTTTGTTAGTCCGTCCGTCCGTCCGTGTTTCCTATCTTCTAAAGTCTTCTTTAGATTTTGTTGAAATTTTGGGAGTAGATTCTAGTCGTCATTCTAAGACATTCCAGAAAAAAAAATTTGGGGGGAACCAGCCTCGTTTCGGAGCTAGAGCTCCTCGAAGTTCCCATATAGGCCCCATATAAGAACACCTTTAAGTGTGTGTGTGGATGGGTATGGTAGAACTTTGTTCGCTTTTGGTATTTGGTAAGCTCTGCTCGCCTCATTTTTTTCCCTAAATTTAGTATTTTTTAAATTTTTAAATTTTTCAAAATTTTTTTTTTAATTTTTCAAATTTTTTTAAATTTTTAAATTTTTAAATTTTTTTAAATGTTTCAAAGTTTTTCAAAATTTTTAAATTTTTCAAAATTTTTTAAATTTTTCAATTTTTTTTTTAAATTTTAAAATTTTTTAAATTTTTAAAAATTTTTTAAAGTTTTCAAATTTTTTAAAATTTTCTAATTTTTAAATTTTTTAAATTTTTTAAATTTTTTACCAAAAAAATTTTGCGTCGCAAGTGGCAGATGTTGAGGAAAGTACTTTTAAGAAATTTTTTAAAATAGGCAAGAATATGTCCTAATACGTCCGAACCATCTGCCACTTTGTGACGCAAAATTTTTTTGGTAAACTTTTGTTTCTAGAATTTCTTTGGTCAAATGTATGCTGTTACAGTTTTTGCGTACAAGCGCAGAATGCGTCACCTCCAGCGATATCAGTTGTTTTGGAAGTATGCACAGGGACTTGCGTCACTTTTTCTCTTTTGAGTGTTTTTGACTGATCGAGTTTTTGTGCAATTTTGCCTTAATTTACACTAAATTTTGTGTATAATCAATTTCGGGAGGATGAGGAAATATTAATATTTTTGGCCTTTAAAAATGAAACTGAATTTGTATTTAGGTGAATTCTTCGCAGCGGTCATTAATTTTTTTTGCGTTAATGCCACAGCGAAGAGTTCAACTAATTTGAAACGCAACAGCAAAAATTACTTATTCGATATTTATTTAGAAATTTTAAATTTATTTAGAAGTTTTAGTTTCTTTCCGACTGGTTAGACGATATCAAGGCATGCATAAAACATGTTTGTATTTTCTTCATTTTAAACGTTTGCTTTACTGCCTCTCGATGGACGTTTGAATGAAATATGTTTGAGAGAACTGTGACGCAACATTTGAAACATCATTTCGCGTATAGGTTTGCAAAAAAAAAAAATCGAAACAGTTTCTATACGAAGAAATAGCTGCAGCAACAACATCTATAACACATCGTTGAATCTGGACAAATGCATGAGCAAAATATATTAAGTCATTAATACCTTCCCGACCATTACCTCGTATTTTTTAGCTGAGAGTATGGTATAAACCTCGATTTCTTTCACATATATAACGACTAAAAACTACACTTTTTGTTGTGGAGAAAAAGCCAAGTTTAAATAAAATCACAATCGATATATTTCGAAGCCAGTATTCTCCTTCAATGTGCCATGTTACTAAACTCGAAAATGAAATCATGATGTTCGGTCGGTGTATAGTACGTGTTATATTTATTCATGCATTCGCTTCAGTATACCATGAAAGTACATCGATTAGAGAATGGTTCATAAGGAAGTTTGAGTTCGAAAATTGATTAGGAATTTTAAAGCAAACAACGAAAAGACGTCTGGCAAGAAGTGCCAAGAATTTGGTGGAATGTTTCATAACATACGGACACGTAATTTAGTACGAAGTTGTTAATACGAATATTTGAAAATTGATCTCATTTATTCAGCAAGACAGGCTGTAATTCCGCGTTTTTTTTTATTTTAAATTCGGGGAAGTTTCTAAAACGTTTTGGTTAGCTAAGGCTTGATTACCACTTACCAAAAAAGTACTCCGTGTGAGAGACAAACTGAATATTTTTAATTTATGCTTTGTTTACTTGGCAGCTTACTCTCTCACGGCTCTCACACTTTTTGTGCTTTTTGTTGAAAGGAAACCATACTTAACTCCGCATGTGAAAAAAATGAATATATTTCTATATTTTAAAAAGCGATATAAGGGAAGGGATAAAGCTATGCGGGAGCTCTAACGTTTTGCAAAACTATTTGCTTCAAGATTTCTTCCAGAAAAAAAAAAATCTTTTGTTGACGATTAAAAATTTAAAAAAAATCCGCGTCAACATTTTCTATTAAATTCTTTCGATTAAAATTCTTCATTCAAGATTTCTTTAATATTGAAGGACTTATGAGAATGCCACGCTGAAAGTATTGCCATTTTCATTTTTTTTTTACTCACCATTCAACCAAAACCACACATTCTTCGGCTATGAACAATTTCCGATTATTGTGCCTGAAAATATAATTCTCGCCCTTTTTACCTCTGGGTCACATTGTGGGGTGGGAGCGTATTTTACAGACACCATTATATTGAATTTTCATGCATATAATTTGAATGTTCTTGTTTTATGGAGCATCATCAAACTTGGAATCTATTTTGCGTATGCAAAATTACATTTAATGTGTGTTTCAACTCACACAAAGTAACGTGCGTACGAACGAAACGTAGATAATACTATGAGTTCATTAGACGTATTTCTTCGATTCCGCTTTATTTTGACGTCAACTAATTTACTGATTCTTTCACTCAGATCACCACTACAGTCAACGTACTTCAAGCAAGACTGGTACTGTAAATAGGGTACTAAAACGAATCAAACAAATGTAAAACACTGTTAAAAACCTCTCTATTAGTCAGTTGTCGACTATGATCACTTTTGCTTGACGTGCGTTGCTACGGCGCGTTTCTTACATGAACGAACATATTTCGATTGTTCAATCTTTTTCTGTATACGTGAGCTATGATATGAGTCGGTCGGTAGGGAAAGAAAACGGTCGGGAAGGAAAGTAACAGTTGGGAAGGAATGCACCAACACACTCTCACTAATACAGAAAAATATCTTTCAAAATACCCCAATACACACTCGATCTTGTGTGTATTGGGGTATGTTGAAATATACTATTAATTGTCAAGAATGTCAACAATATGAAAGCATGAAGGATGCAATGAGAGTAACTGGCCTGCTCGTACGCTTAAGTAAGCCTTTTGTACTTTGGCATCATTTGACAGGTAAGCTTTGACCACTCAAAAATATCACGTAGATGTTCATCCGTTATTCTTCTCTTACAGTGTTTCTGTCCTTTCGCAAAATGCTGATGGTGCCCAGATGGTTGGAGATGTTGGGACATGAATTTAAATATCTTGGACCATTGATCAATCATCTCAAATGTCCCATAACTCGGATTGAGACTCCTTATCATTATCTACGGCATAGTTGTTTAACATTAGCACCTACTTGCATGGTAGTCAATAAGTTATACTGAGAAAAACATTATAATGAAACTCGGTGCAAAATGGTTCTGTTTTGGTCGTAATTGCCACATGAGGCTGAGTTTGACATTGTCACATCATGTGGCTAAGAAAGCATTTTTATTACTGCGTTGCATACAACGTTCTCCATAAAGACAGCGAAAGTTTTACTGTGCTGAGAAAATACCTATACTAATGTAGTGTAGAAAGAAAATTGGCTAGCGTAAATCTTTTGGTTTTCAACAGTAGAGAAAACAAGCTAATTTCTTAGTCTTTGATGTTTGTGATAAGATAATTTGCAGGTACGATAAAATATGCGGAAAGCTTAATTAACCACAATTCTGCAAAACTTATGAAAACTTTCGAATAATTTAAAATGATTCTGAGCCAAAACTTTTGACTAAAGCCAGCTGAAAACATCTTATTTTTTTGTTGTTCCATGTAACATAAACGGTGTACAGTACACATATCTGATTAATAAAGATCACATTTTCATACTTACTGAGTTAGCCTTCCAGGCATACTGTTAATAATTAATTTTGAATGCAGTCTTTTAATTGCACACAACCATATACAATTTGAGAGCATGAGTAAGAGTCTACCACTACAGACTAGTCTTCGGAGAAACCTTGTCTGTCGGCTTTTTAACAAACTTATCTATAAGCCGGGAAGCTGCGAAAATCTTGTAAAAGTCTCGATGCAAAACGTATCTCGATGTGTCTCGTGAATGGACAGTGTCACCCTATGAAAGAATGTTCAAGTGCAACACACAAATTGTCTGAGCTGAACTACAGTCCTGTTCCTATGTACAAGCGATGTAATAAAAATGCATTCAAACTTAAATTGTAGCGACCAGGATTTTGTTCTCATGGGTAATGCCGTAATACTGTTTGCCTTGCTGTATTGCTCTGTGACGTTATTGTACCTTTTATCCCTATTTGTATGTAGGTGATTTTTCTCCCATTTCTTCCTCATTTTATGTGCTTTTTTTGTAACTTTGCATTTGTTATTAAGTTTAGTACTAAAAAATTCTAATAATAGCCAACGCAAATGCTTTTTATGTTAGGACATTTCTTTCTTCTTTTTTTTTATTCGTAAATTGTATGTTGTATTAAAGTTTGTGTTTTCTTTTTATACAATATAATATATACCGATGGTTACGTCTCTGTGGGAGTCTGCAACTTTAATATTTTTGCACTCACAAGTCGTTGTAATTGTGTTTGATTTAATTTTTAAACATCTGATTGCATTTTCTTTGTGAAAACTTTTTAATTTAGATAAATTTTCCTGTTTTGCTGGTAACGGATGTACCACAGTATTTTCTGTGTTGGAACCCAAAACAATTGGTGTGGCTTTAAGTAATTCGACTGAACCGTTATTAAAGATTTGTAGCAAACATTTTCTGTTTTTACAGTTATTTTTCTGTTATTGTTTGATTTAACTTACTCTCTTACAAACCTTAATCCACCAATCGTTGTTTTGTTTTGTCTTTTATTGATGTCTTTTATGACTATGCTGCTGTGTGTTGAGAAATTGTAGTTTCTAAGCCTAAAACGTTTTTGGGGAAATGAACTTTTGAGATCATCCATTTCTTACAGGCCGATTGTCATAGGTTTTCCAAATTATACCACACTGAGGAAAATGTAGTTACCTGCTACAGCTGCGATCTGTCTCCAGCTGTAGTTTTTGAGAAAATACAGCTGTCACAGAAAATATTTCGGCCCGTAGCTGTCACAGCTGTATTTTTCTACTTGCTATCAGAGCTGTAGTTGTGATTATCTACAATAGCTGTGTGATTGCCTACAATCAAAATGTTGTGATCGATAGGCACGGGTTCGAATCATGTTGGGGAGTATTTTGATATTCTGTTGTATTACATCCGACGAGTTAATTTTGAACTGAATTTTAGCTGAAATGAAACGAAATTGATTTTTTATTAATAATTATTTGAAATAAAAACTTGCCTTGTTGGGGGCGCGAACCCGGGACCTCTCGATCTCCAGTCCAGAATAATCCACCTGAGCTACGAAACATGTATGCTACAAATGCCTTATGTTAATGTAAGCTACACAACGCATATTCCCGATGATAGGTAATATATATTCCTGTAGTAGCTGCACGCAAAAAAAGGAAATTTCGGATGTACGTTCAAGCCGTACAAAATCTACATTTTAGACGTACATTCTACGTACTAGACGTAGTGATGTACGTCTAAGGCGAAAAATGTACAGATAAGACGTTAAATGTACTGATAACTCAACCATTGGTCTCATCGTCGAAATGTACGTTTTAGCCGTAGCATGATTTACGTTTAAGACGTAGGATGGTGTACATGTAAGACGTAGAATATTATTTGGTTTGGTGTTGATGTCAAAAGTTATTTCTGAGTTGTTTCACAAATTGGTTAAAAGATCAATTTGATTTAAATATTCATTTTAATTAATTTATAATTGTTGTATTGCTGGTCTGGTAATATTAAATTATTAAGCTGTTGTATTGCTTTGATATGACCAATGTTGAACAAATTCTCACCGTAAAAATGAACCATGGTTTTAACGTTCATGTTAATATTACCGCGGAAAATCAACTCCTTGCCAACAGACCGTAAGAGTTCAATAGAATTAAACTGTGGCTATTACACTTCATCCAAGAAAAAGAGGTTCGTATAATGCGTAGGAAATAGGAATTTAATTTTATCACACGGACTTCCATATTTAATTTTGAGCTCTGGCCTTTGATTAGACCATTATAATTTGTTTAAGTTTCTGATTGAATCGGAGTTGCAATTGCCAACCAACAAGCCCGAATTGGACATTTTTGATTCAAACCTTCAAACTCTGTTTACATAAGATAACTTCTTATTTAACACTTAGTTTCGCACACTCATGTTACTGTACTAAAATTCACATCTATATAATGAACTCTCACGACAGAGAGAGTTAGACAAACTCGGGTTTCTGATTGGGCGGCAATGTACAATGTTTCGTAGCAAATTTCTATTGTAGAATTTGCAAATGCCACAAGGACAAAATGGCAACTGCTGATACCGATGATATTGCAAAAAGACGGACGAGACAGAACTACGAGAACGACTGCAAGATGAACGATTCAAGTTTGACCGGTATCGTAGAAAATCTTGGTTCCGTTTGGAATAGCATGCACAATTTCCATGTGGTTAACAATCTCTGTGTCGATATTATGCACGATTTGTTCGAAGGAGCGTGTCATATCGTCCTTTGTGAAATTCTCTATGTCTTTATTTACAAAGAGAAATACTTCACACTGGCCGAATTTAATAGGAGACTGAAAATTCATGACTTTGGTCCGTCAGAGAAGAACAAAAACATCACGCCAGTTACACCAGAAATGATTTCAAAAAGAAAATGCAACACGTCGGCAGCAGAAATGTTGCTACTCTTCACAAATTTCGGTTTGATGATCGGAGATTTAACGCCGGAAGGTGCACGTGAATGGTCTGTCTATTTACTCTTACGTGAAAAAATATCGATAGTATTGCAAAAAAAAGTGCATAGGGACACTCACCACCTTTTAAAAGAATTAGTCAGCGAGCACCACATAGAATTTCAGAAAGTATTCCGAAAAAAGTTGACACCAAAACTGCATTTCATGATTCACTATGCATTCATAATGGAACAGCTCGGTCCAATGAGCGGTATTTCATCGATGAGATTTGAATCTTTTCACTGTGTCTTTAAACATATAATTAAAAACAACAATTGTAGAAAGGACATTCTTGAATCATGCTTTTTTTAAATTCGAATGAGATATGCATCTATGTTTTTAAAATTCAAATCGATCCGAAGCGGTAGTATTTTAACGGGAAAGAAATCGAAAGTTTTAGCCGAAAGCTGTTTAAGAAAATATGATTACAATTTAAAGCTCAATGATTATGTTTATACCACAAATTTTGTTGAATCGAATAGTGTCAAGTTGAAAGTTGGTCACGTTTCCCATATAAAAAACGAAAATGACGAAACTCCAATATTTGCCGTGATAGAAAAAATAATTTTAGATAAAGAACAAGTATTCATAGGATATAATAAGCTTTTGAACCTGGGATTTGACGACCATTATAATTGCTATAAAGTAGAATATGACAATGTTTTTTTTGTAAAACCTGCTGATTTCAATCTAGATGAAACTCTATATTATATTTTTAAAGGGACATGTGGCAGGAATTTCATAAATTATCAATAAAATTATTTGTTTAAAATTTGAAAACTCGATTTCTTTTGTGAACCTGATATACGTCTAAACCGTACATCCTTTTTCAACTGTGTTTTAAAGGAAATGACAAACAAAAGAACTTCCAAAGGAAACTGCTCGTAGCTCAACATCCAGTTAGCTCAGCACGAAAATCATTAACTCACGATCGAGAGGTCCCCAGTTCAATTCACGCCAGTGACACTTTTTTTTTTTTTCGTATCATTTGCGTTTGATACACTTTTTTTGTATAAAATAATCAATCTCACATCTCTAAAGTGGGCAAAGGACGATAAATAGTAATATTGTTTGTTTCTAATATTTAAAAACAATGTTAGAGGAAATTTCCAATATACGCTTTATTCGTACATTGTACGGATAACTCAACCATTGGTCTCATCGTCGAAATGTACGTTTTATCCGTACGACTTTTTTTTTGCGTGTGTATTGTGGGTGTAACATTACCTACATGAGATAATATTGATTCACATAAAAATGAAAATCATTTTGAAGATCAAAATATTAAGACTAAAGTCTGGAAAAATGGTTCAACGAGCACAGGCTAGAGACCCGCCGACACTTTTTCACCCAACCGAGTCGCCGGTTGTTCTTAGATTGCCTCAGCCGGCTGGAAGACAAAGTTTTTTTTTCAATAAAATAAAATAAATTTCGACTGACCGAAATCGGGACTTTTTTTATATATGCCTAGTTAGGCTTTGGAGCTTAGGCCCCAAAACCAGTCTCATATATTTTTAATCTTCCATGGTGGTAAGCGGCCAAAAGTCGAAAAATGAGGTTTCGTAGTCCGGATTTCATTTCCGTAAGGTGATGAGGACACGTACGTGTATGGGCTCGTTGGAAATCTCAGGTCCAGTACTCTCTCTCAAAGCAAATATTACCTTCATAAAGTTTGATGATAAACGGACGAAAATATGACATCCGAAAAATTTCTCAGAATCGATTAAACCTCGGTGAACTTTGACGAGGGCTGTGACCTGACTAATGCAATTATTTGATTAGGTTATTTTTTATTATGAATGTGGAGGACTTCAGCTTTAAAGAATGACTAATATGTAGTAGTTTGGCGGGGTGGAACACACAGTTTTTATCTGAAAGTAGTCACGTGCCAAACTACTACATGTTGGTATGGCTATAAGGCTGACGTCCTCCAGATTCATAATAAATAATAATTTAATCAAATAATTACATCAGTGAGGTCACAGCCCTCGTCAAAGTTCACCGAGGTTCCATCGATTCTGAGAAATTTTTCGGATGTCATATTTTCGGCCGTTTATCATCAAATGTTTTGAAGTTAATATTTGCTGCGAGAGTAATCGACCTCACGGAAAAGAAATCCGGACTACGAAACCTCATTTTTCGACTTTTAGCCGCTTACCACCAGCCAGTTATGGAAAATCAACTAACTATCCATATATAAAAAAGTAGAGGAAAAAATAGCACCGATTTCGGTCAGTCAAAATCAAAAGAATCCCTCGAAATAAAATTGAACTGAAGAAGCAGATCGAATGACTTCCATATTTCTGCAGCGTGTAGTCTATTACAATAACTAGTTCCCGACAATTGCATTTTTTTTATTAAAAATTTCGATGAGCGGACAATAAGTAAGTCGTGTTAAAGTTTTATCTTAATTTTTGTTGTCCCATTTTCTCGAAAGATTTCGTTTTTTAATTTTAAAACGTGTCCTGAATATGCAGAGCTGCTGTAAAAACCCAACATTAGCCGTAGCAGGTAATCATTGAGAGCGGCTGTTATAGGTAATTTCTTAAAAAATTACCGTCATTGAGTAACTTTTTCCAAAATTACTCACTACAGGTAATACGTTACTTGCTGTGGGTAATTTTTCCAAACATTACCAATTACAGCTGATCTATTACCTACTGCAGCTGTAGTTTTCAAATCTTTTTCCTCAGTGCATCCCTATGATTTAGTAGCCACATGCAATAACGAATAAGGCAGATCCAGATATAATTGTCCGTGCATTTCCATTCTGTCCTCATCGGTATAGTACATCCATAAGGGACGTCCACACGATCTTAAATCACTTTCCCTCTCTGTCTGTAACATAATATAATTGGCCACGGCCAGACCCTCTCTCCCTTTGTGTGGACGAAAGATATGACTGACACGAATTTCAAAGGAATACCTTTAAGCTACTATCACTAAGGCCGAACGCGTTCCATGCGTGTTAGTCTTATTTTCTAATATTGACCTACATGTTTCGTAGAGACGATCTATCGACTATCGAAAGCTATCACTATTAAAACAGATTAAATTAAACAAAAACGGAAAGGATTGTTTGACTGATATTTCAAACGCTTTCCTGTGCAGAACCATTATAGAGTTATTATTATTAATTGGAATTATATAGTATGAAAGTATGGACGTATATTTTGTATGGAGAAGGTATACCTTTTATAAGGTATGAACTTTGAAATTGTTTTTCAAAAGTTGAGAACATTGCGATGATTTATTTATTTCTACTCGTTTTCCTTTAAAACTCGTCTGAAAAGGCAAAACCATTTGTAATATTTTAGGTGTGAGTCAGAAATTTAAAGACTAGGGTATAATTAGCGTCGCTTCCATTCTTTCCTTTTCAAACTGACTACACTTAGATCTCGGCTTCGCCTCGGGTCGACAATCGACATCTAGTGTGAAAAAATACCTACCTTGGTAGATAAATAACTATTACAACTCCCATACGAGTGTGAAGAATTCTCACGAGTCGTGATATTTTATGGGATATTATATTCGACTGATAGAAAAATTCAATTTTACCGATGAAAAATAATAAAATACCGATAGAAATGTGGTACATTTCGCTGGCCCCTCTTCAGTAAATCAGTAAAAAGTAAAGAAAAATGTTTGTCTTTCCTTAACACTTTGTCGATTTTTGAAATGTAAAGCAAAGGCGCTTCGTTCCTAAGGAATTCACCCTTCAACGAAATGTAATGAGAAGGTGTTTTGTCCGTTCCTAGGGAATTCATTCTTCTACGAAATGTAACTTAAAGACGTTTTGTCAATTCTTCACTTATATGTCGTTTTCTGAATCGACAAAAGTGAAGAAAAGACAAAAAAAATTAAATTAATTTATCGGTCGTTCATTACACCATCCATATTTTCCTCACGATAGAAGGTTTTGTAAATTTAGTAAGTACCGGGGACTTCCTTTTTTGTACAAAACTGTAAGAGAAGAACACCTAATGCGTTTTTAGCCCCGTACGAAGTACAAAGGGGCTTATAGGATTACGATGCCGTGTGTAATTGATGGAATTCGAAGCAGACGGTAAGGGCAAAGTGTTTGCCTATGTTCATAGATGACGAATCTGCAATAAAAATTTTGTCTGTCCGTCTGTCACGTCGATATCTTGAGTAAATCAAATCCGATTTCAAAATTTTTTTTTTCCCTGAAAGATAGTCGAAATAGTGAGGCTAAGTTCGAAGATGGGCATATTCGGGTCGGCCCTTCGTGAGGTAGGGCCACCTAAGTGATTTAAGGTCTTTTGGTGATATTTATGGCAAAATAAACGATGGAAATGTAAATGACACGGCAAATGATAGGTATTGTCAATACCAATCCAGGAAAAAAAAGTTTTTTAAAATCGGGTGAGTGGACCGTGAGTTAGGGCCTTAGAAGTGAAATGCTACTAGGGCCCAATGTGTATTTTACATCGAACTCGAGTAAATTTCATTCGTTTTTCGTAATTTTTGTGTCATTTGGAAGGTAATCAAAGGCCGAATAGAATGTTGTTGAAAAAAAAATTAAATTTGGGTCGTCGGACTAAGGCCGCTACTAGGGCCCTATGCGTATTTTACATACAACTCGAGTAAATTTCATCCGTTTTTCGTAATTTTTGTTGCATTTGGAAGGTAAGGAAAGGCTGAATAGAATGTTGTTGAAAAAAAATTAAATTTGGGTCCTTGGACTAAGGCCGCTACTAGGGCCCTATGTGTATTTTACATATAACTCGAGCAAATTTCATCCGTTTTTCGTAATTTTTGTTTCATTTGGAAGGTAAGGAAAGGCCGAATAGAATGTTGTTGAAAAAAAATTAAATTTGGGTCCTTGGCCTAAGGCCGCTACTAGGGCCCTATGTGTATTTCACATATAACTCGAGTAAATTTCATCCGTTTTTCGTAATTTTTGTTCATTTGGAAGGTAATCAAAGGCCGAATAGAATGTAGTTGAAAAAAATTTTAAATTTGGGTCCTCGGACTGAGGCCGATACTAGGCCCTTCAAAAAAAAAAATTTTTAGGGCGATTTGAAATTTTTGTTTCATTTGAAAGGAACGTCGTACGGGGCTTCGTAATTGCGCTATGCGCAATTTTTAAGATGTACACATTCCATAATAATTTTCTTTTAACTACATTAACCGGCGCAATAGGTTTACGGTCAAAGTAGGGTGACAGACGCACTAGGGTCACGTACGCAATAGATATACGGGTTTGTACGGGGCTCAGTCGCAGCAAACGCTCCGACTGTTCTGATGGCTCGTTTTTATTATTTACCAAAGTGAAAGAACCCTCTCATTGTTCCACATTCGCAAAACTTCGCATCTACGCTGATTAAATTTGACAAAACGGCAATCAAGCAGAATAATAGATAGCTCATACGAGTGGGAAGTTTGCGGCCAGAGCGGAGCGAGGGGCCGTAATTCACACGAGTCGCATTTTATTTACGATTTATGGTTGATTGAAAATCTTGCTGCAAATTTATAAGAAAAATGAGAACTCAAACATCATTCGGTCTTACGCTCGACAATTTTTTAGGAATACAGCAGATGTAAAAATAAATTGGGATCAAATGTAGGCATTTGTATCAGTGATGCTTCGGAAGTTCAACAATGAAATTGATCAAAAATATATTAAAAAAATTGTCTGTCAAGGAACCTGATCCGCCCAAAAGGTGGGACCTAGTTCTTTGATGTATTATATGATTCGAATAGAAATTAATTTCTAATTGAAAATAGAATCTATTTTTTCGAAAAATTTGAATTGACAATTCAACATAAATCTTACCATTTCCCGCAACTCGCACATTTCTTGTATTACTTTTGGTACATGGAGTAGTGAAAAAAGACAACACAGAAAAGACTTGTTTGCAAATTTAGATTCAGTTGAGTTTTGACGATGTCTTCAGAGCATTCAAGCCAAAACAATGTCAGCGATAATAAGTTATAGTAAAATCCACAAACGAATTTCCGTTGAGTGCATCGAGTGAACTACTGACGCTACATCGTCGTCAGAATAGTCTTTTTCATACTGATCCGACATATAAGTTAATTTCGAATGTTGGTATCCCAAGAGCAATATTATATTACTAAATATCCTGATATGATGCCTACAGGCATACAATCCCTCTTGTACATAATGGAAGCTTCGAACAGAATAACAACTTGGCTTAAGTTTGCGACAACTACTAGATTTTTCGTAGGGCCATTCTAGTTCACCCAGAATGAGAAGAAGGAAGATGGTGCAAATGACATGACATGAAATGGTACGCGAAGATGTTGTACTTTTTGAACGTTGCTAAGGTCATGAAAAAGAACAATAAATGAGAAGTCGTAGTGGTAGGTTCATAGGACTGGGACGTGCCGGTATTGTGTTCTGTATATGATGACAGGTATGTATATAGATGACCGATTTAGGAATACGAGTGTAAGAGATCTATGCGAATCGACAGCAGTATGATAAGCTTTAATCGCATTATTTGTTAAACAGACCGAATTCAGGAGTGGATAGTCCGCCTGTTGTTTGTACCGAGCGGCGACATTTGCTGTAGGTTTTGTTAATGAACCGTACATTGATATAATGTGAAAATCAATGGAAGCCGAAATCGAGTCGATGACGAAATATTTTTTATTTTTATCACCGCCATTAGCTCCGTTAAGACCATCTGTCTATAATCGGAAATCTGCCCAACTATACGGCAACTTTTATGGTGGCGGGACATTTCCACACCGTCAATATCGTCAGGAACGATAATATCCAGGACGATAATATCGTCTAAATTGGAAAATTCTAAAATATTGTCTGGACGATAGTATCGTTTTCTGGACGATATTATCGTTCAAAAAACGATAGTATCGTTTTCTGGACGATATTACCGTTCTAGAAAATCTAATGGATATTTTCGTTTTTTGTACGATAATATCCAAAACGATATTATCGTCCCAAAAATTATCGCCCAGGACGATAATATCGTCCACAATAACGATAAAATTGGTCAGAAATAGAAAATAACGATAATATCGTCCAGCGGATATTTTCATCCAGGACGATATTATCGTCAAAAAAACGATATTATCGTTTTTTGAACGATAATATCGTTTTTTAGACGATAGTATCATCTAAAAAAACGATAGTATCGTCCAAAAAAACGATATTATCGTTTAAAAACAATAGTATCGTTTTTTTAAACGATAATATCGTCCTGAAAATATTTTAGAATTTATAATTTTAGACGATATTATCGTCCTGGATGAAACTTTTTGGGACGATAATATCGTTTTTTTGGACGATACTATCGTTCAAAAAATGATACTATCGTTTTTTAGACGATACTATCGTCTAGAAAACGATAATATCGTTCCTGACGATATTGACCGTGTAGTTATGTCGCCTCTCCGTTTTCACTGGGTGCGCATATCCTCATTATCATTTAACCTTTTTCGAACGAAAACAAAATGTCGCACAGAAATAAAAGAAATCCGTCGTACAGTTTATATGTTTCGTTACAAGATTGTTGCACAACTGACGATAAATAATAACCTCGAAGCCTGAATAAGAAAATAAAATTTTATCCATAGCTTTGAAAGCTCAATTTAATCCATTGTAATGAAAATGACAAAAGAATAACGAAATATGGAAATTTCAACATGAGACACTACAATGACACATAATAAATTCCATAGAACTATTCAATTGCTATGTCTGCCAAGCAAATTTACTATTCTTATTTGAACATTTTGGTTGCATAAGCATAAGCAAGGAATAATAAAGTTTGAAAATAAAAGGAACAAAGAATCCTTATATTGCTCCATTCATTCGTTATATGTATGAATTCAACATAGCTTTCTTTTCTGTTACATTACATTACTTAACATAAAACGAAAATAATATAACATATTAGTGTGGTCTATTTACGATAACATTGATACGATTATGCTCATACGTATATACATACATACAGTGCAATATTATCAATATTGCTATGAACGAATGTAATGCATGCGAAAGTAAATTCCATATAACATACAGATTCATATATGTTTGACGCAGAGAGAGAGAATGCAAGTTTAACGATCTGTAAAACAGTTTTTATCATCGTTTGTTGCTGCACATAATTTGTTTTGAATAAACTAAGATGCACATGAAAAATGGCGTACAATTTGCGTGCGGCATATTCTTTTTCCTTATCACATATTGCATATTGTTGTATACATGTAGTACCTACCCCCGCAACTACCGCCATTTTCCGCCTTAAAGGATTTAAGCTATACAACAATTTTACATTGTGTGAATGGTTCTGGTTCTGCACCTAGAAAGTTCACGTCCCCACACATATGCACGTGCATTTTCCATACTTTAGATGATTTCCACATATTCTCAAGAATAAATTCCAATATATAGCCATACAGAGACTCCGTTGTTTCCGTATCATGGGCGCGCGTTAGCATAGCGCCCGTGACGCAAGTCCTATTACTAGAAAAAATTTAAAAAAAATTTTTTTGTCGTAGACTGCAGAACCATATATACAGCAAATATTGAAGTTCTACAATTCAAAGACAAATGACTCCAAATTACCATTCAAAAAAAACTAGGCGTCCGTACGAGTTCAACGAGCTATCACACGTTCTTGCAGCTTAAAACTTGGCCCCGCAAAAAATCTTCCAAGAAGCCCCATTTCCATACATTTTGGTCAATTTCAGTACTTTAATTGAAATGAAAAAATCCTACGTTACTTTGTTAGTCCGTCCGTCCGTCCGTGTTTACTATCTTCTAAAGTCTTCTTTAGATTTTGTTGAAATTTTGGGAGTAGATTCTAGTCGTCATTCTAATACATTCCAAAAAAAAATTGGGGGGAACTGGCCTCGTTTCGGAGCTAGGGCTCTTCGAAGTTCCCATATAGGCCCCATATAAGAACACCTTTAAGTGTGTGTGTGGATGGGTATGGTAGAACTTTGTTCGCTTTTGGTATTTGGTAAGCTCTGCTCGCCTCATTTTTTTCCCTAAATTTAGTATTTTTAAAATTTTTAAATTTTTCAAAATTTTTAAATTTTTCAAAATTTTTTAAATTTTTCAAAATTTTTCAAATTTTTTATTTTTTTTATTTTTCAAATTTTTTAAATTTTTCAAATTTTTTAAATTTTTCAAATTTTTCAAATTTTTCAAATTTTTTAAATTTGTTAAATTTTTTTAATCTACTAATTCTTCCAAAAGAACTGATATCAGTCAAAAACACTCAAAAGAGTAAAAGTGATTCAAGTCCCTGTGCATACTTCCAAAACAACTGATATCGCTGGAGGTGACGCATTCTGCGCTTGTACGCAAAAACTGTAACAGCAAAAATTTGACCAAAGAAATTCTAGAAACAAAAGTTTACCAAAAAATTTTGCGTCACAAGTGGCAGATGTTGAGGAAAGTACTTTTAAGAAATTTTTTAAAATAGGCAAGAATACGTCCTAATACGTCCGAATCATCTGCCACTTTGTGACGCAAAATTTTTTTTGGTAAAATTTTGTTTCTAGAATTTCTTTGGTCAAATTTTTGCTGTTACAGTTTTTGCGTACAAGCGCAGGATGCGTCACCTCCAGCGATATCAGTTGTTTTGGAAGTATGCACAGGGACTTGCGTCACTTTTACTCTTTTCAGTGTTTTTGACTGATTATCTTAAGTGAATATGGCCAAGATTTGTTACGGTCACATCAAAATGGCATTGTTGGTAAACGTAGTGCACATAAATACGGTCATATATTCTATATTGCACAAGCATAACGATTAAAGGCGTATGCGAATGACTTATTCTTCAATACACAATTATGGAAGTTTTAATGAATTTTCAGATGAATACACATCCAATGCAAAGCTAGCCAGTTGCGTAAGGAATGTGCCATGAATCAATTTAAATATAAAATTCAATCGAACTAAATTACATCAGATTTTGGATGAAACGGAACGGAGAAAATTAATTGCAAGCTCGTTGCTCACGTGTCTCTTTATGATCTGTTGTGATTTCAGGAAAAAAAAATGAGTTGGTGCCGGGTTGTTCTGCTTTTTCAGTATATTCGAAACAGTCTGTGGTCGAATGCATTACAAAAACGTATCGGATATTATGCTTTGCGAAAATTTAAATAATAACTATCAATTTGGACATCCATTCTAAAGGAATAGGAGTCAGGTGAATTGCTTGTAATAAGACAACCCAAACTATACGTTCGGTAACTATAGCAGTAAATGTGACTTGCCAAGCCTCTATTTAAGACCGAACCCTATTTTATTGTAACTTAGACTTCAATTTTTAAGATGACGTACAATGTAGTACAGAATATAAGGTGACAAGTGCTCCGAATTCAATCGGTGTTACCGTGAGCAAAAACTTTTCAATAGAAGATTGATGCTCATTAATATGCTCTGTTCTTCTCTTAATTATCTTATAAACTTCGTTGATAGTTGTAGTCCTTTTTGAGTTGTTGAGGGCAAATGTTTCGACTACACTGTGTTTATAACAGAGAAATGATATCGTTTCTGTAAATGGAGTGTTGGAGTGTGAGGTGACGTTAGCATATCTCTGGTTTGGATACATAATTTTTCATTGAAGGCACGTGTGGCTGATCGGCCGATTGATCTTCGACGCACTCACAATTTATGTCAAAATAATATAAAAATAAAAAAGCCATTTCTTAAAAAAAAAATTATTGCGTTTAACTCTACGTCATAGGTAGACGTTGCATTGCATTTTTATGGATCACATCGGTTTCTGAATTGTGACACTGTTACAGACGGTAAGCATATGACGAGTATTATTATAGGGTCTATTACGTCCATCAATCAAAGTATTTTTAATCTGTTAATTTCAAATATTTTTAGACCCGTACGAAGTACTGGGGTCTTATGCGTTTACGCATACATCCGTAACACGTCGAATTGGACTCCCTGAGTAAGGGGAAACCTATTGTGGTTGTCTAGAGATGCCAAATCAGTGAAAAAAATAATGTCCGTCTGTCCGTCTGTCCGTCTGCACGATAACTTGAGTAAAACGCATCCGATTTTGAAAATTCTCTTTTTTCCCGTTTGGTAATGTCAAAAGACAGGCTAAGTTCGAAGATGAGCGATTTTGGATCGACCCTTCCCGAGCTGTGGCCCAATAAGTGCTTTACGGTTTTTCGAAGATATCTCCGGACATTCACACGTTACACTTGTAACTGATACGTCAAATAAAAGGTATTTACAATACCGATCGACAAAAAAAAGTTTATGGAAATCGGATGACCGACTCGTGAGTTAGACCACTTTGTGTGAACCAGGCACAGGGCGGCAAGCAGTTTTTGCTTGTAGGTCGGCCACATTTCAACATATTTCGTCTGTTTTATCTTTATTAGATAGGTATTGACCGTACCAATCAGGGATTTTTTTTTTGAAATTATGTTCTCCGGAGCGTGAGCTAGGTCTCTTGGAGTGAGCTCTTATCTGGCTACTCGGCCGTACAGTGAACGTGGAGTATTTTGTCAATATCTCGAGTAAATTTTGACCGAATTTCATGATTTTTTTTTGTTTGAAAGGTATTAACGAATGTAAAGCGTCGGTAAAATTTCCGGTCTCCTAACAAAATGCCTGCCGGTGGCCATATTGGATTTTAATAAAAGTGATATATATTGGGAAAAATGGTACTTAGAGTGTTTCTGTTAACATGGAAATAATTTGTCATGTGTGTGGGGTGTTTCAGGCATTCCATATATGGACATCTATATATATATATATCTATATTCACCTATATTGAGCTATATACAGGCATATAGAGCTATATAATAGCATATTCATCTGTGAAATGTTTATTTATAGGAAAATATAGGTAAATATAGCGGTATATAGCTGTTTAAATAGGAATTTATGAAAGTTGACTTCGTACGGGGCTGTCTATATTGCCTCCGGCAATTTATTTGTATATGCTAACAAGGCAAAGAAAGATAATGTAAGTGATTTTAAAGGGCGAATAGCTTTTCAGTAGAGAATGAAGTAAAAGAAATGAAGAGTTTCACAGTAAAGGCTTTTGATACGAATAGGTGTGTCGTACGGGTCGGCGTTAGCTACGTTTTTTTAACATGCATCTTATATATATATAAAGGACCATATTACCCAGAGCTTATCATTATTTTTCTCGTAGTTATCGATAGCAGATGAATAGCCGTATGTTATTATTTATTTATTTAGCGTATGGATGTGTCTACAAATCGTACAAATGCTCGTCAAATACAAAAAAGATTAAACAACTAAGAATAATAAATAGGAAAAGTGACAAAATAAACATCTAAGGCATCACAGAACAGGGAGAAGCTATGCTTCAATCACAAGCAACTTAATAATTCTTGAAAAGATATCACAGCTTAAGCGTTTTTAACCAATCCACCGCTTCGGTGGTCATGTTGGAAAAGTCACTGATGTTGCCACCGTATTTATAGACTGGGCAATCGTGCAATATGTGTAACATTGTTTGTTGGGGAAAACCGCAGCAGCCCGTATGTGACAGTTTTTAATAAATTTTTTATCGAAAGCTTTATATTTTCGTGCCAGTCAAACAACTATTTTAGAAGACCTCTAATGACGCCTTACGACGTCTAAATAATTAAAGTTCCACAGAAAGAAACGATTCTCTTCTTAAAAATCGTATACAATTTATCAAACGTACTGACTTGAACCGTCGTCGAGACAGCGTATTATCTCCTTGATAGAAAGAGATCCAATGGATCTTATCCATATAAGAATATATTGGGAAATAATACATTCATGCGAAGAAAATTTATTTTGCTTCATAAATTTTATCTTTTTATCGCAAAGTATAGGATGGTATACATAGCCTTCACGATACACGTATACCTACAGCATGTGACATTCGGAAATAAAATAAAATAATTTTCTTTGATCATGAAGTAAAGTGAATTGAAGCGGAATTTCAATCGAAAACAGTAGATTTTTCAATTTGATTAATATTACTCGATGATAACCACAGAATTTTGATAATTTGACTGTACGGTTATTTTGCGTATATGTTTTTACGAATAGCCAACCTAATGATGACGAGGAACAGAAAAAAGTTTCCGATATTTCGTTTGATTTAGCGTTATTTATCTTTGAAGTAGCTGCTCTGCCTGTAGCGTATTTCCTTAAATTTATGTTATGATTGATGTACCCATTTTTTTAACAGTAGTTCCGGTGCAAAATCAACTAAATTCTACAAAAATCGCAAAAGAAATAGCCGTAGACAGGTTAAGATGTACAGGTACCATTAAAAAATTCTCTTCATATGTAGAAAATACGTATAAGCAGGCTGTAAACACCTGAATAAAGTTTTCATACAACAAAGATACAGCCAGTAGAGTAGGGATGGGAGGCGTTCAAAATTATCGATAATATCAATCAAAAGAAATTATCGATAATCGATTAATCATATCGTTATCGATAATTTAATAAATATCGATAATTATCAAAATATCGATATTTTGATATTTATCTGAAAATTCATGATAATATATCGATATATCGGAATATATCGATTAATATCGGATTTTCGGACCAAAATATCGATAGATCGAATTATCGATATCTTGATAATTATCAAAATATCAAAAATTATCGATTATCGATATTTTTTTTGATAATTTTCGATAAAAAAAGTCGATAATTATCGATTATCGATAATTGATAATTATCGATAATCATAATCATTATCGCCCATGCCTACAGTAGAGCACTAATCTGTTTATTTGTTGAAGAAAACGGCTATTCAAACTATTACATTGTCCAGTTGTTTTGTTCATAGTTTTAGTTTAGCATAGTGTGATGGCATTTTCGGATAGAACATAGAACATCATGATTATTAGAGACTATCACTATACAGACTAATCGTGAGAATCTCTTAGGGTTATGCTTGATCGTGTTACATTGAGAAATAGCAGTGGACCTGCTTAGGCTGAAAAAAGGGCTTAATCGTGCATCTTACTAAATCGTTCTGACGATGATTGTAGGTTGTTCCGTATCGATTCCTGATTCTAAATTGATGTGGGACAATGACGGCAGCTCAATCGTTTACCCGTGAGCTGCCGGTATGTCACTCTTTTTCTATGATTTTTCATTCGCAGGCGAGAAGAGATATCAATGTACTTCCGACGGATAAATTATAGAAAAGAGTCCAATTTTTTTTGGTGCAATCTATTTTTTGACATTTAAATCCAAAAGGGCGGAAAAAATTGGTCAAAGTCGAAAAATATTTTTTTCTCAAAGGAAAATCCATCAAACCGATAGAAAGACTGTAAATTCGCAAATACTTTCTTCGGAAGGTTTATAGAGAATTTAAAGAGCTACGTTTTCGTTTTTTATTTGTTTAAATCGGAGAGCTCGTTCTGGATATAATGTCAGTAACAGTGGACCACATGTTTTTAACGGTAAAAATACATGTAAAAATACAACGAAATTATTATTCGTTTAGAATATATAATGAGGCGTATATTCATAACTATCGGATTAAAGTTGTGTTTTATGTAAATTTCGGTAACTCGAGGAGAAGCCCAGTTTAATAATTACACGGTAACATGCTCCCAGTTCTAGAACCTTAGGATTTTGAAGGGTTTCAGAGGTTTTTTTTTTATTCTCTTCAGTATTTGTTGAACTATTGGTTCCTTTTTGTAGTTTTTAGATTATTGAGGTGAAATTATGATAGTTCCTAAAATTCCACCAATTTACATGATTTACATGCTCTCAGTTCTAGAACTCGAGAAATTTGAAGGATTTGTCAAGTTGATCTGGGTTTCCTTCTGGACTTTTGGAATCATATCGATGGTAGTATGCTGGTTCTCAAAATTCCTCCATCCAACATGGACTACCATCTTCCAAGTCCTAGAATTCCAAGGATTTTGAGGTTTCTTAGGTTCTTTTCTGGGCTTACGGGACTTTTAAGATGGTGGTACCGCAAAATTCTGAAAGTCTAGAAAAGAACCCAAAAAAATCTAAGAAATCCTTCGAAATTCTATAGTTCTAGAAATATAAAGATGATGTGTACCATAGTGGTTGAGTTTTAGGAGCTGACCAACTCGATAATCCCAAAACTCCAGAAAGGAACCCAATAAAACCTTAGAAATCATATAGAATACTTACTTTCTAGAGCTGGATGGAGTCACTGAATTGAAAATAGTCTTTTACTTTACTAGTGAGGTAATGTGGCCTTTCCCTCACTAGTGAAGACCCTTTCCCTCGCTCGTAAAGTAAAACGCCATACTTTACACGTGAAATAATTTGATATCTCGTATCACCATGAGTGAAAGTACCTCGGGCTGAAGCTCTCGGATACTTTTACTCATCTGGATACGAGATATCAAATTACTTCACTGGTATAGTAATGTACTATTACATGCTTCATGAGTCGAAAACCATACTTTTTATGCTTCGACGCACTCAGCATGTAAAATTTATTAGACAACTCGGAACAAAAATATGGAACGTCTCGTTTTCGTGTGTTTAGTAACCTCGGCAACGACTCGGATCAACAAAATTCACACGAAAACTCTACTTTTCATCATTTTATCACTATTCATGTAAAATACTACCAGATGCAAGACGCTTTTCATTTCTCTAGGGTCGAAAGTTACTTATCACATTGCTAGGGAATAGTACATTACTATACCAGTGAAGTAATTTGATATCTCGTATCCAGATGAGTAAAAGTATCCGAGGGCTTCAGAATCCGAAAGTCGGATCGGACATCATTTTAGAAGAAGTATTCCAAGCGAAGATAGGTGGCGCCTCGGTCTATTCAACGGCTTGAAATTGACCGATGAATTTTATGGGAGTGACACCGCCAAACGGATATTCAAAAAAAGTTACGGAGTAAGACGTTGTGCAGTGTGCGTAGTTCGATTACCAATGGAATCCCGAAGTTTTGCTGATTTCGAAGAGCGGCTCGATTTCGCTTCATTTTTGCTCTCAAATTTTTTACAGTTGTCCTCAGATGTCGACGAAGAAAATGTTGCCACTCGTTATTCGACAATTGAATTGTTTTTTCTGTCTCGTTACAGATTGATCTGACAATGTCCGATGAATCATCACCTAATATCATCGATCCACCGAAACCAACACAAGACTTACTACAAGATCTCATGGATACTAATCTACCGCCAACTTTAACAATTGATGAGTCACTCACAAAGGAAACTGCAGCACCACCAGAACGACCACAAGAGTCTTCACCGAAGGTTAGTACCCCGGCAACAAAAACTCGTATCGGACCCAGGTCCGTGCTGCTAAATCGAAAGCAGTTACAGCTTCAGCCAAAGGAATTGTTGGAGAAATCTGTGCATACTAGCTCATCTATCAGAATTCTGTCTTCGCGATACCGAAACCGAAAGTTGGTCCGAAGTGTCGAACACGTCAACTGAAAAGTTCATCGGTAGACTCGAATCGGAGTGCAACAAAAGGTACAAATCCACCGAAAATGGTAACAATTATCGAGCCAGAGCCATTACAAACTACAGTTATCGATCAACCAGGGCGTCTACAAGAGCCTTCGTCGATGGTCAGTTCCCCAACAATAAAACTTCGATCACCAAAGGAATTATCAACGACATCTACTGAAACTGGCCGATCAATAGAACCACAGCCTGTCAAAAAATCTAAGAATATTATCTCCCCGAATCCGAAAATTGAATCCAAATCCAAAGTAAAAAGTCCGGCTGTGCTTGCGCCGACAGACGAATGTGTCAATCCGAATGTGTTTTCGTCACCGCAAAGCGATCATTCATCAAAAAGTCCAACGGTCGATGAACATTCGAGCAACAAAACGGATAAAGCGTCGCTGCGGCGATCTCAGATGGTCGCAAAATGGACGGAAAATATGGATACCAGCGAGATACCATCCCAGTCATGCCATGTGCAAACTCACGAAAATACTTCACTGCTCAAATGTCGTACTACAAGCAGCGAAACGCCGACGCAACCTAGTGATTCACTAGAACTCAGTGATAATATAAATCGGTCGATCGAACGGGCTCAGAGATATCTGGCGAAATATATTGCCTCAACAGGTCGAAATATTCAGTCAATCAAACATTTCTGGAATGACTTTCTCAGATCCGAATTTGAAGAGGAAAGCAGTGAAGCCGAAACGAAGCTGATTGCCACCCCGGACGATGTTGAATTGGAAGTCCAGTCACAGGCTGTTCTTCATCCGAATCAAATTGATGACAATGCAGAAGAAACACGGGTGGAACCACAGATTGATCACACAGACGAGAAAAATGTAGATGAAGTACAATCATCGGATGTGAGTGATGTACAAGTTGAGCCACAGTCACCACAGGTTGATCAGATAGATGTGGAAAATATGAGTGATATACCAATAGAAGCGCCAGCATCAGTGGTTGATCCACATTGGGTTCGATGTGCGGAACACTCAGATAGCTGCACGAACATCTGATCTGCCAAGCAGAGTGATGAACTGTTTCGTCCAATCCATTCCGATATTCGTTCGGTCAAACATTCAATTTAAAGACTTCATGGGACATTGTCTGGAGGTGTCTGAACGGCAACCGTTGCGAAGCGACTGTGTTGATGCTGCTGTCAAAACGCTTACTTTAAAAAAACGGTGAATTTAAGAGAAAATTGGATAAGGGTGGTTGATATTGTTCGTTTGGTCCATGTATCGATAATGAAGTAAAAATATTTTTGTTTTTGAAAAATAAGAATTTTAAATAAAATCAAAAAAGAAATTCGACATTTTTCGAAACGAGGAATTGACAACTGGCGCCCATTGTTCTTCCGTGTGTTGCTTATAAGTCCCAACCATGAACTAAGGCCTACTATCGGGTCAGGTCAGATTGTGACCTGTAAACTAAACTTGACTTCAGACTGTAACCCGATATTTTCTCATTTTAATTTGAAACGATTTGCTATATATTTTGGTCTCGGTGCTACACCTATGAAGCAAAACATTGATGCCATCGAATTTATCAAGGAAATCAGAACAACTCGGGTGAGGTCAGAGGTCAAACATAATTTCTATTTCAAATACACCTGAGCCTGATCTGTCTATTACGAACATTCCGTGCGGTTAAAATAGTACATTTCGTACCTTGGACTAAAAGTCTTTTTTAGCGTGTGAGAATCGAATACGCTAAAAAAGACTTTTAGTCCGTGGTACGAATAATATTTACATATCCGACGGAGAAAAAGTGCGACGAAATGTTTTACATGCTACATGCGTCGAAAACCGTTCTTTTCATGTTTCAAACACTACTTTCGCCGCCCTCAGCATGTAAAACATCGTTTTCGTGTGTTTGTTGACAAAAACTCTACTTTTCATCATTTTATCCCGATGGAGTGTCCTTTATTCGATGATAGCTCGTAGTGTGCGTCAAATGAAACGTTATGGAGGAAAAAAATGCCAAAAAATGAATTCCAACAGTCTTAATACTCTTTCTTCGCATTGAACGTGATAAAATAGTAGATTACTCTTCAAATTGAGCCTTGGAACTAAGTTTCCAAGTAAAAACAGTTTCGGGGCTCAATTTGAAGAGTCATTTAGATTGATATTATGTTCAATGCGAAACAAGAGGATTGAGACTGTCGGAATGAATTTTTTGGCATTTTTTTTCCTCCATAATTATTCTTCATATAGACGCACTGTGTGTCACATTTAATAATAAAAAATACATTCGTCGAGTCTCTACCCGCGCGTGTTTATTATCGTTGGAAAGTAGCAGGGACTATTTTAGGGAAAACGTTTTCCCGATTTTCCTAATTTTCCCTAATTTTCCTGATTTTCCCAATTTTTCCTTATTTTCCTGAATTTTTCCGATTTTCCTTATTTTTCCCGATTTTCCCGATTTTACGTTAATCCTAATTTACACTTCAAAACTCTCTTCCAGATTTAATGGGTAAATAAAATAAATGGTTTGATAGTGGTGGACGATTTCCTGAAAGTATTTGTTGTCATCTCAAAGTGGATTGAAACCATCGAGTCCTTTTTTCTCTCCAATGAAGAAAATACCTTGTAGTGAATAGCGAACTAGACCTCCATCTCGATATTTCACGTTATCTAAATACTAATGTAAGTCTCTTAGACTTCTTCAATCAATAATAAATAAAATTCTATCTGAAATCACATAATGAGTACTGATGAAACAATTTTGCTAGTAAAGAAAGACCAAGAACCGCGGTGCTTGATCAGCCGCGAAAATTAAACGTATGTCTGAGGTGCTCTGTCGCAAGGAGTACTGGGGAAAAGTCATTTTTTATATGAACTTTTTGTACAGTAGTGCGATCAAAGTAGTGCGTAAATGGATGTTCATATATGACGTTTGGAAAAATGAAGATCCCATTCCTGTACACAAAATCTTGTTGCTAACTTGTGCCTAAACTGGACTCGGCTTCGCCTCGGATTAACAATTTTTACATCTATTGCTATATTGCGCAAAATTTCCATTTAGGCACATGTCAGCAAAATATCGATTGTTAAAATGAAGCGGAAATATAGAACCGCAACTTTTGGCTTTTTATATTCGGCTGTCCGTTCCGTTGTTTAAACTAATTTTCCGAAAAAAATCGTTGCATTTTTGAGGCATAAAGTAGAACAATTTTTTAGTTTCAAATAATGACCAACTAAACACAATTTCATTAAATCGCCATTTTGTCCATAATCACCGTGCAAGGTGAACTCACTCGAAATTCATTTAACTAAATACTCCAGAATCATAAGCTAAACGTTCCAGTCAACCGCTACCTCTACATGACAAATGACAACTAATCAAAATCTAATAACTCGGTCAGGCTTATTATCTCCATCACTTAGCAACCAGCAACCTTTAGCAATCGGGGATTTAAATACTTCGTTCGGTATCGGATAAAATTCGACTAGACCGAGAGGAAATCATTGTAAGAAGTTGCAAAAGAGTTGCACACGTTAAGAAGAGTTGCAAAAGAGTTACAATTTTTAGTGATTTAATAATCCGTCTAGATTTAATGTCTAAATCTTTATAGCATTAAACAAAAGAGGTCAATTTTATGTTTTTTACCATTTTATGGTAAATCTTTATAGCATTAAACAAAAGAGGTCAATTTTATGTTTTTTACCATTTTATGGTAAATCTTTATAGCATTAAACAAAAGATGTCAATTTTATGTTTTTTACCATTTTATGGTAAATCTTTATAGCATTAAACAAAAGAGGTCAATTTTATGTTTTTTACCATTTTATGGTCAGGAGATCTGTAGTATCTGTAATAATTGAGTTTTCAATCTGCAAACCAATCGGAAAACTGACGTATTTATTGTAATTAAACCTGTTCAGATCTCTGTCATTTATTCTCAAGACCCTATTAGCGACTGCCACTTCCGTTTTTATTGAAAGAGCCTTTCAGCTCCGATGTTATATCTTGAATTTACATTTTCGAAAACGACTATATCAACTGACATGAAAGTTATTCTTAAATATTAATGATTAACTACTACCTCCAGGGCCTATTTTTGGGAAATTTTAGCAAATTCTAGCAAATTTTGGCAAATTTGAGGAAATTTGGAAAATTCAATTTCCCAAAAATAGGCCCTGACTACCTCAAGTCTCAGTGACAAATTAACTATGTCAAGGATGTTAATCATTTTAAAGATCACCCCTACTGTCCCGTAGTAAGCCAGCTCCAAATTCCATTTCGTATTCTAAATATGACGAATATTAAAAACATCAGCGCAGAATATAATTCAAACCAAATAATTTTTTTCGCTCTAGCTAGTTAATCCTTCACAATGAGATTGTGAAATTTTGGTAAATGTTTCGAAATTGCAAACTTCTCGTTGTTCCTCAAATAAAATAATCTAGATTGACTGATGACTTTATAGAACACCCAAATATCTACAATTAGTATAAAAACCCCGACAACTGTGGCGGCTGACAACTGAGAAATGCAGAACAAACGAATATTGAATTGAAAATGCCAAGGTTTACGCAATAAAAAAATTATTTTTTTATTTTCTCTTTAGTTTTCCCTATTTTCCTAAAAATTTTCCTCAATTTTCCTTAATTTTCCCTATTTTTCCTAATTTTCCCTATTTTCCTTAATTTGTCCGATTTTCTCTAAAATTTTCCCTAAAATAGACCCTGGAAAGTAGAGACCCGTAGTAACGAGGTCTGACAGGCTTTTCGTTTTGTAGTGGCTTTATGGCAGCAGATGAGCCCTTAGAAGTTCTCCGACGTAGTCAAATTTTCTCAATTTCCTTGCACAACCTTGGACAGCTGCGTGAGACATAAGAATTAGTAGCATCCTTTATCTGCATGTCTTTTCCTTCTTCTTCTTCTACTTTCCATGTGAAACTTCGTTCATATTGCGGTAACATTTGCATTTAAAATACAAAATTTCCATCTTGTCATCTCCTTAAACAAATATCATGTTTGAAAGTAACATGTTCGTAAATTACTTTATCCTTTTACGACTTTACATGTTAACAAATATAATCGCAAGACAAACGCCTTTTATCTTATCCGATGATACAAAGCACAAAACCATTAAGCCATGCAACAATATTCTTAAAAAAAAGCAAACATAGTTTCACAAAATAATTTTTACATAAATATATCATTTTTCTTATTAGTCGGGGCGGACTGGTTTGGCCTAGCTTATATTTGGGTTGAAAGTGTGAAAAATGTGTCTGCTTAAGAGCTTTTGTTCGTTATCGAGAGCAACGACAAAAAATAACCAAAAACTGGTTAATGTTGTCTTTTACGGATGCTAGGAATTTCGCGCCGCGCCATTCACAATAATTACCAAAATGACACATTTTGTATAAGGAAAATGTAACTTTGTGGGTTATTGTGAATGACGCGGCGCGAAATTCCTTAACACCTCTTTTACAGGAGAATGTTTTCAAAAACTAATGAAGTAAAAGATTTTGTATCAAACAGTATGCAATACTTTTAAAACAAGAAGTAACAAATTCTGTGAAGTCGACCGTGACGGCTTAGCAAAGGACTGTTAGAGTACATCCGATTGTAATTTCATTGAAATATTGTCTGGTACACTGTTATACTCGGAAAAATAGCACAATTCGGTGTACATATTTCTAGACCCAAAGATTGTATATGGGTCCAGAATTATGTAGTATCCTCATCAACCTCATCTGAATACTTAAATGCAGATAACGAACATGTCACACTAGCGAATTATTAAAACAATGAAATTTCATTCATTTAGATCCATTCCAAAAAAGCTTTTAGCCGTATATATCATTGTCAATGTCGTTTGAAATGTCAAATAAGCTGTTTAAACTACAAAAAAAACACGTGCCAATAGACACTCAATAGTCAGTGTATTTAAAACGGAGCTAAATGTTTCTAATAATTCGCTAATAGGAATGTCACGTTTTTGCATGTAAATATTAGATGCGAACACAACTAACAGTCCGGACTAGATTGCGTATAATATGCATTGCTTAGTGCTGCGTTCTTGAATAAAAAAAAAAAAAATTAAATTGCTTGTTGTAACAAAAGATTTTGTTTCAGACCAAAACCATTTGTTGTTCTCAATAAAGAGTATAATATGTCAACACATAAAAGGAGGAAAATCAAAAAGAAACACTGGCAAAACTATTTTCTCCATTGTTTGTGCATATTTTCCTTTCTTCGTTTTTTGTTTTCTCTCTGTGACTTTTTTTCCCCGTTATTTCATGTCGTTTATTTTGCTATTAAACAAAAAGAAAAACAGAGGAATAAAAGAAAATGGAATTTAACAGCCTGAAAAATAATTTGTATCGGCGTCTTCGTTTTTACAGACGTGCGACAAAAAGAAGATTGCATTCGGTTTCGAGGATATAAAAATTTCGGAATTTTCATTCTCAGCACAAAACGAATATGAGTGGCAAAAAAATTCTTTTGCTGTTACACATAATATACTTTATTATAAAAAAGGACTGAAAAAAGTGAAATAAAAAAAATGAAAAACGAAAAAGCAAATATTTGTATATCATTTGTGTCATGCTTTATAAAAATGATTCTAAAGGAAATGGAGAGTAAATTATCTTTTTGATAGTAAATAAAAAAGCAAATGTTGAAGGCGAACCAGCTGAATAAAGAAAGCAGAAACTGAAAAGCTGAATAACTTTCTTTTTATGTTTAACAGAAAATTGTCTTACTGTAAATTATTTAATTATAGTCTCATAAAAAATGTTTTTATCATCAAAGCTCAACGATGAAAGGGTAAAAAAAAAACTGCTGTGAAATCCATTCACTATAGTGCTGAGTACAGTAATTATGTAGTGAACTAATTTTGATGAACATTGCTGGCAGACTTATTTTGTATTAATGAGAAATGGTCATTCAACTGAGAACTTTCTTTTTTATTTAAAAACAATGATTTCGATGTATGTGTGATTAGTGTCGACCAGATCTTTCCCTCTCTGAATAAACAACATTCTTTGCTCTGATACTTCCGCAGATGTGCGCGAAATTGCTTGAAAACCTCCTTAAAATGGAAATTTTTCGGTAATTTCTTCCAAACCCATTCAATCGATTTTGCCGATGTACCAATTCAAAAACACAATTACTATCACCTTTGGTCACATTCGGATAATGTTTATTTGCGGATTTGAAACCAAATGGTACAAACGGCATATTATACAGCACACTCAACAATACCTCTTACAGACTTAAAAATCTCGAACAGATCAGGTTTTCGAAACAGCGTCAATTGATTTTCCTTTCAATGCTCGCAAGGTTTTTTTTTTTAAATTAGCTCATGTGTTGTCCTGTTGTACATTCAATCTATTACTTCATTTGTTTGAGTGTAGCCTCATGTTTCGGTATACAAATTTTTTTGCTTTGGCATAGTTTGACATACGTAAGAAAATTTCGGGTCTTTATTCATCGTGTCCGGAGCGTTAGCGGAGGACTTGACGCAGTCTAACTTCCAAAAAAAGAATATAAAAAGAATATAGGCGAGAATTTAAGTTTCTTTCCTTTGGCCTGTATCACCACAAATCCTATTCTATCTTATTCGCGCTTCAAATACGAGCAAAACGAGCTATCACTCGACTATGTAACTTTAAAATTACCGGAGATACATCGTTTTGAAATTGGCACTTTTCATAGAAAATACACCAAATTGACTTTTCCCAAACAATCAAAATCTTTCAACTTACTCTGTATGTTTCTATCTGTCTATCTGTCTATCTGTCTATCTATCTATCGACAGTCGATCTCGGAAACTAGTCAGCCAATCTCCATGAAATTTTGCAGTAACCTCAGGGTGGGCATAAAAATGAAAATGTGATACGCCATTACCCCAGGAAAAACCAGAATTTTATTGAAACCTACAGAGGCGTGCGACCCATCAAATGAAAGGTATTCGTAACACGATTCGAACAAAGCGTAGGATGAAGGACTAATATTTTTTTGGGTTATGAAAGATAGAGAGTTACTTTCTTCGGCAAAGTCTCAGAGTTTTACGAGTAGAATAGAGGGGCATATGTGAAAAATGTCGAAAGTTGGAAATGGGTGGGTCAATTATGTTTTTAGAGGTATTTCTTGAATGGTGGCAGGTAGAGAGTTACTTTCTTCGGCAAAGTCTCAGAGTTTTACGAGTAGAAAAGAAGGGCATTTGTGAAAAATGTCGAAAGTTGGAAATGGGTGGGTCAATTGGGGTTTTGGAGATATTTCTTGAATGGTGGCAGATAGAGAATTACTTTCTTCGTCAAATTTTCGAATTTAGTCAAATTTTCGATTTTCGTTAAATTTTCGATTTTCGTTAAATTTCGTCAAATTTTCGATTTTCGTCAAATTTTCGAATTTCGTCAAATTTTCGATTTTCGACAAATTTTCGATTTTCGACTTCGATTTTCGACAAATTTTCGATGTTTGTAAAATTTTCGAATTTCCTCAAATTTTCGATTTTCCTCAAATTTTCGATTTTCGTTAAATTTTCGAATTTCGTCAAATTTTCGAATTTCGTCAAATTTTCGAATTTCGTCAAATTTTTTCAGCCTTTTTTTTCGCATATTTAAATAAAGAAAAATTTAAAGTCAAAAAAAAAAAAAAAAAAAAAAAAAAAATTCAAATTTTGCCAAATTTCCGAATTTCTGTTATAAACTGTTATAAAAAGCAGTGTTCTAAAACTTCTAAAACGACTGATATTCCAACAAAAATCTCTTCGAGAAAAGTGTGACGCAGTCTTTAAAGTACAATTTCTAAAATGAATGATATCGCCAGAGTTGACGCTTTCAGCTTCGTTACACAAAAATTAAATTGTACACCCAATTTTAGTTCAAACAAGCTGGCTTAGTTTTTCTCATCATCTGCCAAATAAATTTTACCAAAAAAAAAATTTGACTGGAAACAACCAAAATTTTACCAAAAAAATCTGCGTCGCAAAGTGGCAAATGTTCAGACCAGCAAGAAAATTTATCTGCCACATGCGACGCAGATTTTTTTGGTAAAATTTTGGTTGTTTCCAGTCAAATTTTTTTTTGGTAAAATTTATTTGGCAGATGATGAGAAAAACTAAGCCAGCTTGTTTGAACTAAAATTGGGTGTAAAATTTAATTTTTGCGTAAAGAAGCTGAAAGCGTCAACTCTAGCGATATCATTCATTTTAGAAATTGTACTTCAAAGACTGCGTCACACTTTTCTCGAAGAGATTTTTGTTGGGATTATGTTCATTGTTGTTTTCAACTCTTGTCACTAAAGTACAAGAATACGTCCGTGTCCGTATCTTCTACATTTTCCCCGGCTCTGACAGTATGAAGCGAGCGCTAGAAGTATTAGTCCATACATTTATGTGTTAAATGAATTTCCTTACTTTATTCTTCAATTTATTTTTATTTTATTGGAGGGGGAAAATGTAGAAGATACGGACACGGACGTATTCTCGTACCTTAGGGACGAGAGTTGAAAAATTAATGCTCCAAATTTAAGTCAAAATAGGACTCCAATACACTACAAAGCTTAAATACTTACATTTCTGTGTTTCCTCATACCAAAACCAAATTATACAAAATCTCTCTCGATTTTCGTACCCACAAACAATTCCACTTTGTTAATTCATATCGGAAGTAGCTATTTTCGCATCGGTGAGAAAGTACGACGAAATGATTTATTTTAATTTCACAAACACATTGCCATATAGAACATCTGAATTTTCGCATTTGGCTCGGTCAACAGGTTAAATTCACGTCATACAAAATTTTTGTCAATCGCTTTTTACAGAGACGTAGGTCGCATTTAGTATGATGTGTTGTTAACCGCTCCAGCTCTCGGTTCAATATATCGGTGATGCGTAACGTTTAATCTCCAAGCAGGTCAACTTGATGTTCAATTTAGAGATTTAAGTTTGAATTCGTTCACTAGTGGCATCACATATACAAACCATACTAAATTCAATCTATTGCCTATGCCTAGCCTACATCTCTACTGAGTTAATATGCATGACCTAAATGTGACCGGTTCGGAGCCTTGTATCGAAAATTTCGATACTCATATCCGTCGCGTCTGTGTCATCAATTTGTTGCTTCGATCGATGAGACGAATGAATAGATAAATAATAGTAGATTACGTTGGATGCTGCGAAAGTGATTCATTACACAAGGACACAATTTTGTGATACGAGCAAACTCACGAGTGTAGTTGCACACCTCGCCTTCGGCTCGGATATGCAAACTCTACACTTGCCTCGAAAACAGTTGCCGAAGCTTGTTGCTCGAAAACACGAGTGAGTTTGAGAGTTCTACAAAATTGTGTCCGAGAGCAATGAATTACGTCGCAGCATCCAACGTATTCTGGTTTATTGCCTGCTCATGCGAAAATTGACTATTACGCGGCTGTTCTGCAGATATTCTACATAAATTCAGTATCTCAATAAACCAACACCAACAAAACAAAAATAAATCTGTTCTTCCGATAAAACGTTTACAAACAAATCTAGTGTGCTGACGAAATCGGCTCACACGCTACACGTCGTCTCCTAAAAAATTGATCCCGAAAACAGCACTCATGTTACATTAGTATTGTCGCAACAGTAGTTACAATTGCGTTGGTGACATGTTGACATTGAATAAATTAAGATTGGCTCACCTAGTTTGTGTATATTACGTAGGTGGAAGCACGGGGTTTCAGGGGGTTTCGAACATTTAGTTTTTTCATGTTGCAGATATTGCAGTGTCAAATTCTGTCCAAGATGTGACATATTTGCAAGGTATTGGCCTTTTTCACAAAGTATAATCAGCGTAACCTTCGTAAAAAGAATCTTGAATCTGACAAGAGCACGTGTGCCAACGTGTAAAAAACAAATGTTCAAAACCCCCTGCTGAACCGTGGCGATCCTCTTGTCAAACGAACAGTACATAAACAAATTCCATCATTTATAGTTTTTCGCAGTTAGTATCGATGAAGACGCATTGTTTGTGCAATTATTTTGTGCAACAAAGTGTAGTGTTTGTACTATTATAAGCAAAAACAAGTGAAAAATACAACGAAATGTGTGGCCATAAAGTGTTTATTGTTACAATAAATATGGCCGACAATTCTGTGTTGCTAATTCTTCTAAAAGTATGTTGTAACCAGATTACTTGCGTAACAAGTTTTTCTGAAATAACTGTGTTCATCGATCAATATTTTTACCGAAAAAATGTTATTTTAGCGACATTTCTTACATTCTTTTTCGATCGATCGATTCATTCAACAAAAAAGATAAAATGAAAGCAAGGCAAATTTTACTTGAAAGAACTGTCAACTTGAAATAAACCTCAAATATCCCTAGTGTAATGGATCACTTTCGCAGGGGGTGAACAGCCGTGTAATAGTCAATTTTCGCGTGGGGCAGACAATAAACATATATAAGCTCAACTATAAAGTCACCGCATCTTGTAAGCGATAATGACGGCGACAATGGATCAATTTATGAGAAAAATGGAAATTCGGAGAATGGCTTTTAGCCGAGAATCAACTCAATTTTAAATCAATTTAATTTTTATGGGAAGCAAAAAGAAGAGAAAAAATAATTCGCAAAACAAGACATCAAATCTAGAAATAATGAATCAATTTAAAGCATAAAAAAAGTGAAATTGAAATTCTAAATCAACCATAAGAAAAAATAATATTTCTAAAAACGAAAAAAATACTCGCGCTTTTCCATATCTTTTAAATAATAAACCACGACGACAAAATAAAAGGAGATATGAAAACATATTATCCATTATTCATTGTTCACAAAAAGCATTTTTGTTGAATTTTTTTTTTCCTTTCTCGTTTGCTTGCAGAGAGAAAAAAAAGGAAAATTTTAAATGTCTCATTATGCGCTTTTAAAATATTTAGAAAATGAGGGTGTATTGTTTTGAAGTCGCGTAATATGTAGATGAAGGAAAAAAAACCCTAAATGCCAGTTTACCAAACTTTTATAGAAAAAACCATACACATTTTGAATATAGATGTTGCAAAGATAACATGCCTTAGATGTGTGTGGAGTTTGGTTAACAAAAACGAAAAAAAACATAGCTAACGCCGACCCGTACGAAACACCTATTCGTATCAAAAGCCTTTACTGTGAAACTCTTCATTTCTCTTACTTCATTCTCTACTGAAAAGCTATTCGCCCTTTAAAATCACTTACATTATCTTTCTTTGCCTTGTTAGCATATACAAATAAATTGCCGGAGGCAATATAGACAGCCCCGTACGAAGTCAACCTTCATAAATTCCTATTTAAACAGCTATATACCGCTATATTTACCTATATTTCACTGTAAATAAACATTTCACAGATGAATATGCTATTATATAGCTCTATATGCCTGTATATAGCTCAATATAGCTGTATATAGGTATATATAGATGTCCGTATATGGAATCCCTGAAACCCCTCACACTTAACACATTATTTCCATGTTAACAGAAACTCTCTAAGTATCATTTTTCCCACTTTATATCACTTTTATTAAAATCCAATATGGCCACCGGCAGCCATTTTGTTAGGAGACCGGAAATTTTACCGACGCTTTACATTCGTTAATACCTTTCAAACAAAAAAAAATCATGAAATTCGGTCAAATTTTACTCGAGATATTGACAAAATACTCCACGTTCACTGTACGGCCGAGTAGCCAGATAAGAGCTCACTCCAAGAGACCTAGCTCACGCTCCGGAGAACATAATTTCATAAAAAAAAAATTCCCTGATTGGTACGGTCAATACCTATCTAAAAAAGCTAAAACAGACGAAATATGTTCAAATGTGGCCGACCTACAAGCAAAAACTGCTTGCCGCCCTGTGCCTGTTCCACACCAAGGGGTCTAACTCACGAGTCGGTCATCCGATTTCCATAAACTTTTTTTTTGTCGATCGGTATTGTAAATACCTTTTATTTGACGTATCACTTACAAGTGTAACGTTTGAATGTCCGGAGATATCTTCGAAAAACCGTAAAGCACTTATTGGGCCACAGCTCGGGAAGGGTCGATCCAAAATCACTCATCTTCGAACTTAGCCTGTCTTTTGACATTACCAAACGGGAAAAAAAAAGAATTTTCAAAATCGGATGCGTTTTACTCAAGTTATCGTGCAGACGGACAGACGGACAGACGAACATTTTTTTTTCGCGGATTTGGCATCTCTAGACAACCACAATAGGTTTCCCCTTACTCAGGGAGTCCAATTCGACGTGTTACAAACGTATGCGTAAACCTATAAGACCCCAGTACTTCGTACGGGTCTTAAAAAAAAAATTCAAATCGTTAAAGGAGACGGTGAATATTGAATTTATATATATCCATCTAGTGGAGGGGTACTTCTAAATACACCAAGAATGTTTTGTACGGTTGGCTTTATTGTCACACGATTGTTGTATACTTCAACAATGTAACGGAATAGAAAAGAATAATAAAAAAAAAATTAATGATGTTAGGGTTTCCCGACGTCGATCGTTCTTATACTATCAATTCTTTTACGTAAACGACAAGCGTTATACATATGGAACAAGATTTATGGACAAAATCTGAGAAAACAAACAGCTCCATAGAAAATTGTGGAAAAACCTTTTGCCTATGATAGCTATATCGCATCATACAATAGCTGAAAAACACGATCCAACTTTTATATATTAGCTGTTATTTATGAACGCTTAAGTTTATAGGGGTACACAGACGATGGCTAAAGCTGAACATTTCACTTTGCTTAGTTCTTCCACACGAAGCATTCTTAAGACTCATGGTAAATATTTCACAGATTAAATTGTTTGATTTACAGTGTTTTTAGTTGAATGTGTTTTAGCATAAAATTGTGCTCTGCCGTTAAAATGAAAATTATTGCTGTGGTGGTGGTGGTGGTGGTTTTTTTTTCTAGCACAAATTCGAAGAAAGCCAATGGATTGCGGGTGTATATGTGTTAGCCTTTCCACCCTTATCACGTAGAAATTAGCTTTCATATTTCTTCAAAGTATAGCTGGTTTTCGTTTTGCTTTAATGTAATTGTGCAAAGATGGAATTTAATAACTTCAATTGAGAACCAGAAAAGTTACACGCCTCAACGGAAAAGTAAGTAACTCAGTATACGGCCTGTTCTTATTTATACCTAGGTGCATCTTGGATTTAAAATTTATATTTATAAACGTTTAATCAATTGGGATATTTCGGGACAATTTCGCCGTTGTACATATCAACTTACCGGATGTTGCAATCGAATTTATATCGATGATTTTGTTTGCATACAGAAAACTATATTGCATACAGAGATGGGACGTGCAGGAAAATGAAATAAAAGCGGTTTGCCATTGGTTCCAACAACTCGTTGCTTTTTTGTATGAACTATGTTGAAGGAGAAGAAATATCTTGGCGTTTCATCATGAGTTAATTTTGCCTAAATATTGTTTTCACGCTGCTGTTGTAATTTCACATACACGGATTTCATTTTCCCGCAGCTTGCCAGATCAAGTAGAATGCAAAATAGTTATAGTTTAGTCCTTACGCACAAGATGTGTGTTTCTATTCTATCTAAAACGTTATAGAAGCACCTCACCTGATTCTTGACGAAAATTATAATGTTGTCGGTCGAGAAAGCCATTGTGAGCTGTAATTTATTGCACAAATTCTTCTAGTTGTACCAGATTTTAAGTTAGTTAAGAACTTTCCGGGTAATGTAGCTACAACCATAAAGCTCACTCGCTAAACTCTTATTTTTATATGCAACGATTTTTAGCCCCGTACGAAGTACAAAGGGGCTTATAGGATTACGATGCCGTGTGTAATTGATGGAATTCGAAGCAGACGGTAAGGGCAAAGTGTTTGCCTATGTTCATAGATGACGAATCCGCAATAAAAATTATGTCTGTCCGTCTGTCCGTCTGTCCGTCACGTCGATATCTTGAGTAAATCAAATCCGCTTTCAAAAATTTTTTTCCCTGAAAGATAGTCAAAATAGTGAGGCTAAGTTCGAAGATGGGCATATTTGGGTCGGCCCTTCGTGAGTTAGGGCCGCCTAAGTGCTTTAAGGTCTTTTGGGGATATTTACGGCAAAAAAACGTTGGAAATGTAAATGAAACGGCAAAAGATAGGTAATGTTGATACCGATCCAGGACAAAAAAGTTTATTAAAATCGGGTGAATGGCCCGTGAGTTATGGCCCTAGAAGTGAGAGGCTACTCGGCCCTAAGTGTATTTTGCATATAAATCGAGTAAATCCCATCCAATTTTGCTAGTTTTTGTCTAATATGAAAGGTAATTGAATACCTAATAGAATGTGGTGAGAAAAATGTTTGAAAATTAGGTCCTTGGACTGAGGCCGCTCCTCGGCCCTAAGTGTATTTTGCATATAACTCGAGTAAATTTCATCCGTTTTTCCTAATTTTTGTTTCATTTAAAAGGTAATTGAACATCGAATAGAATGTTGTTGAAAAAAATTTTTAAATTTGGGTCCTTGGACTAAGGCCTCTCCTCGGCCCTAAGTGTATTTTGCATATAACTCGAGTAAATTTCATCCGATTTTCCTAATTTTTGTTTCATTTGGAAGGTAATCGAAGGCCGAATATAATGCTGTTGAAAAAAATTAAATTTGGGTCGTTGGACTAAGGCCTCTCCTCGGCCCTAAGTGTATTTTGCATATAACTCGAGTAAATTTCATCCGTTTTTCCTAATTTTTGTTTCATTTAAAAGGTAATTGAACATCGAATAGAATGTTGTTGAAAAAAATTTTTAAATTTGGGTCCTTGGACTAAGGCCTCTCCACGGCCCTAAGTGTATTTTGCATATAACTCGAGTAAATTTCATCCGATTTTCCTAATTTTTGTTTCATTTGGAAGGTAATCCAAGGCCGAATATAATGTTGTTGAAAAAAATTAAATTTGGGTCGTTGGACTAAGGCCGTAACTAGGCCTTAGGCCTCTCAATAAATTAAAATTTTAGGTCAACTTGAAAGTTGTGTTACATTTGAAAAGAACGTCGTACGGGGCTTCGTAATTACGCTATGCGCAATTTGTAAGATGTACAAATTTCATAATAATTTGACTTCAACTAGGGTGACAGACGCACTAGGGTCACGTGCGCAATAGATGTACGGGTTAGTACGGGGCTCAGTCGCAGCAAACGCTCCGACTGTTCTGACGGCTCGTTTTTATACAAAAAGTTTCATGTTCATGTTCATCCTGTTGCCAAAGCGGTGTGTTTTTTCTGTACAAGACGACGTCTCATCAGAATGGCCTCTAAACGGGTGTGTAGGTTCGATAGCATTATGTAATATGCACGATTCGCAATGGTTTATCAGTCCATTTGCTGTTTTAATTCTTTTGCAAATATTGCACTTTACCACAGAATAACTTTCGAGCGACCGCATAATCAAATTTAGCTCAACTCCCACCGAGTAAGCAAATTTCATTTTCCATCTATACACAGAGCGAAATTGATATTTGAATGGACTGATGAATCGTTTATCTTACAAAACCAATAATTGGTTTGGAAATAATTGATTGAGGAAAACAACTCATATATACCGTCCCCGTCACCGCTTTCAATAACTATTTCGGCATTATAATATAAATTTTCGTTTGCCAGATAATCCAGCTTCCATTGACTCCATTTTACCAAAATAATTTTCATTATAAATTCAACAAAATATAATCTAACAGCAACATCATTAAACCGATTTATTGACAATAATGTCTTTTAAGGTTTTGACTGGTTTTATAAGTTTTATCGAAAAACAATGGCTAAAAACCTTATTTACACCAAAAAAATATCTTTTTCACTTCATTTACTTCAATAATAATTTAATCTAACGAATTCCCTAGGTTCTTACCAAAGAATTATAATAAAAAAAAGCACAAATTCAATTTTAAATTATTCTCGAGCAGATAGATAGATAGATGTATATAGAGAGAAGTGAGAGCATAATACCAACCCCGTAATGCTTATTTAATTATTTTCAGGTTCGGAACGGAATGGTAATTTTTGGATTTTTGTCTTGTTTTTTTTTTTTTGCTTCTTCCGAAACACCAGATGCCCCAGCGTATTTCATTTTCATAAAACCTAATTCAACCGTTTTTGTTATTAGAAAATACTCCTTTAATTACAAACATATAATACACAACTCCTTTTAATCCAATAAATACCTACACGCTTGAATTCTTCAAATTGCGACCCAAAAGCACTTAGCATAATCGAAAAAATAATGCGAATAAATTCATTTTACATGGCTTGACTAATCGGTGTGGATCTTCCGTCTCTATGTCGCTCTGGTTCAGCATCGGAATGACATGCCTCATTGGCATTTTCTGCTCTTCTTCTTATTTTTAGCCCCGTACGAAGTACGAAGGGGCTTATAGGATTACGATGCCGTGTGTAATTGATGGAATTCGAAGCAGACGGTAAGGGCAAAGTGTTTGCCTATGTTCATAGATGACGAATCCGCAATAAAAATTTGGGCCGTCTGTCCGTCTGTCCGTCACGTCGATATCTTGAGTAAATCAAATCCGATTTCAAAAATTTTTTTTTTCCGTGAAAGATAGTGAAAATAGTGAGGCTAAGTTCGAAGATGGGCATATTCGGGTCGGCCCTTCGTGAGTTAGGGCCACCTAAGTGATTTAAGGTCTTTTGGTGATATTTATGGCAAAATAAACGATGGAAATGTAAATGACACGGCAAATGATAGGTATTGTCAATACCAATCCAGGAAAAAAAAGTTTTTTAAAATCGGGTGAGTGGACCGTGAATTAGGGCCTTAGAAGTGAAAAGCTACTAGGGCCCTATGTGTATTTTACATAGAACTCGAGCAAATTTCATTCGTTTTTCGTAATTTTTGTGTCATTTGGAAGGTAATCAAAGGCCGAATAGAATGTTGTATAAAAAAAATTAAATTTGGGTCCTCGGACTAAGGCCGCTACTAGGGCCCTATGCGTATTTTACATACAACTCGAGTAAATTTCATCCGTTTTTCGTAATTTTTGTTTCATTTGAAAGATAATCGAACACCGAATAGAATGTTGTTGAAAAAAAAAATTAAATTTGGGTCCTCGGACTAAGGCCGCTACTAGGGCCCTATGTGTATTTTACATATAACTCGAGCAAATTTCATCCGTTTTTCGTAATTTTTGTTTCATTTGGAAGGTAATCAAAGGCCGAATAGAATGTTGTTGAAAAAAAATTAAATTTGGGTCCTTGGACTAAGGCCGTTACTAGGGCCCTATGTGTATTTTACATATAACTCGAGCAAATTTCATCCGTTTTTCGTAATTTTTGTTTCATTTGAAAGATAATCGAACACCGAATAGAATGTTGGTGAAAAAAAAAATTAAATTTGGTTCCTTGGACTAAGGCCGCTACTAGGGCCCTATGCGTATTTTACATACAACTCGAGTAAATTTCATCCGTTTTTCGTAATTTTTGTTTCATTTGAAAGATAATCGAACACCGAATAGAATGTTGTTGAAAAAAAAATTAAATTTGGGTCCTCGGACTAAGGCCGCTACTAGGGCCCTATGTGTATTTTACATATAACTCGAGCAAATTTCATCCGTTTTTCGTAATTTTTGTTTCATTTGGAAGGTAATCAAAGGCCGAATAGAATGTTGTTGAAAAAAAATTAAATTTGGGTCCTTGGACTAAGGCCGTTACTAGGGCCCTATGTGTATTTTACATATAACTCGAGCAAATTTCATCCGTTTTTCGTAATTTTTGTTTCATTTGAAAGATAATCGAACACGGAATAGAATGTTGGTGAAAAAAAAAATTAAATTTGGTTCCTTGGACTAAGGCCGCTACTAGGGCCCTATGCGTATTTTACATACAACTCGAGTAAATTTCATCCGTTTTTCGTAATTTTTGTTTCATTTGAAAGATAATCGAACACCGAATAGAATGTTGGTGAAAAAAAAAATTAAATTTGGTTCCTTGGACTAAGGCCGTTACTAGGGCCCTATGTGTATTTTACATACAACTCGAGTAAATTTCATCCGTTTTTCGTAATTTTTGTTTCATTTGAAAGATAATCGAACACCGAATAGAATGTTGTTGAAAAAAAATTAAATTTGGTTCCTTGGACTAAGGCCGTTACTAGGGCCCTATGTGTATTTTACATATAACTCGAGCAAATTTCATCCGTTTTTCGTAATTTTTGTTTCATTTGAAAGATAATCGAACACCGAATAGAATGTTGTTGAAAAAAAATATATTTGGATCCTAGGACTGAGGCCGATACTAGGCCCTATGTGTATTTATACTCAATAAATTAAAATTTTAGGGCTATTTGAAATTTTTGTTTTATTTGAAAGGAACGTCGTACGGGGCTTCGTAATTGCGCTATGCGCAATTTCTAAGATGTACACATTACATAATAATTTTACTTTAACTACATTAACCGGCGCAATAGGCTTACGGTCAAAGTAGGGTGACAGACGCAATAGGGTCACGTACGCAATGGATATACGGGTTTGTACGGGGCTCAGTCGCAGCAAACGCTCCGACTGTTCTGATGGCTCGTTTATTAAATTAAATTATAGACGAAAGACGAGTGAGGAAAAAAAACGTTTTTTTTTCTGTAAAAACAAATGAGTTTATTAATTTTTATGCGTTTTTTTTTGTTGTTGTTTTGTATAATAATAATGACATTTAAATATTACACCTCTGGTTTTTTTTTCATTCTCTGGTTGTTTTTTTTTTCACACGTATATAAAATATAATGAATGGTCATTATGCTGTTGGTTTTCATATATTAATATTTAATTTAAGTTTCTTGGTTTTCCATTTTTTTTTCTTTATAAAGCTTAATTATTCTTAATGTTGTCTAAAAATTACTTTTTTATACTTTTTTTTCTCTGGAAAAAATATTTATAACAGCAATTTATACTGGGCGCTATTACAATTATTTTTTTTAAAGATTTTTTTCTAACATTTTATACAATATTACAGACGTTTGATACAATAAATTGCAAGAAGGTTTGGAAAATTTTGCTGTTTTTTCTCTCTCTCTCTCTCTCTCAATTAAATATGAAATCTATTCTGGTTTTTAGTTTTAAAGACATAATGAATTTTTTTTTTATTAATATTTAGGGATTTTTTCTTTTGTAAAACATTTAATACGTGTGGACAGTACATATTACTTTTTTTTCTTCAATTTTAGTTTACAGCTGGCGTCAGTCATTCTTGTATCGAAATTTACTTCAGCTGACCGGTACCAGTTGATTTTACATTTTACTATACATATTTCGACATATGTAGTTACGTACCAAGAAGATCTGTGTGCCTTATATAGTAAGTGCGCTCAAAAATTAAAAACTGACGCATCGTTGAGTCACCCCAATTTACGATATTCTCAGATTATGGCACAGACGCCAAGAATTATGGCGGAACTACATAGGACTGAAGGTTTCAATAAAAACGGGAAGATTAATTCGCTTTGATATTTGTGTATTTGATATTTCAGAACGATGTAAACACCATAAGCAATGACAGATTATTTGCATTATGACGACTTTTATTTCCTTTGATCAATCAGTGTGATTTTGTAAGCTTAAATTGAAGTTTTATTTCGGTTTACTTATTATTGTTCGGATTCCATTTATAATGTTTAGATTTCCTTACTCATGCTAAGAGGCTTTTTTTTAGCTAACGAGAGGTTTCCAGCACGAGCCGAAGCCTAGTTCTAAAATCGAGTTCGCTAAAAAAGCCTCTTAGCATAAGTTAGGATCAACGTTTTGTTTATAGTGTGTCGGATTTAAATTTAAGCGACGAAGTCGCATTCAATATAATCCGAATGAAAATTGAAAAAGTTCTCACTTTGACATACAGATAGAATAGATTTTGGTCAAACAGAATGGGAACCCCGAGTAGAAAAAAAGTGAAACAAAATTTATACGACAGACCAACATGTCAGAATTGCTGTTCTTATGGAAAGTGGACTGAAACATTGACTTTTGGTGGGTATCGTTTCTCATAACTATTGGCCAATAAAAGGAGACTATTCAATGCCATGTTCGCCATTTTTCGGAAAATTCCGTAATCATTAGAATGTCAGTACCATAATTTCAGCGCCTGACGCACCATACTCATCGTGTTTTGGCTTTATTTGTCTGTTACACTAGTCTTTTACATAACTAGAGATAAAAAGATGAGTTTCCGTGTGAATTTTGTTGATCCAAGGTCAATAAGCACACGAAAGCGAGACTTTTCATTTTTATCCCGAGTCATGTAATGGATTTTTCGTGCTGAAAGTGTCGAAAAAAGTGCTTGGAACATGAGAAGTACGCCTTTCATCGGATGTAGTATGTAAATAGTATTTTACATAAGAAGGGACAATACGTGCAAAGTATAGTATTCGCGTGGATTTTGTTGAACCGAGACGCGGCCGAGGTCAATTAACACACGAAACGAGACAATGTATAGAAATAGATGCAATCAGCTGGTGGATGCAAACTTTGATACAATATTGATTGCCGCTCACTGTACGTTTTTTTAAATAATTTTTCTTGCTTTCTTTTTCTTCTTTTTATTAATAATATTTTATCTAAATAGCACATTTTGTTTTTAATATCAAACTTACGAATATATTTTTGTGTCACTGTTATACTCGTAAATGTTAAATTTTCCATTTTTTTCTTCCTTTAGCTGTTTGTATCGACATTGGTTTACTGTGTATTTACAAAATTGTATCATTATTAATAAATAACGAATTAATTCCGGCACATTTGCTCACTAAAATATCCATTTCCGTGTACGAAGCTCGTTATGGATTGTAGCTGCAGACACGAATGTTTTTGTATGAATAAAAAATGCTGCAAATTTTTACTTAACAGCACCAAATTAAGTGCATAGATTGGTTCTAGTTGCACGGATTCTTCTTGGAGCAGCTTATTTATTGGTAAATTTTAATCGAACCGATGCTGTGCAATTTGATAAATAAATTCTTTTCTTTCTCAAAATTCCTGTCGAAATTTGAGTGCTGTTAAGTGAAATTTTCGATTTTATTCTACTATTGATTTATCGTATGGACCAGATATTTTGTGAGATAAGTTTTTAATGATGAACATATAAAATTTCCATTTTTGGGTTTCAGGAAAAACACTTTAATATTTGGCAGTTCAGCTATGTATGTATGACAAGAAATTGTTGACGTGTTTTCGGTCAGTTTTATTTCATGTTTTTGTACTAAAAATAATAGTAACATTTTTTTGTCGGTATTTTTAACTCCGGTGTTGGTTTTGCAAGCTTTAACAATGAACAGTATCAGATAACATTTTGCCAATGTCCCTTAGAGGGTGAGAATGAAATGTGTTTAAATCGGGAGAACAGAAAGAAGAGAAGGGCTGACAATAGAAGCGAAAGATTTGGTATCAAATGCTACTTCAAACAAAAGAAGTAATAGATTTCATGATTATATCGTAAGTCGTCATTTTTACTGAATTTAAACTGAACGTTTCATCCTTTCGTTCAACTTGTGTTTTTCGCAGCAAAACAATTCACAGAGTTCCCACGACTTAGGAAGGCTCCTAAAATTAGGAATTTTAGGAAATTTTAACGGTAATTTTAGGAGAATTTTAGGAGATTTTGCAAGTAATTTTAAGAGTATTTTAGGAGATTTGATAAAGGTTTTATAAGTAATTTCCGGAGGAATTTTTGCAGCCTCAAGATCTTTCTGCTTCTCATACACTTCGTAAAATAATAAAAGTGTTTCAGAAAATTAATATGTTCAATTAGGGGTGTGCGATGGATATAGTGCTCACTTATGGAGCGGAAACGTTAACTTTAACGAAAGCATCCGAAGATAAATTGAGAGTGACACAAAGAGCCATGCAACGGAGTATGCTTGGAATAACACTCAGAGACAGAATGACGAATCAATGGATTCGACAACAGCCCAGGGTCGTTGATGTCATGCAAAGAATAGCATCTCTGAAATGGAGCTGGGCGGGACATATTGCAAGAAGGACAGACGAACGTTGGACCAAAAAGATCATGAACTGGCGACCATATAAAAGACGAGCTATAGGTAGACCACCAGAGAGATGGACAAACGGAATTAAGAATATTGCAGGTACAAACTGGCAGCAAATGGCAATGGATCGTACAAAATGGAAAGAAGTTGGAGAGGCCTACATCCAGCAGTGGATAGAAACAGGCTGAAAAAGAAGAAGAAGATGGATATAGGATCGAGACAGGCATAGTCCACAAAAAATTGTTATCATCCCTAGATGTCAAAAACTCGATTGAGCCATTTTGCCTCAATTTTAGACCAAACAAACACCCACGAAACAAACATTTCTCACATGATTTTCAAAAAAATTTTTGTTCTGGATAGCCTACAACATTCGCAAGAATTTAAGCCCACTTGAGCAAAGATCGAATTATTTTCTTGATAGAATTTCCGAATTTTCAAGTTTAAAATCCACTCAATTTTTCATAGTCGGCAAACTTTGATGACTCACCAAAAATACCTTCTCGACAAACTTCGCCTGGATTTAATTTTTTCTTGTAGCACTGGACTCCAATTAGTAGAATAAGACTAATGCAGCTAACAAAGATCTCAAAGAAGGTTTTTGGTAGAAGTCGAAGTAGGTGGAAGACCGAAAACTAAAAAATTTAGCTTCTATGATTTGTCTCAAGTTGTAAATGAATTTTTAAAATTTATGCCAGTCTCGATCCTTTCTCCATCGTACACCCCTAATTGACAAAAAGTTTTTTTTTTTATCAAAGCATCGTTTTCCTTATGTAGTTCAATAATTGAAACTTTTATGGTTTACACTTTTTTGACGCCAGTTAAGACCAGCAACTTGGTATTTATCAGTTGTTTCTTGTCGACTGGACCCTTCTTTCAAGTTAACAAGATTCACCATAATTTTGGTCGAAGTGCGACGATAGTCGCATCTACTAACAAGCTGAGATCCTCGAGAATATATTTGTTTTCGCTAAATCCACGTTCAGGATCGCTGTTTGCATGACTCAAAGAAAGGACTGTTTTCGAATTCATTGCAGCGTAATTAAAAAAATTACTTGTTTTCCAGTTTTATTAAAAAAATTCTTTGATAGTGTGGGCTATTTTTAGGAATTTTAGGAGTTTTAGAAGATTTTAGGAGATTTTCGGAGGATTTGGTCCATTTTAGGAATTTTATGAAATTTAGGAGGAGTGGGAACTCTGAATTCACGAACAACAAAATTACGGTCCCGTCGTCTTTAACTTTCCTGTTAGTTACTTCCATATATACTTCCATAATTCCAACGGGTTAAGATTTAAACATTTCGAATGCAACCTTTTCTATTTGCACATTAAACTTGTGGTTCAATCTATCTGCACAATAAACTTTCTGGTAACCGTTTGGAATCAAACAGTTCGGTTTTCCTAAATCCAAAAATGTAATTTCGAACTGTTTCACTTTATCTTAAAAATAGAAATAACCAAATACATAATAAAGTTGCCGTTGACCAACAGTGGCCAAATGTGCTTGAAAAATTGAGTAATGAACTTTTGTGAGATTAGTTTATAAATTATTTTTTTTTTAAATATTTTTTTTTCCATTTTCATTATCGTCGTATATTATACTCAACTCTCAACGTCAAGTATAAGTATATTCATTAATATTTTTAAATTTTTATATATATTTTATTTAGTGTATTTACTTGTTCATAAATATTTTCTATACTAAAATTTAATGTGTTATGTCTGGCGTAAAGCTATATTCATTTTATTATAAATTAGGCTGACGTCAATAAATATCAACTATTTTAATATTTCATTCATTTTTTAAATAGAACTTTCATAAGAAATGCTCTCAAGATAGCCAAATAAGAATTATAAATTTATCAACATTTAATCACATCAATACGTTCATTTCAACCGTCAAGGTTGACAGTTAATTAGGGATGATTTCAACGGAATTAACACTTTTTTACATAACTAGGGATAAAAAGTGGAAACGTTTCACATGCCAACGCAAATTTGAATTTCAAGGTATCTCAAGGTATGTTCACAACTTTAGACACGAAATATAAAATATGGAATATACAATTACAACCCTAGGGTTGTAAAATGTAAAATGTGTATTCCACAACGAGCGATGCATCGCGATGAACGGTTCAAAAGTCCAATTTAAGGCAGGGCTTATTTTAGAGAATTTTAATTCTGAAAATTCCGAAAATTCTGAAAAAATTCCGAAAAAGTTCCGAAAAATTCTGAATTTTTTTTCCGGAATTTTTCAGAACTTTTTCGGAATTTTTTCAGAATTTTCGGAATTTTCAGAATTAAAATTCTCTAAAATAAGCCCTGATTTAAGGACTCCCCCTTCAACATAACCTTTCAATTTTATCCCGAGTTATATAATTTTCTCTGCCAGTGTTGTCTACAATCAGATTTCGTCCTTCTTTGGACGAATGAGAATGGTCTTTTTATACACAGTTAATGTCGTCCGAATTTATGCTTAAGTTGTTTTACCAGTTGATCCACTCATATGATTGCACTACTTATGCATGCTTAGACTATGAAACCTGTAAATAGACTAGACATATAAGCAGTGAAGTTATATGAGTGGATAAGGTGGTAAAACAGATGCAAATTTATACACACTGACTGTACTGGGTAGGTTAATAACCAACCAACCACAAAAAAGAAGCAACAGCTCATCAGTAAAAAGGAAATTTAAAAAAATAAAATTTTTGTGATCTGGTTGAAATGAACTTACCATGTTGGCGTTATATTAATTTAGTGTTACGTTACAATCTAAAGTTGGAAGAAATAAATTAAAATGTATCGATTCCATTCATGTGCTAGGACCTAATATATATTCGTATTAGTCGCATAAAGAATTCACGAAAACACACAAATTTTAATTTTTGCAGAGATTTAACTCCGCAAACTTATACGAATCAATTTTCAAATATTAGGCCCCGGATGCAAAAAAAAAATCGATTCTCAAAATGTTCACAATATCATCCATCATATTTCAACTGAAAGTGTTGTGTGTGAGTTTGTGTGTAATACTGAAACTTTACCCAGCTCAAAGTACAACTCATTTTCAAACAACCAACAAACGGAATGCATTGTAATACTTGAGCAACATTCCTCAGATTTTCTTGGATAAAATTTTAATCAAAGCTTGCTACGAAAACGGTTCTTGCAGCTGGCCGCCTTTGACAGCATTGTTCATACCAGGGCCTATTTTTGGTAATTTTTTTTGGTAAAATCTACCAAATTTTCCAAAATTTACCAAAAATTTATTTGGTAAATTTTGGCAAATTTGGTAAATTTAGAAAAGCTTTGGTAAACTTTTCCAAAAAATTGGTAAATTTTGGTAAAGTTTTCCAAAAAAATTTACCAAAAATAGGCCCTGGTTCATACCGTCGAATCTTTGAAATTTACGTGCTCAAAATTTGGTTGATTAATTAAATTAAGAATAAACGACATCGTATAGCGTCGTCGGCTAGATCTGGAATGCCACAGAAAGTATTTTAATAATCGCATATTGAAATTCATTTGACTGTACGATCAGGTGCGCAATGTTTAAATCTTTTTTTTGACAATTTTTATTTTTATTTTCTCTATAGATCACTAAAATGACCGCTGGCGTGACGATCGACGGTTCGGTTTTGTGTGCAAACCAATGACAACCAACTTTGCTTCTAAGGGAATTCCCCGTATTTAGTTCATTTGCATTCATTTCAAAGAATTGGACGCACTCACTTATTCATTACTATGTGAAATTGTGAAGTTGGTTTCGATTAGTTTGCACACTTTTCCCCACCATTCCTCACGTTTCCGTCATCAGTTTCACCAAACGAAGAGATCTATTCAGTTCTATTGTTCTATTGTTTGTGTGGAGAGAATAAAATAATTAATTTTTTCCCTTTAAATTGACCAGAATTTTATCGATACAACGATGTCCCTTTATTTAGTCAATTTAAAAAGAAAGAAAAAATATTATGCCAAGCCTGAACACCTGTTACTTATGCAAATTTCTATTTCGAGTTCCGACCAAATAAAAAAAAAAGTGTTACGCCAATTCATATCTAAGACATTACTGATCCGTACCCTTTTTTACAATGACACCCAAATAATATCAATCACAAATCACACTCTTTATGTTTTTCCACATAAAAAATAATAAAAAAATTTAAAATATTAGGGTTGAATACATCAACCCGTTATGATGGTGCTTTGTTCAATATTTTTCTTCTTCTGAATTCATAAGTAAACCTCCGGTAAATAGATGAACATGATACTTAATATATATATGTGTGTTACTTAGTCACAATGGATACGCCAATGCTCTGAAGAAACATTACCCTTTGTCGACAATATTCTTTTCGACTATCCCCAACAAAACTATTTCCATGGTATTGTGTCAGATATGGTAATTGTATTTATGCGAAGTTAAAAGAACATCACACAACACCCGTAGACTGTATCGTTGCCGGGAAATAGTTTTTTAAGTTTCGAGTTTCCGGTTATAAAACTGGAAACTTTTCTGTTCTAATTAAATCCATCCAGGTGTTGAATTTTCAGTCGTGAATTTTATATCTCTCATCTCATATAAATTACAAAATAGACACAATAGATTATATGTCTATACATTTCATCAATGTTAAGAATGATGAAGGAGAGAACAGCAAAAAAAAAAACTTTTTCTCTTACGAGTATTTTGTATTAAAAAGTTTTTTCGTGCTTTTTCTTTAAAGAATTAGAAAGCAATTTACATAAAGTCATTCGCCGAAAAATGAATTATTTTCACCAAGGTAGAGTTAAGAGAAGTGAAGAGATGTACTATGGAGAAACCATAAAGCCATAAAGTTTCTCGTGTAAAACTTTACATTTTTCAAATTTCGTTTTTTTTTTCGTTATCTTCTCTCGGTACCCCCATACATTATATATACCTTCTGCCATCATCTCACTGTGCTATCGGGATATTTTAAACATTCTTTGTGGATGGAAAGTGATCCATTTTAAATCTAAATTGTTTAAACTATTTTAAATAGTTCGGTTTTAAAGTTGAAGTTATGTCGATGAGGATTTTGCATGTAATTAATTCCAGATGAATCATAGAAATGCGCTGTGAACTAGGCATGCATGAATGATGCGGTGGTACTGTAAAGTTATTAGTTGGTGAGGAAATTAATATAAATAAATTTCAACCTGCAATCAGGTGTAATTTAAGAGGAATTTATTACTTCAACTTTGTCCTGTAATTCATGTTACGCAACCACGTTACTATTGGGAATTTTGAGCTGCAGAAAAACTTAATCTTGACAAAGAAACTCGTTCCTTCTATCATGTACCTATTAAACAATACCATTTCTCATCAGGACATGGCTGTCAGTGGTACTGGTACAATGCTCTAACCTGTTTCAGGTCAAGTTGGGATCCAGATCAATAATGTAAAAAGTTGAAATTGTTAGATTGAGGTTAGATCGGGCGCAGCTACTTACACGTCAGATTCCTGTTCTGGGCTTTACTCACTCATCTACAAAGAACAAATCTGAAGAAATTAATTTCAGTTAAATAGAACCTGTCTAGAGTACACAGCACGTAAATGTAATTCCATAATTCCTGGAAGTTCTTTATTTTCGTCGACCGAACTATTACATTAATTTGAAATTCTCTAAACAGAGACAAAAGTTTTTACATTATGGAATGTGTGGAAATTACAAAAATTAACCAAGCTTTGCTATCATAAAATAGCTTTAAATCGGTTATAAAAGTTAAACAAGTCAAATGTTTTCATTTGGAATTAGACGACTGGTGTACCTAGTTCGGTTTTTAATTCCGTTTTAAATAATATTCAAAGTAGCTATCCATGTGAAAGTCCAATTTACAAACACACAAAAACTTTCAATTTAATTCATCAATCATTCAATGTTACCCAATCTAGTTGATATATGCAAATATGTATATTTTCGGCATGTATCTACTGCTCATATATAAAGTTTTGTAATGATTTTGTAGGGAAAAAAAATTTATTTTTAAACTCATTCATCCCAAAGATGATTTTTCTACTTTAAACTTTTTACAGAATTCTGTTGAAATACCAATAAACCCTCATCAATTTTCCAATTTATTTTCTATTTTTTTTTTCCGCAGTACTGAATAAAGCGTACATACAAACTATTCACAATAAACTCCATTCGGGTAGGTCGAAATTTAGGATTGATCAATTTAATAGCAGCATCGTATCGAATACGCAAATAAAAAATGATTAATAAAAATCTCAATGTTATTGCCACTTATTACGATCGGTTCAAAACCGGCAAACCACAAATTCCGACTCGAGTGAGCTTTCGTTTTATTAATCTTTTAATCTGGTGGTTATGAGCTTTTGAATCGGCGCTCGCAAAATGAGGTATCGAACATCAATTAAGACAACATTGAAAAAAAAAGATGTGAAGATAAAACCCAGTCAATTTAATTCGACTTATAGGATATCCTCTTGTAAAATTGGCTTTTGAGATATTTGCTTATGCCCAAAATTTTAATAATCCCTAACGGATAGAGAATATGCACAACAAACTAATCGAAAACTTTTACAATAAAAAGTTGAATGAATTTTTTTATGTGCTTGAATATAGCTGGCATACTCAAAGGATAAATTTTCCAATTGATCACAACATTATTGATTGTCGAGAAACACATAGTCGAAGTGAGCAAGCATATATATATATATACCTTCCTCACAACATTTCTCTACAAACCGTTAAACTGAAATACGTGCAAAATTGTTGATTGAACGATTCTGGTTTTTGGGGAACGAAATATGAGCGACTTATATCCTATATTATATCTACCGAAAATATAAATATTCCGTACGAATACAGACATTTGCATAGGAACCACATAATTTCTGTACTTCAGTTCGTCGACGGAAAGTATGCATGTCGTTGCTTATGGGACGCAACTAGATACGAGAATGTTGTTCGTTTGCCATCTAGTTCGTTCATCACTTCACATAGTTTTGTACGAAAAAAAATTACTTTTTCATCATTCGGATTACATATCCTGAAAAATTGTTTCTTGGCGTTCTCCACTGAATCGAGAGCCCCATATTACATTCGTATCTATGAAATTCTCAATGGATACGTTTTCAGCAGACTACTTAACACGGTTGATCATTTATTTACTTCTCTTCAAACAACCGTGAATATGACAACCATGTTCGAGACTTTCGGTCTCGTACATTCCTCTATATATGTATATAACCTTCTGTGCACGATATACGACAAATACTCATTCCACGTCGCTTGACATATTAAGTAAATTTTTTAAACTTTGACGCGTCTCTCATAGGGACGAAAAGAAATTCACTGAATAAATGTTTTTATCGATTAACAAGAAGTGGGTGCGACGATAGCGCTTATATAAATTTACTAATAGATAAGCGCTTAATGGTTTGAATTAAAATGAAATTAAGAGAAAAGAAAATGATTTTCCATACCCAAAATAAGAAATTTAAAAAAAAATCGCTCCACGAATCGTGTCACTAAATGAAAATTTTCAACTTGACTAATGTTGGTGATCCGAAAAAAGATGACGAAATTGAATGTAGCATTGGATATAAAAGGGAAGATGAAAAAATTTCCTCTTTGATAAGTGAAATAAAATTAAATTTTGAAGAAAAAGAAAAAAAAAACTTTTCGTTACTCGTACACAAAGCATTAATCAATTTTTCTTTTTTTTTCTTTTTCGCAGGACAAAATTTTTTTTTACCCAACAGTAAAGATTATTAATCCTTTTTAGTCCTTTAGTCCCAATTAAATAGTATAATGATCTGATAACGTCCCCTTTACAATGTACATTTTTTGTGTGTGTCGTTCGCCGTTTGTTTTCTGAGATTTTGCTCTCACTAAGATCAATGTAAGAAAGAAAGGGGACGAAGAATCATAAAAATTACATTTTTGTTTGCTGATGCTTAAATCTTAAACGTCCTGATTTTTAGCATTAATAAATTTCGTTCCTATGTGGATATTAAGAGTCCTTTGACAAATTGCCGCTAACATTGATATAACAAAATTAATAGCATGTAGCGATGTAGCACAATCGGCTACATTGCGATACATTGTTAAATGAGCCGTAGTATAAATATACATAAATACAACATACGTATAGTAGTAGCCGGAACGAAAAGGACATTTTCTGTCGACTTCGGTATTTAGAGCTTAAGTCGCACACTTTCATTTTTGACAATGTAGTAAAATGATCAGTTTCAGGAAAATTCTAAAAATTTCAATGTCAAAGAAGGACGGTGGTATTCGTCCTATCGCCGTTGGAAACACGTTCCGTCGTTTGGTAGCCAAATTGGGTTGCATGTCTGTTAAGGATCAAATCGGCAATTTGTTCAGTCCAATACAAGATGGTGTCGGAATTAAAGGTGGATGTGAGGCTATAGTTCATGCAGTTCGAACGTTCCTGAATTTCAACGAAGAAAAGTTATCAAACATCCTGTTGAAAATCGATTTTAGGAATGCGTTTAATTCAATTGAACGAGATGAGATGTTGAAGCAAATTAAAGAACATACGCCAAAGCTCTACCCATTTTTGTGGCAGTGTTATTCTGGAACGTCGCATCTATTCTTCTGGAATGACACTATTCCATCATTGATAGGTTGCCAACAGGGAGATCCTTGTGGTCCTATGGTTTTTTGTCTGGCCATTCATTCAATAATCAGTTCCGTCAACACTAATTTGAATGCTTGGTACCTAGATGACGGAACACTTGGTGGTAAAAAAGATTTGGTTTTGGAGAACTTCAAAAAAATAATAAATGAATGCGTTCGAGTTGGTCTGGAAATTAACCCATCGAAATGTGAAATACATTTTTGCAATGATGTTGACCTGGATGTATGGAATGAATTTAATGAAGTCTCGCCCGGAATTCAGATAGTTCAGGAAAATTTAACACTTCTCGGAGCGCCATTAACATTACCAGCATGCAAGAGAATGTTAGAAGATATGCTCGAAAAATTAGTAATTTCAACAGAAAGACTGAAAAATATCAAGAGTCACATCGCATACTACCTCTTAAAAAATTGTAAGAACGTCTCCGACATGGATGTTCCCTGAAATCATTTCAAAAATGGATTTTTGTCTAAAGCAATCATTGGAAGAAATAATCAACATCCGAATCGTCGAATCGAAGTGGAACTTGTGTAGCCTCCCATTACATGAAGGCGGTATTGGCATTCGCAAAATTGAACACATTGGACTACCAGCATTTTTATCTTCGGTGAACAGCACGGAAAATCTCGTCAATTCTATTTTGTGAAATTATGACTCAGACGAGTTGAACGTTCGCTTTCATCAAGACGCTGTTGCTGAGTGGTCTAAGTTTCATGATACCTATCCCGAATTACCGTGCATTCAAAAACAATGGGACAGAATTAACATCAACAAAATAACATCATCGTTCGATCTTGTTGACAAAGAGGACGTAGCACGATATTTTGCCTCGAAATGTAAAGAATCGAATGGTTGGTTGAAAGTGCTGCCTTCAAAGACACTCGGAACAATTCTAGATAACAACACCTTCAGAATTTCCATTGCGTTACGATTTGGATTTGACATTTGTGTGCCTCATCAATGCAAGTGTAACAATGCACTGGTCAATTCGAATGGCATTCATGGTCTTGCTTGCAAATACAGTTGTGGTCGATTACCAGGACACGCTGAACTGAACGATATCATAAAACGCTCGTTAGCATCTGCACACGTTCCTTCAAGATTAGAACCACCTGGTTTGGATAACAAAAATAACAAGCATCCAGACGGTATGACATTGATACCTTGGGCGAATGGTCAAATATTGTCATGGGATGCAACCTGTTCTGACACTTTGGCCCCATCTTACATCGACCTCTCTTGTCAAAATTCTGGTAAAGTTGCAGAAAAAGCAGCAATTCGCAAACGTTGGCTTTATAAAGATATTATTGAGAGACAAAATCACATTTTCGTGCCATTCGCTGTCGAAACGCTGGGACCAATTTGCAAGGATGGTCTTAAGTTTATCAATGAAATTGCAAAGCGAATTGAAGACGTAACTGGTGAGAGTCGCGCGAAAGAATTCTTACTACAAAGAATAAGTATCGCAATTCAACGTCGCAATGCAGCATCTGTTATGGGAACATTCCCCGATGGAAAAGCGTTGGATGAAATTTTTGATTTGTAATTCGTTAATTTTCTTACGTGAATAAAAGAGGCTATTATGTCAAAATTAGCAATTCATGCATTCAACTGCAGTTGAAGCCTTTCGATGTGAATTCAAAATAAATGAGTCGAATACTTAAGCTTTATCGAGGCTTTTATCAAAGTGTGGAAGAGGAACTCATTTTTTGTGTTTTATTTGCCGTTTTATATAAATCGTACCGAAGTTGAATGGTACGTTCTTTATGTTTAGTCTAAATTATTCGTTCAAATGCCAACGACAGACACGGACACACACACATACACGTTTTTTGTGGCCTTTTGAATGATAATTTTAAATGTTTTTTGTTGTCTTCTGTTAGTAAACAAAGACGGTATCCCATTTAATGTTTCAAGTCCCAAATTTTTATATGAAATAAATTCAGAATTTTTATATCCGAAAAAAATTTGCAGGTGCTGTTGTTTACTGATTTATGCGACAATATGTTTCACGTGTCTGCCATCAAGAAAAGATACGTTATACACAGCACTGTTTGCTAACTTATGTATTAAGTCAATTTTTTTTATCTGTGCGCTCTGCTACATAAACTTGTGAAATATAAAATAAACTTTTTGGTAACAGTTTTTAATTTGAAGGAATTAAAATTGGGTTATGCAAAAATTTGTATTTTTAAATTTGTGTATACATAGACAGCGCGGCATTTGAATGAAGTTTAGACGTAAAACATGAATTTGAAATTAAACACAAGTTTTTCAATTATAAAATATGTTTTGTAATATCTTCTACTGTCGATACAAACACGCAGCAGTGAGTAACAAACGTCATAGTCTAACAATGTTTTGTCAAACTTTTTTTTTTTGTTGGGTGTACCATGGAGAATATAAAACCGAAAAATTAGTTTCAATGACTGATGATACAATGCGAAAATAATAATTTGAATGAGCTCATTGTTCTCTTGCCTGTTGTTGAAATTATAAATTGTAAATGTGAAAATTTAGGTGGGGAAATTGTCTGTGAAGGACGACTAATTAAATGTTGTTCATGAAACTGGAACGGATCATGTTTTACACTTTGGGAGATTGATAATTTTACCGTTAATTTAAAATTAGAGTTTTCTAATTATCGTTTCCTGAAGACTAGAGGCGATGGGAAGATTTTTCGAATGCGAAAGGATTTTCTAAAAGAAAATCACCAAAGGATTTTCTCGGATTCGGAAGGATTTTTTTGTGTCAATTTCATAGAATTTTCAAACACGAACTTTAACGAATTTCATTTGCATTTTAAGAATTTTCGTAGATTTTTAAGGATTTTCAACGAATTTGAGTGCAAAAGGATTTTTTATCTGCGGACAGATGGGAGGATCGCCTTCTTTCTACGAATCAATAGAATTTATCGTGGTAAAGTGGCACCATTCGTCTTTCCCATTTATCAAAAGTTAGAACTGGCAGGTATGAGATTCCTTTACACCGTATAATACGAACAATATAATTTGAACAGATAAGATATGGAATGACCCTCGTGAATGCAATCGAATGTCCTATCACATATATGGGTAATTCCATGGTTAGTTGAGTTACAAATTTCGTTATCTGTGAGTCATAAAGTTAATTGTGTTGGCTATGTTTTGCGGTAACAAAGCAGTCTATAAATTTTCTAATACTCAGGAGACACAGTGCTTTCATACCAACAAGAATTGGAATTTTTAGCCTGCGAAGTCTGACTTGAGTGATCGCAAAAGCCGGCGGTTAGTTGCGTTACACGTTTGTGACTTTTCGAAATATTTTCACCAAATAAAAACTGATTTCGGTAAACTTTTTTTTCCCTGAAAGCTATGGTCAAGACGCGCAGTTTAAGCCCAATATGAGGTTGGTAACCCAAAATTTGGGGGAGATATGTCTAAAAAAGTGATATTTTTCGGAGGTCATAAATAGCCAGAAATATTTTTTTTCACAATTGGTGGTTGTTACCCCACAGAAAATGTTGTTTCGGCTCAAAACCGTTTAAAAAAATGGTTACAAAATTTTTCGAGATAATCTCGACGAGTTAAAATTCGAGGATGACTTTTATCACCACTGGGAAGCTGTTGTCACCTACTTTACTCACCCAACTAACCTGATTGACTCAAAGTTATTTTTCTCGTGAAGTCATATGCTGTAGCTTTCGAATGACACCGATCTTCAGTTTTTATTTGAAAAAATGTAATTTCGGCAACGTTTGGGTCGCGGTGATTTTACCTTACTTCGAAGCAGAATGAACCAAAAATCTTCAAAAAATTTAATTTCGTGTCATTTGGAGCAATTGTGGAATTATATGGTCCACATCTACAGGAAAACAAATTTACAAAAATCATTTGAGATTTATTGAGAATATCTCGGAATGTCGAATACAAACAAACACTTTTTGGTCATGTCTCCCCGAGACCGCATTTTACAATAACCTCATATTGGTGTCAAACTACGCGTCTTGTCAATAGCTTTCAGCAAAAAAAAAGTTTAGTGAAATCGGTTCAGGTTTCGTGAAATAAACTAGAATTTTCAAAAAATTTCTGAAAACAAGCATACATTTTTATGGTTATATCTCCCCGAGATTTTTCACCACCGACGTAATATGGGGCTTAAACGCCGCGTCTGGTCAACAGCTTTCAAGGAAAAAAAAGTTTGCCGAAATCGCATTTCAATTGGTGAAAATATTTCGAACAGTCACAAATTAGCTGGAATTACCCATATAATCATTGATCAAGTTTTCGTACAGTATTAATTTGTGCAAAAGAGCAGAGCAATTTTATATCGACCAAAAGATTTATGCTATGAAGGTGGCGTTTTTGTTTGTTTTTTTTCTTGTGTGCAATTGTAATGCTGAACTTTTTGCATTTAATATAACATATATATGAGATACAAAAAGTCTAGATTCTGAGACACTGGCGCAAACAACAATTTAACATGAAAACCTTTAATTGCAGATTGAAATAAATCTTCCCTTAACATGAATCAAAAACAGTTGACATTTTTAAATCGACTCGGAAATAAGCCGAAACTACAGTGAACGACATCTCAAATGTCTCACTGTCAAATTTTTCTGAGAATTTTATTGTGTCATTGCAAATTCACAATGACATTCTCTGAAAAAATGACAGTGAGACATTTGAGATGTCGTTCACTGTAGAACATTTTTACCAAATCACCGTGAAATAGTTCCGATCAGGTTTCCGGTCAACAGTTTTTCAGGTTAGTTCAGGTCAGGATAAAGATATTGGTTCAATTCAACTCATATTCCAGGTAATATCGGGATAGGTTATGGTCGAACTGAAAATCCGAGTTATATAATTTCGGAAATGACCTATACCGATTCGGAGTAATAAATTATTCAAATAATTTAAATCAACTACCAAGGAAATGAAAAATGCAAAACATGAGGAAAAACTTCGGAAAAAGTCAATTTTCAACTTTTCCATAAAACATACAATTTCAAACAAAGAATAACACCGAAAATGGTAGACCGCAACGATTCCAATTTTTTACCCTCGATAAATATTTTAGTTTCAATTAAAATGAATACTTTTCACAGAATATAATTATTCATTTTCCACAATCGTTGTGACGGGCGCCATTAATAAATTAATGAAGCTCTTAAAAATATTAGAAAACCATCTGGAATACAAAGGGCACAACAGTCTTCACATTATTTAGTGGCTTTTCGCTTAACGAATCAGAAAAATTAAAGTTTTATATGATTTGACACCGATACATTCAGGTTTTGGGAGTAAGGACTGACGATACCCTTAATCGACGCAATTTTCTCACAATTACAAAGCGAAACATAAATTTTACAACCGTCTCATCTAACTGCTGTGATGCCAAATGAGCCAGTATAAAATCTCCAGCATTGTCGGAATTACTGGCTATGATTAATTATACTTTGTGGTTGGGTGGTTGAATATTATGGAGGCCCATTACATAAAGGAGCACCAAGGGCCTATTATTTGGGAATTACAGTGAACGACATCTCAAATGTCTCACTGTCAAATTTTTCTGAGAATTTTATTGTGTCATTGCAAATTCACAATGACATTCTCTGAAAAAAATGACAGTGAGACATTTGAGATGTCGTTCACTGTAATTCCCAAATATTCCCAAAAATTCCCAAATATCTTAAAAATTCCCAAAATTCTCAAATATTTCCAAAATCGATTCCCAAAATCGATTCCCAAAATCGATTCCCAAATAATAGGCCCTGGAGCACATGGACCTAGGTGTATTGAACCCACTGTCGGGACTCGTCACACTCCGTCTTGAAGTCACATTTTATTTCAATTCGGAAAAGAAGACAATTGACCGTCACAATGGTCCATCTGCAACAACACACCCTGTGGACGCACCTTACGGATGGTCGGTATGGACACTTTTGAATTATTATTTTTCTCATTTGCATTTCGGTGTGTGAGTGTGTTGGTGTTCAAACAAATTATAATTATATGTATAAGGACCCCCCTCATGGAATTAAATGGTTTCCTATAACAGCACACAATTTAAAATTTAATTCATTTGAATGCGCCCCATACCAGGCCAACATATTATACCGTTTTGGTACTTATAAATTATTTTGTTTCACGTCATTGATGAACCTCAAAATTGTACACATGCTTGCTTTTAACTGACACACACAATTTTTTTTTTGTTTTTTAGTCGTTTTTTGTTCTGATTATAGATAATTTATTTAATTTACATTTAAGTGATTTTTTTTTTCTTGGTTTGTTGTTGTTTAAGCTCTCTCCCGTGAAACGATTCTATATAATTAAATTTATAAAGAACGGAAATTTATTTTTATTTTTATAGTTTTTCTTCTTCCTTTTTTTATATATATAATTTTTGTTTTATCTGTTATACGTTTAACTTATATTTTATCGATTTTATTTTACCTTTTTAAATATATTCTTCTCATTTTAGTTATATTTACACAATTCATTTTTTCTCTTTTCTTATTTTTTCTTTTCTTTATTTCTTGAAAATATTTCTAATTTCTTTCTGATTTTCATTATGGTTTATCTTCTCATTTTCTGTTTCATTTTTTCCCCCTAAAATTAAATATTAAAGTTAGCTGAAATGTTTACGTATAAAAAATCTGAAAATATTTTTGTTCATTTCACTTGGTTTTTAGTTCAAAATGGTTGCCATAATCAAGAAGATAAACGTGATACGAACGCAATTTTTCAAAACCAACGCATCTGAATGTGGATTGCCGTAGTATGTTACACTTAAGTCACGCATTTCCGAATCTGTAAAAACAACATTAACATTTAGAGTGCTAAAAAAAACAATATGTGAAAACGACAACTAAATTAAGAGAAAATATTCGAAAAAGACACATTCTGATTGGATGTTGAGATTGCAAGAAAATGCTTGAGATCTCGAGATTATCTCAAGAAAATCTCGAGATAATCTCAATGCAATTTTCTTGAGTTATGCTTACTTCACCCACATATTAACCCGAGGATTAGCCTTTCTCTTTATCAAAAAATCATTCAATTTTAAAGCTTTTTTGTGTTATTATTTGTTTTCATTATTTCTTTATTCCAAACATTTAGATATAAATGTGAAAATGGTCATTTAAAAGTGGCCGAGTATTAAATTCTGTATAAGGCAATAGATGTGTGACTTGTCACTCGACGCAGCATACAACGTTTTTCTCAATAACGGCAACGAAAGTTTTACTTTTCGTCGCTGAGAAAAACTAATCATGCCCGCACGTTAGTAAGCGGGTGTGACACAAATAAAACTACCAAAAAAGTTTAAAAAAAATTTTTTGAGGACGGCGGAGCATGTTTACAGCAACTTTTCACACGTTACTGCAGCTTCAAAATTGGCCGAGATATTGAATTTAGAAATTCTGGTTATTCCATATAAAAATGCAAAATTTCGTTTTTTCAGATAGTTAATTGAAATCGCCTATGCTAGTTAGTAAGTTAGTTAGTTAGTTCATATGGAAAAGTGCGATTTCGTAACTCCTTCCTAAACGTTTCTTTATATTTTCCTGAAATTTTGGTTATAGGTGAATCTCGGGTCCTAGATCAAAATAATATTTTTAAAAATGGTGGTACTCCGGCGTTTTTGGGAGCTAGGGCACCCGGAAGTTTCCATACAAATGCCATATAACAGCATGTTTTGTGTGTGTATGTGTGGAGTACGGACGAAATGACCAAAATTGGAAAAGAGTTTCAATTTTAAGGTTGGTGTCTTCGATAAAGTCTCAGAGTTTTAGAAGCAGAAAACAGAGGCAAATATGAAAATTGTCGGGTAGTTAGATTTTTCTGTCTCAAATTTGGTTTTGGTATTATCTTTTGTGTTACAGGACATATAATATTGCTTTCTTCGTCTCTAAATTTTTTTTCAAAGGGTAAATGTGACGCAAGTCCTTTATCTTACTTACAAAAAAAACTGATATCGCTGAGGGTGACGCATTCTGCGCCTGTACGCAAAAGTTTCATCAACACAAAAAGAACCCAAAAAATTTTAGAAAGAAAATTTTACCAAATAAAATTGCGTCAGAACTGGCAGCAAACCACATTGATATCATATTTCCCAGAGATCGTCGGCGAATTTCAATTTTAACGTCGATTGGTAGCGTGTCCCGATTACGGAAATTTTCAAATTGAAAGCCTTTTAGTCAATAAGGGGCGAAACGAAGGTGGTAAATGGTTATGCGATATACTTTCTGAATTTTACAGTTTTTAAGGCCATTTAAAAGTAATATCTGGCGGGTTAATAAACAATTTTGTTCATTCAAGTTATTTTTGGATGATAATCATTGAGTTAATTCGTTATTTGTGCAATTATAATAGCAGTTCAGAGCTATTCAAGCTTATATAAAGTGGGATACTAAGTAAATTTTACAGACCTATGGCCAGCTAGTCAAACACATGCATTTCCTAAATTAAAAATCACTCCCAGGCGAACGAAAAGTCTGTACAAATGACACACCATTTATGAATAGAAAATTATATGCGAAGTGCTTTCCACTTTTATCCAATTCAAGACAATCATCGAAAACACATTTTCTTCGGAGAACTTAGCAGCAGATTGTTTGGTCAGTCCACTATAAATTACATCTTGGTTTGACCAAGACTTTTTAGCCCCGTACGAAGTACTGGGGGCTTATAAGATTAATATGCCGTTTGTAACACGTCGAATTGGAAGCAGACAGTAAGGGCGAAGCATTTGGTTATGTTCATAGATGACGAATCCGCAATAAAAAAATGTCCGTCCGTCCGTCCGTCTGTGACCCCTCTAGCTTGAGCAAATCACAACCTTTTTTGAAAATTCTTTTTTTCCCCGATTGGTATAGACAAAAGTAAGGTCAAGTTCGAAAATGGGCATGGTAGGGTCGGCCCTTCCAGAGCAAGGGCCCTATAGGTGTTTTTCAGTCTTTCGACTATATCTACCGAAATACGCACGCCATATCTGCTTGTGATATATCAAAAGAAAGGTATTGACGAGTAAAACAAAGTTGCTGAACATTGTGTTTGGGTAATATGCAACGTGGGCTTGTTGGGAGGGCTCAAAGGTCGTTCCTCGGCCCTAAGTGTTTTTTGCACATAAATCGAGTAAATCTCATCCGATTTTGCTAGATTTAGTTTTTTATGGAAGGTAATTGAATACCGAAAAGAACGTGTCGAAAAAAGTTTCAAATTTGGGCCCTTGGACTGAGGCCGCTACTCGGCCCTAAGTGTTTTTTGCACATAAATCGAATAAATCTCATCCGATTTTGCTAGTTTTTGTTTGATTTGAGAGATAATTGAATGCCGAATAGAATGATGGCAAAAAAAGTTTCAAATTTGGGCCCTTGGACTAAGGCCGCTACTGGGCCCTAAGTGTTTTTTCCACATAAATCGAGTAAATCTCATCCGATTTTGCCAGATTTAGTTTTTTATGGAAGGTAATTGAATACCGAAAAGAACGTGGCGAAAAAAGTTTCAAATTTGGGCCCTTGGACTAAGGCCGCTACTCGGCCCTAAGTGTTTTTTGCACATAAATCGAGTAAATCTCATCCGATTTTGCTAGATTTAGTTTTTTATGGAAGGTAATTGAATACCGAAAAGAACGTGGCGAAAAAAGTTTCAAATTTGGGCCCTTGGACTGAGGCCGCTACTCGGCCCTAAGTGTTTTTTGCATATAAATCGAATAAATCTCATCCGATTTTGCTAGTTTTTGTTTGATTTGAGAGATAATTGAATGCCGAATAGAATGATGGCAAAAAAAGTTTCAAATTTGGGCCCTTGGACTAAGGCCGCTACTGGGCCCTAAGTGTTTTTTCCACATAAATCGAGTAAATCTCATCCGATTTTGCCAGATTTAGTTTTTTATGGAAGGTAATTGAATACCGAAAAGAACGTGGCGAAAAAAGTTTCAAATTTGGGCCCTTGGACTAAGGCCGCTACTCGGCCCTAAGTGTTTTTTGCACATAAATCGAGTAAATCTCATCCGATTTTGCTAGATTTAGTTTTTTATGGAAGGTAATTGAATACCGAAAAGAACGTGGCGAAAAAAGTTTCAAATTTGGGCCCTTGGACTGAGGCCGCTACTCGGCCCTAAGTGTTTTTTGCACATGAATCGAATAAATCTCATCCGATTTTGCTAGTTTTTGTTTGATTTGAGAGATAATTGAATGCCGAATAGAATGATGGCAAAAAAAGTTTCAAATTTGGGCCCTTGGACTAAGGCCGCTACTGGGCCCTAAGTGTTTTTTCCACATAAATCGAGTAAATCTCATCCGATTTTGCTAGTTTTTGTTTCGTTTGAGAGATAATTGAATACCGAAAAGAACGTGGCGAAAAAAGTTTCAAATTTGGGCCCTTGGACTAAGGCCGCTACTCGGCCCTAAGTGTTTTTTGCACATAAATCGAGCAAATCTCATCCGATTTTGCTAGATTTAGTTTTTTATGGAAGGTAATTGAATACCGAAAAGAACGTGGCGAAAAAAGTTTCAAATTTGGGCCCTTGGACTGAGGCCGCTACTCGGCCCTAAGTGTTTTTTGCACATGAATCGAATAAATCTCATCCGATTTTGCTAGTTTTTGTTTGATTTGAGAGATAATTGAATGCCGAATAGAATGATGGCAAAAAAGTTTCAAATTTGGGCCCTTGGACTAAGGCAATGGAAAGTTGGCAAAAAAGTTTGGGTTTCTAAAACAATGTCGTAAATTGTTGGTTTTATTTGAGAGGTACTTCGTACGGGCTTTCGTAATTGCGCTATGCGCAATTTTAAAAATGAACACTTTCAGTAAATTTGACCATGCTGAACTTGACTTGCATTTTGGTAACAGACGCATTAGAGGGTTGTAGACGTATTAGGGTTCCGGGCGTATTACGGCTACGGACGTATTATGGTTACGGACGAAATAGGATTACGGGTCGTACGGGGCTAAGTCGCAGCAAACGCTCCGACTGTTCTGATGCCTTGTTTTCATCCAGTTCATTCAATGTTATATTTTTCTATAGATATCGACCGTTATGAGTTTGGACTGGGTATCGTCTGGTCAATGATTTTATTTTAACTCCTTTCTTAGAAAGTCACTGGAACAATTCTTTTGTTATTTCCATATTTTGAATATAGAACGATGGAGAAACTAATGTAAATGCTCCAAGGGTTACAAAATGGTAGCTTTCTTAATGGGTTTCTGTTTGTGTTTGCTTTGAATTTCAGTATAACAGCCGATGTTACTCTCTAATTGAAATTATGTAAATTACTTAAAAAACTATTTTTCGATGGAACGTCAAAAACTCACATTCTAAACCATAATATAAAAGCATCGTAAAGCTTAAACTAAACTAACCTGACAAGCCCTGGTTCAGGAAGGAAGTGAGGTCAGAAAAGCCATCTGCAAGACAGTGCAAGCAAAATATAATAAATTGTTAGTTGAAATGATTTTGTGAAACGAATAGTAAAACAAAACAACAAAACGAAAAACTTACGGATACAGAATGGATTGATCATGAAATTCGAGTAACAATGATAACTTGTTTAAGTAATTTAAATATGAATCCTAGTCTTTAATGTGAGCGAATGTATGAATTCAATAGAAATCCACACAGTCAGCCAAAATGATCTCGAACAATTGACATGAAAAACACATTCTTGAGACGAACATTAACCGAAATGGAATTATAAATAAATGTACAAAATTTCGATCAAAAACTTAAATAAACATCAAAACCAAGGACGGTGAAACGGTATAGAGAGATGGGTTATACATATTTTTCTGTGGAAGGTCATTATTATGAATATTAAGTTCGGTAAGTGTTTGAATGTTTGGAATGAAATTAAGGAATTTCATCATCGAAAATTTTCGTTTTCCATCAAATTAAGTTGGAAAATAAAGTTTCTGCGAAAAGTTCGATGAAGCACCGGGCTCGCTATTTTAACAATTGATATTGAGTTGAAATTGTTTAAGTCAAACATTGAGTGTGGTTGCACGATAAAACATTTTCGAGAACATTTCCAACTGCTAACGATAAATATTTACTTTTACATTTCTATGTGAATCAATCAACTGGTAATTGTATAGTCGATGTCGTGGACAGATTGTAACAAATGACATTTTCATTTCCAGACAAAGTTGATTTTTGGTAAATATTTTTCCATAAATTTGCTCAGATTTCTCTTAATTTGCGTTCTTTCAGTCTTGAGAAGTTTCGACTGTGCTTTCAGACGTACTGTGTAACTTTCAATGTCTTGTGATCGGTTAAATTATCGATAACGATGGAATATTGCCTCGGAAACAGTAAAATCTATGGCGGGCGGTTATAATGTCATCTCTTATCGACAAATGAGCGATGAGCTCTGGCTAATTGGTTTTTTTTTATCTTTCAAAATGTATGTCACGACAACCAATTTTTAGGAATTCTTCTTTGCTCAACCTTGTAGGTAGTACCATCGATTGAGATAAATTAATCTGACTGTGTAATGTATCCGTTTACAATCCAACTCCGTCACGCATGCCTTACATTTGGCAGGAGAACGATTTGAGTTTCAACTTTTGAGCAATGAAATAATTGTGTGCGTATCTATCTAGGATGACGATTGACTGTAGGCCATTTGGCGATGCCTACATGTAAAATTGCATGAAACCAACCGTCCAAGTCAAATTGCATGTTAGAAAACAAAAAGTCGAAATAATTTAGAAATCTCTCCCTTCTATATAGTAGCACACAAAAAAACATAGCTAACGCCGACCCGTACGAAACACCTATTCGTATCAAAAGCCTTTACTGTGAAACCCTTCATTTCTTTTACTTCATTCTCTATTGAAAAGCTATTCGCCCTTTAAAATCACTTACATTATCTTTCTTTGCCTTGTTAGCATATACAAATAAATTTCCGGAGGCAATATAGACAGCCCCGTACGAAGTCAACTTTCATAAATTCCTATTTAAACAGCTATATACCGCTATATTTACCTATATTTTCCTATAAATAAACATTTCACAGATAAATATGCTATTATATAGCTCTATATGCCTGTATATAGCTCAATATAGGTGAATATAGATATATATAGATGTCCATATATGGAATGCCTGAAACACCCCACACACATAACAAATTATTTCCATGTTGACAGAAACACTCTAAGTACCATTTTACCCAAGATATATCACTTTTATTAAAATCCAATATGGCCACCGGCAGCCATTTTGTTAGGAGACCGGAAATAGTACCGACGCTTTACTTTCGTTAATACCTTTCAAACAAAAAAAAATTCATGAAATTCGGTCAAAATTTACTCGAGATATTGACAAAATACTCCACGTTCACTGTACGGCCGAGTAGCCAGATAGGAGCTCACTCCAAGAGACCTAGCTCATGCTCCGGAGAACATAATTTCAAATTTTTTTTCCCTGATTGGTACGGTCAATACCTATCTAATAAAGCTAAAACGAACGAAATATGTTCAAATTTGGCCGACCTACAAGCAAAAACTGCTTGCCGCCCTGTGCCTGTTCCACACCAAGGGGTCTAACTCACGGGTCGGTCATCCGATTTCCATAAACTTTTTTTATGTCGATCGGTATTGTAAAAACCTTTCATTTGACGTATCACTTACAAGTGTAACGTTTGAATGTCCGGAGATATCTTCGAAAAACCGTAAAGCACTTATTGGGCCACAGCTCGGGAAGGGTCGATCCAAAATCACTCATCTTCGAACTTAGCCTGTCTTTTGACATTACCAAACGGGAAAAAAAAGAATTTTCAAAATCGGATGCGTTTTACTCAAGTTATCGTGCAGACGGACAGACGGACAGACAGACAGACAGACAGACAGACAGACAGCAGACAGACAGACAGACGGACAGACGGACATTTTTTTTTCACTGATTTGGCATCTCTAGACAACCACAATAGGTTTCCCCTTACTCAGAGAGTCCAATTCGACGTGTTACGGATGTATGCGTAAACGCATAAGACCCCAGTACTTCGTACGGGTCTAAAAAAACGTTTATTAATAGCGACACACCAAGAGGCTGATAAATATTTATTCAATATCTTCATTTTTTGCCGTCCCGTAGATTATTGAAACTTCTCATACAATAGCACTGCAATGATATGAAAAATATTACTTCCATTTCACTATCCCAAAACTTTATTTCAATTTAAACTTTTCATTATAACTAACTGTGGTTCATGTCAAAGTTTTTCATATTTTTTTTTTTCGCTTTTTGCATCAAAGTTCAATATTTAAACTATAACTCTGGCAAATTTCGGTTGAAGTTTCATAACCTCGTTATTTATTTGAATCAACCCAGAAACTTTACATTTACTTTGCAATTTCTTAATATGTTGCTCAAAATGTATATAGATTATAAACGGGCAAAACGGTATTTAATGTCTCGGTCTTTTTTTTCTCTCTCGTTGGTTCAATGGGACGACAATAATTTTATGCAACTTCATCAATGATAGTAATCACATTTTAGAATTCTGTCAATGAACTTTTAAATTAGAACTCACTTGCATACACTGTAGAGAGGCATAGATGAGCAATGAAATTCTTGGTAAGTTCATTACTACGTTAGGTGGAATTCTAACGCAAGCGATCGATTTATTCATCTATTATCGACAGAGTCGGCACAAATTAGCGATGAACTTTGCCTAATGTGGCAAACTGTATGCTAAAACTAATGAAGTAATAGATTCGGTCGAAAATATGTAAAACAGTAGCAGAAACACATTCGGTAATTGCATTTGTGCAACAATTATGTATGTTTGCACTGACACGTTAATAATTTCATTTTTGTCAATGTAACTATACCATACCTTACCAGCAATTACATACACAATTCGACGTCTGCTATTGGATGTTGTCCAAATAATGTTTAACCTACCTCACCTCTTAACGAAGATAAATGATGCTTTTAAGTTAACATTGGGAATATTTCACAAAGATATTATTCGCATATATCTGCAGGCAACAACGCCACTACGTCAAGGTTTGTATTCTAAATATTGAAATTAACACAAAGATGATAATTTCCAAGTTAAATTGGTTGAATGGGTTGTATGTTCACTATTGATTAGGCAGTAATGTTAGGTTGAAAATGCTTAAATAGTCATTTGAAATTGTCGAATAATATATGCGAGAAACGTTTTCGAAATTTACCGAGTCGATTAAGAACACATATCTTTTTCGAGTTTTTTCCACCATCGATTAAGAACGTTTAATTTGTGTTTAACAGGCCCGTACTACCTGTCGAAAACGAATCAATCGAAACGCTGTGACTCATCGAATTCAATTATTTTTTAATTTTAAACGATCCGCCGAAATGGAACAACGGCCAAATCCAATGATCGATCTTATTCAATGAAAATTAAGGAAAAAGACTTTCCAATCCATTCCAAACATGTTTGTGATAGGAGTAAGGTGTCATTCACAAAGTGTGACGACTCGTTCTGTCACATTTTAAACCATGTATTGCATCACTTTCACGCAGGGACTAATTTTGAGAAAACGTTTTTTCAATTTTCTCAAAATTTTTAAATTTTCTCAAAAATTTTCCAAAATTTTCTCAATTTTCCTAAAATAATTTCTCAAAAATTTTCCCAATTTATTTCAATTTTCCCAAATTTTTTCAATTTTTCCAAATTTTCCCAAATTTTTTCAATTTTTTTAATTTTCTCAAATTTTGAGAAAATTGAAGAAAAAAAATTCCAAAAATTTTCTCAAATTTGTCCTAAATTTTCTCAAAAATTTTCCGTAAATTTTTTCAATTTTCCCAATTTTCCCAATTTTTTTCAATTTTCCCAATTTTCCGAATTTTTTTCAATTTTCCCAAATTTTCTTAATTTTCTCAAATTTTCTCAAAATTAGTCCCTGCTTTCACGAGATACTTTTGAAATTCACTAACATTTAAAGGTGAGACGAACATCCTAGGATCATTATATTTAGTTCACTAATGTTACATACCAATCAAATGCCAACGCTATTGATCTACCATTACCGACAGAAGAAAGGTATTCTAATATTTCGTTCACGAGTTTTTAAAAAGTTGGAGCGAGGGGTTTACCACTCAGAAAGTTGATGTATTTTTGGAAAACGGTCCAACACGAGATTGAACTTCCATCGAAAGGAATTGCGAGAAAATACAGGATTCCCAGGAGTCGATAACCCCTTCGTTTTGAGTGAAAAAGAAATGATCGGATTACTGTTGTCTTAATGTAGGATCTGTGTTTTGTACGACATGTAGAACATGTTAACTCAGTTTCGATTGTGCTTTAAAGTGTTAGCGTCCTTTTTTATGAAGAAAAGGGTCAACGAAATCCAAAGAAAATGCTTTTCTGCGTCGGTGATGTGGGCAATGTGAAAGAGCCATTTCCGTAACAAAAGGAGAAGGTGTCATAACTGTAATGCGAAGGGTTACAGTAGAAAGACCAATCGTCCCTTATTATGCAAATTAGAAATTTTCGACGAAAAACGTAGATATGAAGTTTCACTTTCTGAATTATTTTTTCAGACGAAATCGAACCTATTCTTCCGAAAGACGGAAGAGAAACAAAAATAACAATGGAACGTACATCCCATATAATATCGCATTAACAACAGTAGTCTACGTTTAAATCACCGATTCTTTGCCAAAGTCATTAAACTTCAGCGAAAAAGTTAAAACTTTTAACATCTTCAGTTCATAAGCTATGAATCAGAACGGGGGCATGAATCATCCGACGTTAAAAAAATAAAATTACATTAAATAAAACCACAAAACCACACACATCAATACCTAGAAGCCATTACAATATCTCTTCCGAACACACTAAACTACCGCATCGAATGGGAAGCAACCTAACACAAAAGTATAAAATCCACAAAACGACCAAAAGAAAATTGTTAGTCAAAACTTCAGCTATTTCTTTTCGCGAGCAATTGCATATAAGAAACACGTACATTCGGGAACTGAATTAACCAGATTTTCAACTAAAAAGATTGGTTTCTAAAGTTCGTTTTTTTATTTCATTTTACGTAAAGTAAATGCACCATTTCATTTGAACGAAAAGGGGTGTAGAACCGAAATAAGTTGGAAATAAATATAATAAAAAAACAGGAGAAGAAAAAATCGGCTAAAATCAATGGGTAGGTAAACGAATATAATGTTTTATAGAAGTGAAACATCCACTACACACATGTTCTATGTCTGTCGAATAAATACACTTGAAAAATATTTAAAAAAAAAATGTTTTTTGGAACTTGGCAGAAGTGAAAATAATCGGATATCGGTTGAAATAAAGGGGATGGAATAGATCGAGAGGAAGCTCACACATTGAATGGTGAATGGGGCTACGATGTTGGAATATTAATTTGTTCATTTTTTTTTTCTTTACTGGGTTATCAAACCGAGTTTACCACTATAGCAGACGTAAAGAAAAGTTCGGTTTTTTTTTCTTCTTTTTTTCAAATTTATTGCTATTTTGCTGTGTTACGGTTACGGTTGGAAATATACTTTTTTATTGCTATTACAGTTCAATATTTTATTTTTATTTTGATAATCCCATCGATTTCGAAATTTATTGTTAAAAGATTAAGTATCTTTGCCACTTTGAGACGGCAATTGTATATATAGAGGTGAATATCGATGCGAAACCATTCACGAATAAATTGTGTGCATTTCAAAATAAATTACATGATTAAATATTATACAGAAGCACGAACGGATAAAAATAGCCATGATGCAAAAACAAAAAAATAAAATTGTAAAATGTATACAAGTAGCAACGCTCCACTTACCGTTAATTGATGTAGTAAATGTGAAGCTCTCTGACATTTCACTCCAACCGTAGCGATTTCTGGAAGAAAGATAATTTCATTGTTGATGACATTTTGTATAACATTCACATTTGGTAACTTTATCAGCCCTTGTGTATATTCCTTTTTATGGATACAAAGCCAGTCGATAGAAGTTGACTCTACCTTCTACATACCTTGTTTCTTTCCGTAAAATCTATCTTTTTTAGAAAAGAAACCAAGCCAATGTAATTGTGCCACGTTCCGTCTCAATTTTCATCATTTTTTATCATAAGAGAATGTAACGAACCATCTCCATACATTCCACCCACAGTCTACATAGACCCATTAAATTTTGAAAGATTTTTACTTTTTTTCATAAGAATGGGAATTTTATCGGCTTTCTCAATAGTTTAGAACAATAGCTTAGCGCCGTCTAGGTCGTAAAATAAATTTGTAAAAAGACATACTCAAATGAGCAGTCCCTGTGGGGTCCAGCGTTTAACAGCGTTTGAAACAGATTCGTCGTTAATTTCCTTTGTCTTCAAAATTTTGGATATTTTGATCTAGACTCGAACCCGATTATTTATGTAAGTGGGTGCTTGAAACGCCATCAAAGTTTCCACTCTGTTTAACAATCCACGCCATTAGTCGTATAAATTTATACGTCAGAGAGAGCTTTTTTCTTATTTGTTACGATCTGTCAGTTTTTCTATTTTGCCATTTTGTATGGAAATGAAAACTAAAATTGAGATATCTTTGCTGTGTTAAGTGGTTTTTCATATTTTTTTGGTCAAAAATGTTTTAAAATGTGTTTGGAATCGATTAGCATTAACAGATTGTGTGAAAATATTTTTTTCTATTTTGTTATTTTGTTAATGTTAATCGATTCCAAGCACATTTTAAAACATTTTGGACCAAAAAAATAAGAAAAACCACTTAACACAGCAAAGATATCTCAATTTTAGTTTTCATTTCCATACTAAATCGCAAAATAGAAAAACTGACAGATCGTAACAAATGAGAAAAAAGCTCTCTCTGACGTATTATATATTATGCACCTGTTGCCAAGATTGGTATTTTGACGTGTAGGACATTATTGCCCTAGCCGAAGGCGTGGGTCATAATGCCTACACGTCAAAATAACAGTCTGGCAATAGGTGCATATCATATTTTATCTGTCAAGAACAGATATATCGAGATAAACAAAAACTCCCTAGAGGGATATGCTCGAGATTATCGTTCTAGACAGATAATAAATATTATGCACGTATGAAAAAGCGGTCGAGGCTTGCCGAGACGGCTTGTCATACGTGCATATTCTTTTTTATCGCATAAGCGAAAACGAGACAACAAGATATGCGAATGACACTTTGACAATTTACAGAAGTATAATGTTTGTTTACATATCCTAGGTGAATAATTTTTTCGGGGAATCACACCGCGTATGCGATAAAAATTTTTATCGCATAGGGTGTGTGTGTATTGACGTTATACACGACGTACATGACGGTAAACAAATTTACCCTAGAGTGCTAAAGGTTTTGCAAGCAAAATTATGTAACTAAATTGAGATGTTTGCCTACTGCGATAAAATACCTCACTGATATAAGGATGTATATAAGAGCCTCGTACTAATACTCGCGTAAACGCTCGTATGACTACACGGCTCTTATATACATCCTTATAGCAGTAATGTACTAATACGACTAATGGCGTGGATTCATAATCCTCTCAAAACGAAAGCTCCAGAAATGAAAAAAATGGCAGTTCTTCAATCATTTCGGGTTTTCTTTACTATTTTTAATTAATTAGAAGTGATTTTAATCAAATTCCACTTGGGAATATTTGGAATATCGATTTCAATAACAAAATGATGGCCTCAAAGCATCTGTATGCGTAAATAATGTTAAATTCAACATGTTTCGTGCCCAGTGTAGTTTTAAAACGTTATTATCATTCGTTTCATAAATTATTTTAAACATTTTTTTCTGCAATTTGGTGATGAAAGGTCCAAACTTTAACATTTTGCAGTCCAACACGTGTCTCAATGTGAATTCCGTTCAATAATGATTACACAAATTGAGGTTTATTTTATACAAAGGACGCTGTTTACATGAAGCTTCCAACAGATGGCTTGTTCAGTAAGTAGTATGCCGTCTTAAGCCAAACAGAATGTTTTAACCAAGTGGGAAAATGGAGAAGACAAAGTGGGTTCGACACTTGAAATCGATCTTTGGAACATATCTTTGATTGCCCGTCAATCATTGACTTACTAAAGGAAATCTTCCTTTGTTAGCTTTAGAATCACAATAAACAACAGGAATTTCATTTCAACACAATAATACTACCCAATATCTTTCCATAACTTCAATGTCTGAAATTCTTCCAACAAATTGGAGCTAAATAATTACAATTTGAACACCTTTTGTCATGAATGTGAATGTTACGTAACTATAGAAATGCAAAAACAATTGCGTCCTTTAAACTGCAGAAACCGAAAGACAAAGAAAATTTTCCAATCACAAAACTTGAAAGCCAACGGTTGTGCCATTTAGTTGAAACGAACGAAATAATTGGATGTAGTTGTACCGTCGTATATCCATGACGTTGAGTTTCACATAGAAATTGTATAGAAAAAATAAATCTAAAGGAAAGATTCATTGAATAGAAACGATAACTCGAAGTGTGGGATATCGAGGACCCCGATACGCGTATCAAATACGCAAGACAATATTGCAGCTTAATGATGGCAGTCGTTATGATACTATACGTTCTTCTTGTAAAGTATGATGAAGCAAACTGGGTATTTTTTTTTGCAAAAGGATTTCATTGCTGCATTTTTCGAGGGATGAACAACTAATTACAGTTTGAATTTAACCGCCCAATCAGCAGACAAGAGAAAAATATTTTCTAAGATGGAACGGCTGTCCAATTTGAAACATCATATCGCCTTTTACATTTTGAGGCACTGCCTATCGATTCCGAAATTAACATATATACTGAGAACAAGTTGCTGCTTTGACGTTGAACGAGATCTACAAGAAATTGATTTCATTATCAAGCGATCACTTGAAGAAAATGTTAATTCACGTTTAAGCGATGAACAATGGACAATATCATCTTTACCAGTGCATTTTGGTGGTCTGGGAATCAGGAAAGTTACGGATGTGGCACTACCAGCTTTTTTAGCTTCCATAAATTCAGTGATTGAGCTCGTCAACATGATGTTACCACAAATTTCAGATGAGTCAATCGTTGCAAATTATATGGAATGCTTATCTAAGTGGTCATGTATGAATGAGAGTAATCTCCCAGAAAACAAAGAAAATCAGAAAGCTTGGGATCTCATTATCATCAACCAAACAGTCAATTCTCTACAACTTTCAACCGAAGAACAAAAGGCACGCTACAATGCATCTCTTGCAAAAGAATCTAATGGATGGCTCACTGTCTTACCATCACGACATATCGGAACTTTACTTGATGATAACACTTTCCGAATCTCGGTTGCATTACGTTTGGGCTTAGACATATGTATTCCTCATCAATGCAAATGTGGACGCCAAGTGGAGAAAAATGGAATACACGGATTGTCTTGTATATATAGTACCGGTCGTCATGCTTGTCATAGCGATTTCAACAACATCATACACAGAGGTGTTCAATCTGCTTATTTTCCATCGAAATTAGAGCCGCCACTGTTTCGAGACAACGGAAAGAGAGCAGACGGAGTCACTTTAATACCATGGAGTCATGGCAAAATGCTCGTATGGGACGCAACTATCCGTGATACACTTGCTCCTTCATATCTTCATTCTTCTTCGTTAAAGACAGGCAGTTTGGCAAATAGAGCAGCGACGGAAAAAAGAAATGATTATAAAAAATTGATATCGGACAACTACATCTTTCTGCCTTTCGCCTGCGAGACATTGGGACCATGGTGTGAAGAAGCTGTTAAATTCATCGATAAATTAGGAAAACTGATTCACGTAGTTACAGGGAAAAAAAGATCGAAGCAATACTTGAAACAGCGAATGAGTATTGCCATACAAAGAACCAACGCTGCAAGAGTAATGGGGACGTTTGACAGTACAGCAAAGTTGGATGAAATTTTTTATATTATTTCTAATGATGTATAAATGATATTAATTGTTTGAATAGAAAAAAGATTAAATTTTCTAAGAAACGAAGTTTTCAACGATTAAGACACATTATTGATTATACTCTCACCCCATTGTGATTTTGACCTTTGCTCCTTGTGTAGCCTGTCTCACATTTTTACCGCCGAAGTGACGTTCATAAGAAGCTAATCTTAATTTTTATGAGTCAATTGTTGAGTTATGGAAGAAAAAGACCACAACATGATATTGTTCAGACAAACTCCATTTTCTAAAACTTATAACACTTGTCAGCTAATCAAGTTTTAGAAAAAAACATAGCTAACGCCGACCCGTACGAAACACCTATACGTATCAAAAGCCTTTAATGTGAAACTCTTCATTTCTCTTACTTCATTTTCTTCTCTGCTGAAAAACTATTCTCCCTTTAAAATCACTTACATTAACCACTCTTTGCCTTGTTATCATATACAACTAAATTGCCGGAGGCAATATAGACAGCCCCGTACGAAGACAAATTTCATAAATTCCTATTTAAACAGCTATATACCGCTATATTTAACTATATTTCACTGTAAATAAACATTTCACAGATAAATATGCTATTATATAGCTCTATATGCCTGTATATAGCTCAATATAGCTGTATATAGGTATATATAGATGTCCGTATATGGAATCCTGAAACCCCACACACATAACAAATTATTTCCATGTTAACAGAGACTCTCTAAGTATCATTTTTCCCAAGATATTTCTATTTTACTAAAATCCAATATGGCCGCCGGCAGCCATTTTGTTAGGAGACCGGAAATAGTACCGACGCTTTACATTCGTTAATACCTTTCAAACAAAAAAAATTCATGAAATTCGGTCAAAATTTACTCGAGATATTGTCAAAATACACCACGTTCACTATACTTCCGAGTAGCCAGATAAGAGCTCACTCCAAGAGACCTAGCTCACGCTCCGGAGAACATAATTTCATAAAAAACTGCTTGCCGCCCTGTGCCTGTTCCACACCAAGGGGTCTAACTCACGAGTCGAACATCCGATTTCCATAAACTTTTTTTTTGTCGATCTGTATTGTAAATACCTTTTATTTGACGTATCACTTACAAGTTTAACGTTTAAATGTCCGGAGATATCTTCGAAAAACCGTAAAGCACTTATTGGGCCACAGCTCGGGAGGGGTCGATCCAAAATCACTCATCTTCGAACTTAGCCTGTCTTTTGACATTACCAAACGGGAAAAAAAAGAATTTTCAAAATCGGATGCGTTTTACTCAAGTTATCGTGCAGACAGACAGACGGACAGACGGACAGACGGACATTTTTTTTTCGCGGATTTGGCATCTCTAGACAACCACAATAGGTTTCCCCTTACTCAGGGAGTCCAATTCGACGTGTTACAAACGTATGCGTAAACCTATAAGACCCCAGTACTTCGTACGGGTCTAAAAACGAGTGGCTTCACCGTTGTTATCCTACGCTTTTTTACGCCATCACCTATTTAATGTGGATGTCATTATTGCTTAACCAATCCAGGATGTATGTACTAGGAGTAAAACTAGTAGGACTAGAAGATCTGGTTCTTCCTACAATGCTTTTGCCGGTGAACCGTGTGAAAGCTCTATACTCTACTTATTTAAAGCATCTACGTAAGAAAACGATGCGATGTTCCGTTAAAATTTAAACTTAATCTGAACACGTTATCCTACCGCTGGTTCCACTGTCAATCTTACAATCCATATGCATCCAATATCCAATACTTAAAAGTCTACGCAGTATAAATCCACCGCTTAAACTACTTAAAATTGATGAAATATTAAAACATGCCGCATCAAGTCGTCATATATAACACCGTCAATGCATAAAGTCAATTAGTACGAATAAATTCGATTTAAACTGAAACTCATTGCGAGATGAAAAGAAAACGTACCCCCTCATATCAAAATGTATATTGACTGGTATTCCGACCACCCAATTACATGGTTATCCAACGGATAAATTCTTTGTTCATTTCTAATTTGTGTAGAATTCATTTACCAATTACCTTGCTTGTACTTTCGCTTCATATTGTTGATCAGCATCCAAACCTCGTATCATATAACTCATCCCCTGTGTATAGTGATGAGATAATGGAACAGCTGGTAGCACAACATCACGCCAATCGTTTCGCCAATGCATCGAATTTCCGTAACCCCGATGGGTGTAAGTTTGAACACTTTGATGTTGTTGCTGAAGTGGCTGAGATTGCTCAATAGCATTTTCGACGTCGTGTCCTTGCGGTAACCTTCGGTAAAATAATTTGAATTCTTCTATCGGTGTGTGCGATTCAACGGTCCATGAGATATTGTATCTGTACATTTTGCGATGTGAAAGAAAAGAAAAATGAAATTATATTTAACGCGTTATAATTGCCTACCCTCATAAAAGTCACTCAAAGGAAATTTATTTTTATTTGAACAGAGACATAACTTAATATAAGAAAAAGAACTTTTTTTTTTTGCTCTCTCGTCCGACCTACATTAAGATCCTTGAGTCTATACATACAAGAATGATATACACACCAGCTACGCTACACAGCTATTAGCTTTTACACGGGATGGATGGGAAAGAAAATGTTTTTTCAAACACATACCTGTCTTTATATTGACTAACTGGAGCTGAACGAAAAGTTGCTGTGTTTGGTTTTCCGGTTAGTTGTACCGTTTTTCGAGTTTTTCCTAGTGGATTTTCCGCTACACATGAATAGACAAACAATTTAATATCATTCTCACAGAACCAGCTTGCTGTTTTGAGCACACAACAAAAAAAAAAGAAGAAGAAGAAAGAATCGTACGTACCGACACATGAGTAGTTACCGAAATCTTGTGGATGAACTTTTCGTATTATAAGTGTGTGACGTGATCCTCGGTTTTCCATTATATGTCGTTCCGTTGTATCTAATTGCATAGTCTCCTTAAACCAAATTACCTGAGAAAGAGAAAAACGTGCCATGTTTTCGTAAATGATATTTAGGATATAGAGATGTTACAATGAATAGTTTATTACGGTGTTTAACAGCGTTTATATGTTCTGCGGTAAATTGATGTTCGTTTTAGATTTGAAGTGTGAGAGTAAAAGATTTAATGGACTATAATCGACGATTAATTATTTTAGACGGGGAATTAACAACTCGTAATCTTTAATGCTTCCAGTTTCAAGTTTATTATTTGACTCGACGATGGTTTGCTTTTGCTTCAGTTTTTTCTGCTCATAACAATGCTAAAAAGTGAAATGAATTTTCAATATAAAGAAATGATCAAGGATGTGGAGGGTGTTGTTTTCCAGCAACTGATTTGGTAATTGTATGCTGGCCCATTACTCAACTAATAATCAAGCGAGAATAAGCCCAAAAATCCACCTACCCAAGGACGACACATTAACATAACACCAGCACGGAAAGTGTAAATTCGCTCTACAATGTAGTTGGACCCAGAGTATAAAGGCTTTATCGACCTTCATCGGGTCGCAGATGGAGCTTGGAAGATCAATGGTACAGATGGTAAAAACCCAAAATGGTTTTAAATTGAAGAAATTGAAGAATGCAATTGATAACTGAAAATTTTCGTTGCGTGGTGTGGTGTGCGTGACAAGTTGAATATTCGAATAATTGACTTGTCAGGACCATCCCATCAGATCTTCCAACATAGATTTTATTTTCAATTGCATTTGAGTTTCAAAAACCAAACTTTTTGGCTCCATGAAACCATCAGTAGCCTAGAGTTTTAGTGGAAAAACGAGCCATCAGAACAGTCGGAGCGTTTGCTGCGACTGAGCCCCGTACAAACCCGTATATCTATTGCGTACGTGACCCTAGTGCGTCTGTCACCCTACTTTGACCGTAAGCCTATGCGCCGGTTAAAGTAGTTAAAGTAAAATTATTATGTAATGTGTACATACATCTTAGAAATTGCGCATAGCGCAATTACGAAGCCCCGTACGACGTTCCTTTCAAATAAAACAAAAATTTCAAATAGCCCTAAAATTTTAATTTATTGAGTATAAATACACATAGGGCCTAGTATCGGCCTCAGTCCGAGGATCCAAATTTAATTTGTTTTTTCAACTACATTCTATTCGGCCTTTGATTACCTTCCAAATGAAACAAAAATTACGAAAAACGGATGAAATTTGCTCGAGTTATATGTAAAATACGCATAGGGCCCTATAGCGGCCTTAGTCCGAGAACCCAAATTTAATTTTTTTCAACAACATTCTATTCGGCCTTTGATTACCTTCCAAATGAAACAAAAATTACGAAAAACGGATGAAATTTGCTCGAGTTATATGTAAAATACACATAGGGCCCTAGTAGTGGCCTTAGTCCAAGGACCCAAATTTAATTTTTTTTTCAACAACATTCTATTCGGTGTTCGATTATCTTTCAAATGAAACAAAAATTACGAAAAACGGATGGAATTTACTCGAATTCTATGTAAAATACACATAGGGTCCTAGTAGCTTTTCACTTCTAAGGCCCTAACTCACGGTCCACTCACCCGATTTTAAAAAACTTTCTTTTCCTGGATTGGTATTGACAATACCTATCATTTGCCGTGTCATTTACATTTCCATCGTTTATTTTGCCATAAATATCACCAAAAGACCTTAAATCACTTAGGTGGCCCCGAATATGCCCATCTTCGAACTTAGCCTCACTATTTTGACTATCTTTCAGGGAATTTTTTTTTTTTTTGAAATCGGATTTGATTTACTCAAGATATCGACGTGACAGACAGACGGACAAACGGACAGACGGCCCAAATTTTTATTGCGGATTCGTCATCTATGAACATAGGCAAACACTTTGCCCTTACCGTCTGCTTCGAATTCCATCAATTACACACGGCATCGTAATCCTATAAGCCCCTTCGTACTTCGTATGGGGCTAAAAAATTAATGCAAAGTGATAGACTTACGTTACAATATATCACTATATTTACTGTATGTGCACAATTCAATATAATTTTGTTATTATTCAAAAATGCGATAATAAGATGTTTTTCCTTCTTCCAATTTCCAAAGATTAGTAATTCAGTTAACATGTCTGGACTTTATCAACAAACGAAGCTTAAACTAAGAAGAATCAAAAGGAAGCATACACCCACACAACCGAAACGGGGAAGAGAGAGATAGGGATACAGAAAAAAGTATTTTCAAATTTTCATTGATTTTTCCTATTGTCGTGTGTGATATCAAATAAGGATAATAATGGGATAACGCCATAACGGATATCGGATCATCATTGTTAAATCTTTTATTTTCATCCGGTCATATTTTTATACGAAAAATGAAAATTGGTTTACAGCATCCAATATAAAAAGCATATAACTTGTGCTATTGTATGGGTGATTTGAAAATTTCAATTTCGATTATTTCCCATGAAAGCTCTATGAAATATGAATGATAGATAAATATCTGATAGATATATGAACTATTACGGCTGCGCTAATAAACTTTGCAGCTATGGCTTTTGGGACACGATACACATGACACGATTTTTTTTTTCATTACTCATTTGCTAAAAAATTTGCGTTAAAAACATCATTGTTTTGGTATGGTAAATATGTTGATGAAAAAACGGAATCTATCTAAAGACACACCGATTTTTTCCATTTTTACTCAAAGAGAAACCCATAAATGCGGAAAAGAAGATTAGTTGAATCCAGCCAAAACTGGATCCTTTAACAAAAGGATTACTGAAACGATCTTTAAGCTCACAGTGTGAATCAGAATCCATCTGTATTCAATGCAACGGAAATTTATTGAAAATTTTAACAGTTCTTGGATGGTTCTGATGTCCTAGCATTATTGATTGTCGTTTTACTTTGCTGCATCAACAATATATTCATCAAAGATATCTAACAAAAAGCTATTCAAAAGGTCAGTTGAACAGTTGACGTGGCATTTAAGTAAATTGTCGTAAACTATACAAATTGGGTGTATGACGATAAGTAAATTAACGTAAAAGATCCTTACGTTTCTGCAACTGCGCTGCTAAGACAGAACTTTTTCATGCGTGATTTGGGTGGCGATCGAAGGGTCTTTTTTTCTCTGGTTTTCTATGTTTTATTTTTCACCACTAGTGGTGAAATGGATTTTCATATATCCTTTTCGTCACTTGTGGTGAAATGGATTTACTTTTCACCACTCCTTCTGAACACCTGAACCACTAAACGTAAATAAAAATTCTGCCCTGACCACATTTCGAACCACCGACACCAAAGCCCAGAGCAACACCTCTAACCATTCGGCTATTGAGATATATAATCGCAGTGAACCAATTTTTGCAGCGTACATAAATGCAGTCTACTTGATCGTTGATACCATATTTGAGCCCGTTGGGATCAGTAATAGGTCTGTTCCATCTGTCAAAGTGACGTTTTAAACGTCAAATATTAGAAACTCTGCAAAACGGTCGATAATTGAGTTGATTCTTCCTTATTTTTTTTAAAATCCATTTAGTGAAAAAGAATTAAAGAAAAATCAACGAAATTACTGACCATTTGAAAGAATTTCTTTTGTTCGACGTTTAAAACGTCACTTTGACACATGGAATAGACCTACTTTTGATCCCAACGGACTCATTTCGCTCATACAGTATTTCAAAAGTTCATTTTTCGCAGCTGGTTGCAGAAAACGTTGTATGCAACACGTTGCGAAAATGGTAGTTTTTGTCACTAGATGTGATGTTATCAAACGAGAAGCGACTAGTTACATAAATTACTATTATCCAACCAACGGTGTATGACTTCTATAATACTCCAGCTACTATAATTTACGTAAACTTATACGCAATTAGAGTATAGAAGAGTCACCTAAAAGTAAATGACAAACAATTTCCTTCTGGTATACATCCAATAGATTCACACAGACAATTTTCTTCACTCATTATCTATTATTCGAGGTCAATAAATTATGGGGACAGCGTCCCGACTCAAGTAATGATTGCTCTTAAATATTTAATTTCGTATCGATTATGACTTCATGACGATGATTTTTCGATAAATCAAACGATAGAACGATTACATAATTACCACATAAGTTACACTCGGCTTTACACAACGGTAAATACATCAATCACGAGTGTTTGACAACGAACGCTTTTCAACGGCTTTAAAAAAAAAGTCGTTTCCCGAAGGCCAAACACATAATAATCAAAGAAATGCAAAGAATAAAAACGAGAGAAACGTTTGGATTAAATTAACCATTAAATAAATCTTTTATAGAGATACTTAACCTAAAGCTTACTTGATGCTCTGAGAGCAGAGTTTTTTTTTCCTCTTTATTTCTTAAACATAAATAAATCTCAAGAAACACGTGTCGTGCTGGTCCACCGCTAGTAAAAAAAAAAACATTTTAAAAACCTATAGATTCTTGATATAGCGATACGTTTGTGATTTTTGTGATTTTCTTCTGTCCCTATGTCTTACACATCCAATAGGAACTTAACAAACAAACAACACAATTTACTTTTTCCTTTCAATATGGCTGCATATATATAATAAATCCATCTTGACACATGTCCTCTTAATCGAATTTAAAAATGTGTGATTTGCTGTTTGTCTTCCTTTTATTTATTTTTTCTTCTTCTCTTGATGGAATTACATATAATGCCCTGTTTGTACCTTCCACTTACAACGGCAACAACAACAACAACAACAAAACACAACACACACTTCATATGCCAACCGAGTCGAATATGTTTTCCACCATGACCCAGCTTTTTCCATCTCAGAAACATTTTCTATAAAGCGAAAAACCTTTCCATCTGAAACTCGGATGGATATGTGTAAATAAAATGGGCAAAAGATGGCCAGGGTAGATAGAAGAAAATAAACAGCACAAAATAGGAAACAGAAAAGCATTATTATTTTAGTCCATAAAACACTTCAATTCATGTTGATGGGGGGTTTTTCGTTGTAATTAGTACCAGCCATAAAATCTCGAGATTTATTGCTATGAAAGCGATGGAAGAGGGCAACGTATTTATATATAAAAATAACATTCGTTGAACTTTCCATCCAATGCCATATCCAATTGAGTGTTTGTATAAGGGTAGTAGCGTATTGAAAATTAATTGCGTATTGTTTTTAGAATTTTTTCGTCGAAACAGAATTAAAACTGAATATAAATAAAGTGGCAAAAAGGTTGAAGTAAATCAATAGGGCTGCGAAATGCTTTTATTGTTATTTGGAAGTCAATATCGACAATTGTATCTATCTTCAAAGAGAGAGAGAGAGAGAGCTAGAAAAAAAACTTTTGGTATGAGATAAATATTTCATTGAAACGGTATTTTGTCTTCTCTGTATTGTTTGAATTACACACACGAAATGCTGAGAGTAGATTTTTCGAATTGCAGTTTTTGAGGGACCGCGACAATTTATTGCACCCAGATCGTGCGACGTAGAAAATTGTTTCAGACCATTCATTGTTGCAGTTACATCCGTATAATGTATATAATATATACATGCAGCTAGTTGATATCCTACAAAATATTAAATGCATAAACCTGATGCCACAACCGAGCCAACAAAATGTAGTCTCAGTTCGAAATTATTCAATTTGTAATTAATTTAAATTTTAGAGCAATATCCGCAATACTAGTTCCACCTAACCAAATTACATCCAATTGTTATTCCCCGGAAAGTCAATGAGTAAGATAGATTACCTTAATTATCTCAACTACACTAAACTTTAACATGTGCTTTGCCATGTTTCGGTCTGAAATGAAAGTCAAAAACAGATTTGCACATATTAGAGCGAAAAATATTACCGACATTGAACTGATATATACATTCAATTCCGAGTTCGGACTACCATTAAGCGGCTGGTGGTCTAATTTGAAAATAAAATGTCCAAAGTGTTACGCATCAATCATTGAATGATGTATACGAAGTAGATTCAGTGCGTTTGTTACATGACAAACGAAAGATTACCGGTGTGGTGTAAAGTTGTTCATTGTTATTCAGTGTAAGGGCCGTAAGGGTAGTCAAAATCTGGTTAGAGTTCGCAAATTTCTGATGTTTTTGTTGGATGAAATGTAAACGGTCCACAGTTTACCCATTAGTTATTCGCTGACGACAAGAATATCACCAGTAAAATCAACGAATCAGTCACTTTGACCTATGGATATTCAACAATATCACCAGTTGGGCAAATGATGGAAATGGTAGTTCTTACGTCTTCCACACAAGAAGTGGCGCCGTGAAGTAAAGCTGACTCTTCCTCATGTTTTTGAGTAATAGTAGATTACGTTGGATGCTGCGAAAGTGATTCATTACACAAGGACACAATTTTGTGATACGAGCAAACTCACGAGTAAGTTTTTGAGCAACAAGCTTCGGTAACTGTTTTCGAGGCAAGTGTAGAGTTTGCATATCCGAGCCGAAGGCGAGGTATGCAACTACACTTGTCGAGAAAACAGTTACCGAAGCTTGTTGCTCAAAAATACGAGTGAGTTTGCGAGTTCTACAAAATTGTGTCCGAGAGCAATGAATTACGTCGCAGCATCCAACGTCTGGTTTATTGCCTACTCATGCGAAAATTGACTATTACACGGCTGTTCTGCAGAAATTTTACATAAATTTAGTATCTCAATAAACCAACACCAACAAAACAAAAATAAATCTGTTCTTCCGATAAAACGTTTACAAACAAATCTAGTGTACCGACGAAATCGGCTCACACGTCTCCTAAAAAATTGATCCCGAAAACAGCACTCGTGTTACATTAGTATTGTCGCAACAGTAGTTACAATTGCGTTGGTGACATGTTGACATTGAATAGTTTTTCGCAGTTAGTATCGATGAAGACGCATTGTTTGTGCAATTATTTTGTTAGTCCTTGTTAATGTTTTCAAAAAAATGTGCAACAAAGTGTAGTGTTTGTAAGCAAAAGCATTAAGTGTTACAAGTGAAAAATACAACGAAATGTGTGGCCATAAAGTGTTTATTGTTACAATAAATATGGCCGACAATTCTGTGTTGCTAATTCTTCTAAAAGTATGTTGTAACCAGATTACTTGCGTAACAAGTTTTTCTGTGTTCATCGATCAATAATTTTACCGAAAAAATGTTATTTTAGCGACATTTCTTACATTCTTTTTCGATCGATCGATTCATTCAACAAAAAAGATAAAATGAAAGCAAAGCAAATTTTACTTGAAAGAACTGTCAACTTGAAATAAACCCCAAATATCCCTAGTGTAATGGTTCACTTTCGCAGGGGGTAAACAGCCGTGTAATAGTCAATTTTCGCATGGGGCAGGCAATAAAATCACTTTACTTCAGATTTACCATCATTTGTGAAAATTTACCAACACTCTGTAAAATGATTGAAAAATTTCGGCGTGACGTTTTGAATGTGCGAACTTAAGTTTCTGTTTTCTGAGTGTCGATTTTTTACTGTAACCAGCGTTTATCTATTATTTCTTTCTGGCCATATAGAGAACGACGCATGGGCGACGGATTGTGTCAAAATTGACATTAGAACCATTTAGAACAAAAGAATTCTGTCAACTTTGACACTAAAGTCCTCGAGGCCTCGAGTACAACTTCAACAATCATAGTATTATTCCATACAACACTTGAACACTTGACAAAGGTTATAAGACAAATTTAACCGTTAAAAGCATTAAGATTGCCGAATATGATGATCTAGCATTTTATGCTCTGGCACAATTACTATTGCATTCTAACACGTTCATATCGGGCCCTGGACATGGACGTCCAATTGAGTTGACGCACAACCTGTGGCTGTTCAATTATTTGAATTTATGTTAAAATTTTAATGATCTGTGTGGGATAATCGGTGCTTAAAAACCCATTGTTTTGTACAAATTTTATGCATAATTACTGTGCATACACACACACTCATCGCACGCAATTATGTTGTGACGCGTAGAATGCTATACAAATATATGTACAAATTATACATTTCTCTAAATTACAAGATAAATGGAATATGGGAACGTCCATAAAACCCATCAGACATTTAAAAAAAAAAAAATTTCGACCAGTGTCTGACTTTGTGGAATCACACACTCTTTCTACGGGTTGACGGGAGTTTACCTAAAAATATTCGAAATACTCGCTAAAAAGTGAAATACGCAATATTTTCTGATTTGAGAGTTGTTTCGGTTTGTAATTGTTCCTCCGTAAATTTTATTTAAACAAATGAAAATCTAGATTATTTTCTAAATTTTTGCTAGAAATGCTCATGCGAAATACAAATACAGATTTTGGGTACGTGTACTCTTCGGTATGAACAAAGACATCTGCTCCTTCTACAGATTTTTTCCCGTTTTCCGGAAACGCCAACCCCGATCATAGCTGTTGGGATTTATGGATGTTCCCACAATATTTCAATTTTAACACAATTATTTTTTAGACCCGTACGAAGTACTGGGGTCTTATAGGTTTACGCATACGTTTGTAACACGTCGAATTGGACTCCCTGAGTAAGGGGAAACCTATTGTGGTTGTCTAGAGATGCCAAATCCGCGAAAAAAAAATGTCCGTCTGTCCGTCTGTCCGTCTGTCTGTCTGCACTATAACTTGAGTAAAACGCATCCGATTTTGAAAATTCTTTTTTTCCCCGTTTGGTAATGTCAAAAGACAGGCTAAGTTCGAAGATGAGTGATTTTGGATCGACCCCTCCCGAGCTGTGGCCCAATAAGTGCTTTACGGTTTTTCGAAGATATCTACGGACATTTAAACGTTAAACTTGTAAGTGATACGTCAAATAAAAGGTATTTACAATACCGATCGACAAAAAAAAAGTTTATGGAAATCGGATGACCGACTCGTGAGTTAGACCCCTTGATGTGGAACAGGCACAGGGCGGCAAGCAGTTTTTGCTTGTAGGTCGGCCACATTTGAACATATTTCGTCTGTTTTAGCTTTATTAGATAGGTATTGACCGTACCAATCAGGGAAAAAATTTATGAAATTATGTTCTCCGGAGCGTGAGCTAGGTCTCTTGGAGTGAGCTCTTATCTGGCTACTCGGAAGTACAGTGAACGTGGTGTATTTTTGACAATATCTCGAGTAAATTTTGACCGAATTTCATGAATTTTTTTTTTTGTTTGAAAGGTATTAACGAATGTAAAGCGTCGGTACTATTTCCGGTCTCCTAACAAAATGGCTGCCGGTGGCCATATTGGATTTCAATAAAAGTGATATATATTGGGAAAAATGGTACTTAGAGTGTTTCTGTTAACATGGAAATAATTTGTTATGTATGTGTGGGGTTTCAGGGATTCCATATACGGACATCTATATGTACCTATATACAGCTATATTGAGCTATATACAGGCATATAGAGCTATATAATAGCATATATTTATCTGTGAAATGTTTATTTATAGTGAAATATAGTTAAATATAGCGGTATATAGCTGTTTAAATAGGAATTTATGAAATTTGTCTTCGTACGGGGCTGTCTATATTGCCTCCGGCAATTTAGTTGTATATGATAACAAGGCAAAGAGTGGATAATGTAAGTGATTTTAAAGGGAGAATAGTTTTTCAGCAGAGAAGAAAATGAAGTAAGAGAAATGAAGAGTTTCACATTAAAGGCTTTTGATACGAATAGGTGTTTCGTACGGGTCGGCGTTAGCTATGTTTTTTTAATTGGTTTAAACGGTAACAAGGAACTTGTTGAAGTGGTTGTAAAGAGTGAAATGATTGAATTTGAATAAAAAATCATTTTCCAACAATGAAAAGAAGATTTAAAAATGATTTTTCATATTAAAATAAATTCATATTCAGAAGAAGTCTGTCATAAATTAATATTATAAAACACACCGCACTAATTACGCTTAATGAGTCAAGCTGTGTGAATGGATTTATATGTAGGTATAACCGAAGTACACCGATTTCACGGTATATTTTCCAATAAGCCTAATAAACATTATTATGTGTTAAATTAGACTAGACATAATATGTAATGCAAAGTGTATCGGACATTAAATTCATGCAATGTCTAATCAGTGTTGTAGGCATACTATAATAATATAATAATGAAACAACACGACACAAATTATTGTAATCCAGCATTATTAATAATGCAAGGATATATATTTAATATGTGTGTACCTTGTTAAGGTGGGTTAGAGTTAATTGTTTTGATAGTTAATGGAGCCAGTAGTACATGGAATGGAAAAGATTTTTGAGGTTTGTAATGTTTTTGGGGCTATAATTATTGTGTTCCAATTAAATATTAAAAATATTTGTAATAAATAATAGCCATTGTCACCAGTGTCACTGGGTGCACTTTGCTTGCGTTAATTCACTTCATATGGTTAACACACTAGTGGCAATATTGGCAACGTGAAAATACATGCTTTTAACCACTATTCAGAATTGACGAGAAAAAAAAATCGAAAATAAACTGTTCACGTGTGGTGGGTCGCATTCGTTGATTGTGCAATAATCGAGTTACAGCTAAATTAGAAAATTGCTTAGAGTGGTTCGGATTTTATCTTATTTTTTATTGAAACGCAACCTTTTGACTGAAAGGGAATGCTCAATTGATCATAGACGATTTTTTACTCATCAAATTAAACGTGACAAGACCCGAAAAAAATTAGAAAAATATTTATGCAAATTTCCGGTTACCTGAATGATGTCAAACTCGGTCGACCTATTCCGAGCTTTAAACAGTTTCTTAACCTTTCATAGCAGCTTATCATATTATTATCGACAGCAATGTCAAAAATAAGCGAAAGCCTCAGGTAGGTGTGATCTAATAAGGTGAAGAACACGGGAAAACGAATGAAGTAAAAGATTATGTATCAAAAATAGACATCTTCGCTCCACCATATTTGAGCTCAACATCGAAACATGCAGGACACTATTCCGAACTATCAAATCAATTTGTTTTCGTGCCGGTCGCCTCAGAAACTTCTGGAATTTTCGGAAAACTTGCCATGAATTTGATAAAGAAAAGGGAACGTAAAATTGCCGATGTAACAAACGAAAAGCGCTTAACATCTTACTTAATTCAACGAATAAGTGTAGCTATATAAAAAGGAAATGTGGTTTCGATATTAGGTAACAATACCGGAATCGAAAAACCTCGGCGAAATTTTGTATCTATAAATTCTAAAATCTTTCATATTCAAATTAATCTGAAATAAAAACTATCTAATAGTAATCGATTTAACCCTTTGCCGTCCTCAGTCGAACCGAGTTCGACAGCAACACTTTCTGAAATTTTCTATTGAAAAATTAAATTTAAATTAGAAGGCGTATGTTGTAATGGTCATGGTTGTTGCTTTGACATTTTTGATTTGTTGAAAAAAAAAATCAATTCCAATGGATATTGATAGCAGTGACGAAGACAACGAATTTAGCGACGAGGATTGCAATGTCGATGAAGAAGCAGACTCTGATTGGGATTCGGAAGATGATATCCCCCTAGGGAAACGGATTTGGGATGAAGATTCAGACGATGACGCTCCGCTCTCGACACGTATTTGGAAGTCATATAGGGTAGATGACACTGAATTCAAAAAATTTGAATTTACCGTCCCACGACCCGGTTTTCAAATACCACCCGAACAGAGGCCATTGGATCCACTTGGATATTTTCAATTGTTCTTCACAGACGAACTGATTAGCGAGATTGTTGTTGCCACAAACGCATATTCACTTGAAAAAATAAATCGTAAACGACCTCTGCAACGCTTCTCGATTTGGCATGATTGGGTTGATGTTACGGTACCGGAAATGAAGGCGTTCATAGGAGTAATTATGAATATGGCTATCAACCCGAAACCGGAAATAGTTGACTATTTTTCTGAAGATTGGCTTTCCAAGATGCCGTTTTTCACCGATGTATTTGCAAGAAAAAGATTTCTACAAATTTTTTGGATGTTGCGCCTACCTACGGGCACTACAACTTCAACGAAGACTCCAGGTTCGAAAACTCGTTACGTGTCGAATCAAATCATGAACAAGTGTCAAGAATATTTCGTGCCGAACCAAAAAATTGCGATTGATGAGAGTACAGTCGGCTTCAAGGAAGACTGCTCTGGAAATGTTACAACCCACAAAAGCCAACGAAATGGGTCTTGAGAATATATTGTTTGTGTGATTCTGAGACCAGCTACATTTATTGCTTCGTAGTGTATTACGGAAGCACCACAACCAACGGTTTAATTAGATCAGATCAGCCATTCACGTCCCGAATAGTTTTACACCTTATCGATATGTTGTTGTCGAATGCGAAAGGTACAGGCTACCAGTTATACACGGACAGATTTTACACAAGTCCCGACTTAGCGCTGGAGCTACACAAACTAAAACTGCATATAACTGGTACAGTGAAAACCAACCGAAAGAACCTGCCACCAAATTTTAAAAAGCTCAAACTCAAAAAGTATGAGGTCAAGGCGTACCAAAAGTGTTCAAAAATTATGGCATTGTCTTTCTTTGACAAAAGAATAGTGTCAATGGTTAGCACATGCCATAATCCAGACACCGAATTGGTCAAACGGACTTTGAAAAAAGGAGTTTCTGAAACTTACCAAAAACCAAAGGTGATCATTGATTACACTAAAAACATGGGTGCCGTGGACAGAGCCGATCATTATTTTGGTAGCTATGCGTTTACACGAAAAAATGTGAAGTGGTGGCGAAAGTTGTTCTTTTGGTTAGTTGAAGTCGCAATTGTCAATAGCTTTCACCTTTGGACGATTGACAGAACGGAGAAAATGTTACAACCAATGGATCATATACAATACAGGCGAAAACTGATTGAACAGCTTGTTGAAGGTTGCCGAAATCGTTCACGCAAAAGAGGCCGCCCATCGACAACCGATGACGAAGAACGACTCAATGGTAAGCCTCACTTCATTGCGAAAAAGCCAAAGAAAGGTACGAAAGATTGTGCCGTATGTAGCAACAGAAATATTCCAGGTGGCCGAAAAGAAACCTCATATTTTTGTGAAACTTGCACCCGTAAACCTGGATGTCATCCAGGTAAATGCTTCAAGGATTATCACACAAAAAAAGTTATAAGTGAGTTGAGGGCTCATTATTATTATGTATTTATACTAAAACAATGATAAAATCGCAAAATTCAATTGTAAAAAACCGATCTCATAATTGTAAAATCCTAACCACAAAAAATAACACTTTGAACTTATAAAACTATGTAATTTGCCACGTTCAAAAAATAAATGAAAAATCCCAATTTAATCGTGCTCTTTTATCTCCGTACGCTGACCAAATGAAGCATCCTCCCATTGTTTTAGGTTTTATTGTCCTAATCTTTTATCTCACGAGACGGGTTTGTGTACAACACCAGATAGTGTTTGCATTATCTGATCGTTCGTATATTTTGTTCAAACGTGAAGTTATAGACCATGACCATGATTAAACATTTCGTACTTCGATTGTTGAGTTTTATTTTTTAATTAGAACTGTATAGCGAAATTTCTGATAGTTCAACGTTTAGAATATTTAATGTATACACGGACAGATTCAATATTTTGAAACAGAAAAATCAAAGCCATCGTTGATGATTGCAACATAACGTAATTCACAATAGTGACTTACTACTACTATTGTGAATTGCCAATTATAAATATATTTCAAAGGGTTAATGATTATATAGCAATAAGCAAAATTGGCCTTGGACTTGTTTATTAAAAAACGAAACAGTACATACAACATAGAACCTGTGAAACCAACTAGTACCTACAAATAGTAGAGTCATCAAAACGGCATCTGACAGCGTACCGAACCGATGCTTACGAATACAACAGAAATTTGAGCCTGCGTGTTATCTTATCTCACTAAGTAAATACAAACGAATGGAAGCTAGAGCGTGTATGCTAATTGATATGCTTACAAAATGTCTCTGCTCTTCAAGCGAAACAATAACTACTAATTGACCAGCAGATGAACAAAAAAATATGAAAATATTGTGCAATATCATCTATATTGCATATATAAAAAGCTTATGGGCAATTTGATTATGTTGATTAAGTTGACATGATGCTTTTCAATGAAATTTGCTTTTTCAGTGAAATTTGCTTTGAGGTTGTGATTCATGGGGTGCATGAGAAATTGAATAAAAAATATTTTGTCCACTGATTTGAAAAAATAAACAAAACAAAAAAATCAAATGAAAAGTTGTGATAAATGTTTAGTTGAGTTCTAAGCGTTTGTCCATTTGACCGAATATTTTATGCAGAAAATTGAATTATATAGCGGAAAAAATTGAAGACGAACTTAAAAACATCTGGGAAAATATTGACAGATCAAATGCAGGCACACATTGACTGTACAATTTACAAGCAGCTACATTTATTGATATTTTGACATGCACAAAAAGTCCATAAAACTCTGGGTTTTTTTTCCTAAATTAATGTACTTGTTTTCTGAATATTACTCTTGGTAATAGCTTAAAAGTGAAAAGTTTGTTATATTTTTATCGGTAAACTTTGAAAAGCCAAATGGCATATATAGACTAGAGAGGCGAAAAAAAAAGAATGTGAGGAAAATACACAGTGGGAAAATTATATATTTCTTGATGAGAACGGGGATTCGCTTTTTCGTACCCATGTATATTATTATATGATGCATATTGATGGAATATTTTGTTTTCGCAGATGATTCCAGAGTATAAATAAAACAAAAATTGCCTAAAGTTTCGTTCGTTTTTTTTTTCTAAATATATAAAAGAAGAGAATATAAAGCACTTGTTTGCATTATAAAATTTAATGATGTTGTTGAAAGTACACCATAAACTCTTAAAAAAAATCCGTTGAAAGAATAATAATAATAAAAACAACACATTTCCACATATAGTTTCAAGTTTCTACGGAAGAAAAGTTGTTTAATTCCTGTAAAACAAAGAACGTTTTGTTTCGTATTTTGAGGATAAAAACAAGAAATTATCGGGATAAAATGTATAACAATCGACGGTAGAGAAGAGCTAATCAAATAAACATCGAACGCTTCCCCCGAATTTCCTCGTATTTGTTGTGCCATTTTTGCTGTAAAACTTTTAAGATGCTGCATGTTTTCCAATCCATGTGAAATGGCTTAACGACTCGTCCACTGGTAGGTAGGAAGGGTGGCTAGCCAAGTGTAAGACGCCATGTTATATACATTATAGAAAATGTGCGAATGATTTTCTAATATTGCGAAAATTGTGTGTGAAAGTATTTCGTCCTCTTGGACACCGAAGGACTTTTAGATCTCTATTCCAACTATACCAACCATACCAACCCAAAAAAAAAACCTAAATGTCACTCATTTGTTTGTTGATTTTTCCAATTTTCAAAAATCATAAAATGGAATTCTGCTGGTATGTTAATTGTCTGCATGTTTTGTTCGACGCATTGTCAAAGTCCTTAGAAAAAATAAAACGCGCTATATCCACCGATTCGATAATGGCATCGTTCATATTGGTATCGTCATCGCCAGGTTCATCATTCTCAAAATGATTTCTCAAAATCCATTTAAACTGAACTTTCTGCAACTCTTCGTAAAGCTCTCTCAATTCCATTTCGCTTAAATCTCGATTCGTCGATCGTGGATCGTGGAGGTTTCGGTATATTAAAGACTTCATCAACTGTATGAACATTGTTGGCTTCACTTGGTTTCGGGGCCCAACAGTCACTATCGGTCTTTGAAATTTCGTAATAAGGGGCCAACAAAGTTGCCGCAATATGGTGGCAGATCTCTAGCCCTCGAGGACATTCGCATTGAGCAGTCTCAACATCTTAATCATCAGACAGGCGTATCTAAGAACTAAGTTAGCTTAAGGAAGCTATGTCTATAGTTAAAAGGAGCAATCATATGTACCTCAACGGCATATGTACGTTGTTTCATAGAAGCATTCACTTTTCCTCTGATTATTTTGAGATTTCCGTCGAATGCAACCTCTTTCACATTTTTCGATTTAAAAGAATTTTCTCCTCTTTTAAAAAGATTGTGATTATTATTAAAATACAAAATTATCGATGAAAGGGATATTAACGAATCCATTATTCCCAATGAATGAATGAATGAAATTGAATGTAAACAATGGATCACGTCAACAAAAGAATTTGGATTTTTTTTTTACATTGGCAGTCATGACTTTTTCCTGAACGTTAAATCGCCCCCGATGCGTTGCAAAATTTCAAATATTGAGCGGACTGACGGCGTGAACTGCTTGGACACGCAAAGTATACGGTTCCACTACAAGCAGATAATAAGAACTAAACATTTGTATGTCAGTCATGTCAATCAACAATGAAACCGAACTCAATTGAATGTGGGAAGTGTAGGATGTAAAAGTAATGTATCCTACAACCCCATAGTCATAATATAATTGGGCAACTGTATGAACCCTTAAGATAATTCACCAAATTTGGAAGGTAAACGTCACAAAAAATGGACAGTAAAGTACGTTAATTTCGTACTTTGAAAAATACAATTGTAAAAGATTGAGATTTTTACGCTGAAGCTTAGACTGAAACTTTGAATGCTAGAAGTAGTGCTATGGTTGAAATTATAAGATTGAAAATTGTCGGTAAATGTTCTGGAGTAATCAGTATTTGCTCTATTACCATGCATCTCTGGGGAAAAGCAATAAACTTTTTGTATCAATGAAAAAAAAAAATTCCAGTCAATCGAGTATTATTGACAGATATTTTTTTTCTCTCTCTCTCTTTCTCCCATTCAATTCGATATATTTCATTGCAAAATATATTATTATTCAACAGTATACGTTTTTCCGTTTTTAAAAGTTCTTTTCGTAAAAAGTTACTGAACACGGCTCGCACATTACGATCGGTATTACAAAATTGCAATACATTCCAAACATTCAATGTCGACAAAGAAATCTCTTTTTTTTTTGTCCAGAAGCATCCAGCAACATTATTGCGCTCATAAATTACTAAATTCAATTTATCCTTTAAAAATTCAAATTTCAAAATCACAAAACCGTGCTCAAGAATTCCTCCTTTTACGAATATATCGTAGACATGTATGTATTGTGCACCTAGCTTAAAGCTTTGAAATACTTAGCATGAATATGATGTACATAAATATGTACAAAATCCGCAAGTTATACGTAGCACATCTCATGAATGGTTAGCATTAGAATGTTCTCCGTTTCATACATGACCAAATTCACTTGCCATATCATAGATTCACATTATGCAAATATAAACATAAACTTATCCATAAATTTTAGAAATATTTTATGTATAGAGAGAGAGAGAGTAGGTACATATACGGCTATAGTGGTGTGTGCATCATTTAAATGTTGTACCATAATTCTCTGCGAAATATACATATATAAATACAGAGGTTACGAATAAACTGGATATTCTGGTGGCCTAACGAAATGTTGCCCTCGGAATTATCATCCGAATATTATTTATCCGACGCTAAAGATGGTTCACTATGAAACAACCGCAAAATAGATAATTTTCGTACATTAAATTTGTACACACACACACACACACCCATAAATATATGAGGTATGTGGTTCAACATAAATATGTTAATGGCATTTCACATGAAACGTTTGACTATCGCCACACTACTGAGTGTAAGCAAACCGTATTTAGGAAGCGTTTGTATATATTCTGTATTTGTATACTTACATCTGGAACTTTTTCGCCATGTACAATGCAAACGAGCATCGCCTCCTGTCCTTCACCGGAGAACACAATCGGAGATTCGACGGTTATTTCTGGCGGATCTGAAAATTCAATTAAAACAAGAAAAAAATTAATTATTTTTCAATAGTCGAAAGCGTTGAAAGTACTCTTCTTTCTGTCATAAAACAAATCACTGAAATAAACCCCTACATGTAAACTTTTCCAAGCATTAATTAAATCTCAAGAGTCACAATCAGTCGAAATACAATTTTATTTCAAATATTCCAAACCAATCACATAATATTAGCTACAAAAAATGTAATCTCCTCTGTAATTTAAAAAAAAAAGACAATAAAAGTTTCATCCCATTCGTAGTGTTTCCGGCCAGCAATGGATCCGTTATTCATCGGAAATATTTTTTATGATTTGGTGGTACGTTGCTTGCATGACAGGAAATAAAAAATATTATTTACGTGTGGAACGATTTCTCTTTTTGTACCAAAAAAAAAACGAAATAAAACATTGAGTTATATTGGATTTGTCAATTAGTTTAGCAAAAAAAATGTATTTATCAAAAATTTTATATTTGACCAAAAAATGGAGAAAAAAAAATTATTATTACGGCGAGTTTAACTTAATTTTTGAATCCATTTTGCGTTTCATGCAACAGAAGCTTTTAGTGTAGTTTTACGTTGAGTTTATTAAGCCTTTAATGACATCATAGATTACAAAATTATTGGAAAATATGAAATCCGAAAAATTTGCGGTCAAAGGGTACCTAAACATGGTCAATCGAAAGTTTTCTACGATAAATTAGGTACAATTAGGTACAGCTTTTTCCTTCCATCCTACTCGAAACAAGCTTTTTCCTTCTATCCCGATTGTTGTACCTCGTCGATACAGAATCTTTTTCTCCGCAGAAAAGGTACAACTATCGGGATCAGTGCCTATATTCGCGAAAATATTTTCACGAATTTTCTCAAATTTTCGCCATTTTCTCAAATTTTCACAAAAAACGTTTTGGGAAAATTCACGAAAATTTGAGAAAATCGCGAAAATTTGAGAAAATTCGTGAAAATATTTTCGCGAATATGGGCACTGATCGGAATGGAAGGAAAAAGGTGTACCGAGTGGGTACAACGTTTTTCTTTATAGAAATAGAAGCAGTACCGACTAGGTACAACAATCAGGATGGAAGGAAAGAGCTGTCACGTCCAAAAATTACACCAAAAACAGTTTTCAGAAAAAAAAGTTTTCTGTTATGTCTTCGTTCGAAGGCTACGTTTTGTTTTATTCGAATTTCATTCTAATTAATTGCATTAGTTAAATTAATCAAATGTTAGAGATTGTAAGTACGAACTGTATCAGTGATTCTAATGTTTCTGAGAATTCAGCAGAATATGTGTTGAGCCACCATCAGTAAACCACCATTAGTTTGCAAAGATTAGATAATAGTACATTTACATCCGTGCTTCCAAATTTTTATTTTGACGAACGGGCTTGTTTTAACCGATCCGAAGGGGGAGGGCTGTATTGTCACTCGTCAAAATAGAAATTAGAAAGCACCTACGTAACGTATTTTATACGAGCGAAGCGGCATTTCCATTGCTGTTACACGTAAACGAAATTCCTTATCGATCAGTTGGCATTTTATTTGTCCTCAATGTCGTTCTTCATTTTAATTACTAATGAAGTTCCCTTTTCAATAAATTGACATGTTTTTCAGTGACATTACACAAATTCATTTTTACCTCTTTCTTCAATTTGTAAATAGAAAAAAAAATGTTAGAACATTCACACTTCACGAGGTTTCGAATCGATTCTCCTTAACATTTCAAATTAAAAGAGTTCGTCAATTAAATTGACATATGAATTATTGATCAGGCAAGACTTCAAAGAACTGTGGAAAAAAATGTGTACCGAAAATGATCTTGACATTCAATGATTTTGTATTTTTTGGGGTATTTTGGGTAGCAAAAAATAAATGGAAAGAATAGGGGAGATACACATGGAAGCAGTTTACGTTTTTGTAATGTCACACTTAAGTGCTGTTTTCTATTCCCCAGAATATATTTCTCAGACGACAGACATACATAACCACTGACTACTTAGTGTTTTAGACAACAAGTCTATCGTGACAAATTAATCAGCTGACGGGAATCGACAGATACAACCTGTCTTTGTCTACAAAAAAAAAACAGTCCCAAGTAAATGTTGGAATATTATATTCTACCGATAAATTAATTCAAAACTACCGATAAAAAATATTAAATGACCGATAAACACGGTATCGATAAAAAATAATAAAGTACCGATAGCGAAATTCCCAAGTACCGATAAAAATATTCAAAACTACCGATAACTTTTTACCGATAAAAAGTACTAATGTACCGATAAACTGGTCGTTTTATCGATCATTTATCATTTTCTATCAGTAGTTTATTACTTTCCATCGGTAACTCATTATTTTCTATCGGTAGTTTAATAATTTCTATCGATCATTAATTATTTTTTATCGGTAGTTCATTATTTTGTATCGGTAGTTCATCATTTTCTATCGGTACTTTAAGTTTTTCTATCGGCAGTTTATAATACTTAATGTTAATGGTCAATTGTTGTTATCGATTGGTCAAACATAAATTTTTAGTGCTCAAGATTTTTTAGATAATACGAAAAATATAAAAAACAAAATAGAAAAAAATAACGGAAGTAATAATAGAGAAATAAAAACACAACAAAAACCAATTTATCGTAAATGTCGTGAGGCTCCCCGTCTAGGCCCGAACTGGCCATACTGGGCGTTCGGGCGATTCCCGAAGGGCCTTTTGCCTCAGTCGGGCGAAGTCCAGGCAGGGCTTTTTTAAATTTCAACCATTTAGTGTTCAAACAAATGCAGCCCATTTTAGCGAACATATTGGAAATCCTACTGATTGGAAATCGAAAAAAAAATTAACAGAAAGGCCTCAGTTGGAAAATTTTGATTGGAAATCGAAAAAAACTAACAGAAACGCCCTCAGTAGAAAAATTTCCATTGGAAATCGAAAAAAATTAACAGAAAGGCCCGAAAGGCCCTCAGCAAAAAAATTCCATTTGAAATCGAAGAAAAATCAACAGAAAGGCCACAGTGAAAAAATTTCCATTCGAAATCGAAAAAAATTAACAGAAAGGCCTCAGTGGAAAAATTACGATTGGAAATCGAAAACATTTTGATTGGAAATCGAAAAAATTAAGAGAAAGGCCTCAATTGCAAAATTCTGATTTGAAATCGGAAAAAAATTAACAGACAGGCCCTGAGTGGAAACATTTCGATTGGAAATCAAAAAAATTAACAGAAAGGCCTCAGTAGGAAAAATTTTGATTTTGATCAATTGGAAAATTCTGATTTGAAATCGGGAAAAAATTAACAGAAAGGCCCTGAGTGAAAACATTTCGATTAGAACTCGAAAAAATTAACAGAAAAGCCTCAGTAGGAAAAATTTTGATTGGAAATCGAAAAAAAAATTAACAGAAAGGTCCTCAGTAGAAAAATTTCCATTTGAAATCGAAGAAAAATCAACAGAAAGGCCCCAGTGATGAACTACCGATAGAAAATAATGAACTACCGATAGAAAACAATGAACTACCGATAGAAAATAATGAACTACCGATAGAAAATAATGAACTACCAATAGAAAATAATGAACTATCGATAGAAATTAATAAACTACCGATAGAAAGTTATAAACTACCGATAGAAAATCGAATTTGACCGATGAATAGTCGTAAAATTATTAATTTATCGGTATTTTATCACTTTTTATCGATAAAAAGTTATCGGTAGCTTTGAATATTTTTATCGGTACTTGTGAATTTGTCTATCGATAATTTATTATTTTCTATCGGTACCGTATTAATCGGTCTTTTATTATTTTTTATCGGTAGTTTTGAATTAATTTATCGGTCGCTTATTAGTATCCGTAAATGTTCCCAATGTCACCAATGGCAATATCGTTTAGCGATTTCAGGAACAACACATAAGATTCATGTCCCGTCCCATACATAATCTTGGATAGCAGAAAAAAAAATGCCGCAGATTCATCATCATTTCTACCGCAATAAAACATGATCGCCTTAAAAGCGTCAATTTCAGTATTAGCATTTATCTGAACAGCGAGGTACATTATTATTAACCCATCTGACAGATTATTCAAATATAATTTAAGCAAAAATGCATAAATGCATTAAATTGCTTGCTGGTATCCCGTTTGTATTTTTTTGTATATAAATCGTATTATAATACATGTTGATGGCATTAGCTTTCCCATGAAATTTATTAGCCGTTTTTTTTTACAGCATCTCATACATTTTCTTTTCTTTATTCAATTGTATTTTATAGCTGCGCCACCACTGCACACTATTCAATATAATACATAGTAGTAAGAACACCATTAAAGTATTAGGGTGACATGATAATGCGGCTAGCATAACAAATTTTATCTTATTCTTTACCGGTGTTATACACCTATATATACACAAAGTACAATGCTCGATCTAGACATAATGTTTACCTTTAATGAATATTTCGTTGTTTTGTAATAGAAGTGGCGCCCTACGAAACCAATAAAAAACATATAAATTTCTAACCTCGCCCTCGACGAGCACAAAAAAAAGAGAGAGAGAAACAATATAAAAATAAACAATTTAATTAAAACTATCACGAATTCATAATCTCATTAAGTTGATTTTTTTATGGTTTATTTACGAAAAACGGAACTCAGTCAGCTGCACACAAACAACAACAAAAATATATATAACAACATAAACAACGTGTTAAAAGCCCTCGCATTAAAAAGCTTTCAAGTACAAAAAACGACGATAGCCAAAACAGAAAAAAAAAATAGAAAACAAACACTTTTTAGGTATACTAAAACATTATATAAAATATACACACAACTGTGGCGTTTTTCACACATTTTGGCTCACCTAAATATACTTATACTTATAAAACGAAATGAGGAAAAAATAAGGTGTGCAAAAAAAAACTGTTGTTAAAGTGTAAAATGGAACCACATTTTCTTGCCGATTTGCCGTATGATGTCTTTGAACGTCTCATTACTGGCTTTAAAGTTAACGCAACTTAATCTCATTTTTTGCCGTTCTAGTTAATTGTCTTAAAAAATACTAAATCATACAGTCGTCATTTCTACCGTCTACACTATTGTCCCATTTATTGAATTATCTTAGTTTATCACACATAGTGAAAATAGTTATGTTTCCACCGTAAATAGCGTGACATACAATAATTTACCTCATATTTTGGGTGGGTTCAGTGTATTTTGTAGTTATTGGAAAATTTACTACATAGCTGTGTAAAATGAGTTATAATAAATAAGACGAAAGCAACAGAAAAAAAAATAACGGAGAAATATGTTTATCTATACACAATACACACAACAAAAAAAACATTTTAACCGTTCTGCCTTTGTGTGGCCGTAATTGGGTTCATAAAAAAAAATTATATTTATTTAAGTTAATCCTTTTATTAGGAGATTAAAAAAAGTTATGGCTAAAATGAAATGGCATGTCTGATGTAATTCGGTCAGCAGATGATTCGCATTAGTTAAAATTACATTTTTAGATTCCAAATGAAAAACCATACAGAACACAATACATCAGTAACTTTACTAAAGTACTCTCACAAGAATTCCAAACATTTACCGTAATAATATAGATTGTATTAACTGAACGGAATGAGAGCAATATAGACGTTTTGTGAGTGATATTGATTTACCATTTTAGGGAATTTAATACTATAAACGTAATGTCATTAGCAAGCTTATATAGCATTGGTTTTAATTAGCCCTTATGCAAAACTAACATAAATTTTGTTTCGGAAAATTGATTCAATTACGTACTGACGCATTGACGGTAATAAAAACACTTAAGCAAGCGTATACGCTTGAAAGTTCAGAGAGTTCAATGTTGTTCAAAGTTTAGCATCGATATTCAGTTTGCCATTCAGTTTAACCATTGAACCTGCCAGGACTGCATTAAGATTGGATGCATTTTAGTTCTTGGATGCAAAATTTATTTCTGTATAGTTGAAAGAACAGATTTAACAAATGATAAGTTTAATAACAACGATAAAATCTTTTAGTTCTTTCGTTAACGTATTGATAAGTATTTAATATCCAATCTTTTACTTCTTTAGTTTAACGTTATTTTAAGCTATATTAGTCAACACTAACCAGAGCTTTAATCGCTTTTTTGTGTAATGGTTGTCGATAACAGATGCTTCGCCGTTTATAAAACCGTAGAGGGATTCTTTTGAAAATCCACCTATCAAAATCGGACCCATTTCGTCTGAGATGGATATATACGTGGTTTGAAAGGTCTTTGCCAGTAGACCTCAAAACAGGCCTCGCACAGTCTCGAGCCACACCTGGTTGCTGGTGGAAGATCTCCGAAGTTGGAAAAATAGTGGTTTTTATCCGAAATTTTTGGCCGTTATAAATGATCGTTCCGGGTGAGAGTGGGCTCGTTGGAAAGCTGAGTTCAATTACTTTCGGGTCATGTCTAGTTTGATTAGATTCATTGATATATGTTTGCAAAAATTTGCAAGAATTTTTTTTCAAAATCTGTGTGAACTTTAGACAGGTCTGGGCTGGTACTGAATGGTAATGTGAACCTAAGATGCTAGTCGTAACATACATTGTCTAAGCTTTTCATTGATACCTCATATGCAGTGCTGGTGATTGCTGACATAACAGAATTTTATGTTAGTACAACCGCTACTCGTAAATCTCGCCAGCAATCACCAGCACTGTATATGAGGTATCAATGAAAAGCTTAGACAATGTATGTTACGACTAGCATCTTAGGTTCACATTAAGCGTCATCAGTACCAGCCCAGACCTGTCTAAAGTTCACACAGATTTTGAAAAAAAATTCTTGCAAATTTTTGCAAACATATATCAATGAATCTAATCAAACTAGACATGACCCGAAAGTACTTAAGCTCAGCTTTCCAACGAGCCCACTCTCACTTGAAATGATCATTTATAACGGCCAAAAAATTCGGATAAAAAACACTATTTTTCCAACTTCGGAGATCTTCCACCAGCAACCAGGTGTGGCTCGAGACTGTGCGAGGCCTGTTTTGAGGTCTACTGGCAAAGACCTTTCAAACCATGTATATATCCATCACAGACGAAATGGGTCCGATTTTGATGGGTGGATTTTCAAAAGAATCCCTCGTAAGAGACAATAACCCCGAAACTTCAGACTCTCCAGACCAGAATGCATTTATTTCGAAAACTGTGCGGGAGACGCTATACAATAAATTTAAATTAGCAGATATTTTACGGGAGCTCTTTATCCAACATAATATTTTCACCTACTTGAACACACTACGAGTGGACTGTTGAGAGAAATATAAAAAAAAAAATCCCCAAAAAAGAAATATAAAAAATTGGAATATTTTTTATCCAAAATAAGCAGAAAGAAACAATGCGAAAGACAAACTCATAAAATCCATGTAAATTATGGATCATCATCTTCGTCTTCTATTTTCGTCTTTATTGCGACCATTTGTTTAAGCATAATTTACGTTTTTTTATTATGTGTCAATGATATCCTATCCCCATATCCCATTATAATAACGCATATATACAGTACTTACCATATAAAATGGAAAAGCACTAAACAATGGCAATTTTATTCAGAAAGTGATAATTTTATTGTGACATAACTCAGCCATAACTAAATAAATGTATGCTTACGAAATGGGGAAAATAGGCGAACTCTGTGAAGTGAGAGAAAAAAAAGAAAGAAAAAAAATGAAAAATATAAAGAGCCAATGTCTACAGAAATCTCTTTGTTCGATCTTTGTTTAAATATTTATGTAGTTTGGGGGTGTTCAGACTTGACGATGTTCTGACTCTATTAAATCTCTCGGAGCTTCTACTTCCTTTGTTTGCCTTATACTCAGTGGTTCCGCTGAATACTTTAGTCGATATTCCTCTGAAATTCCCGTTTCGTTCTTTATGTCGCTGAAGTAGTAACCCCAATTTAAAAACATTGTAAACTGAACAGGGCATATATACCTTGTTAGAGATGCTCCTATCATCCGCAGCAACTATTATTATTTTGAAAGTACAATATAAACCACTTCAATGTGCACTCGTAAATTCTGTATTTTACCCACGGACTTGTTATGAATCTGAATTTTTAAACGTTACTTTTTAATAATTTTTTTTTTGCTTCGCTATTTTCTTTGTTGCGAAACAGTTTAAAACAATATAAACCCCCGGCATCAACAGCGATGGTAAACGTAAGATATAGATTAAACGTCAACAAGCTACTTTTCCTTGTATACAAACAACACACTGGAACGGTTGTGTGCATATAACAAAACTCATTCTCAGCTGCTGAGATATGCATGAATTTTTAGATAAGAAAGTATAATGAATGATGAAAATAAGTCATAAAAATGTTACTCCATTAATACTTGTCACAAGCACTTGTTTTTTTGTGTGTTTTTGTTATAGTTTTCTTTGTGAGAAAATTATGGACGAAAATTCCCTTCTGTTCATCTTGATGTTTTACTGTTCAGTCATCAATAATTTATGTTTATTTGTGCTACATTGTAACACAGAAGGACCGTTGTATTGGGTGAATATATTTTGGGAAATCTATTGCAGGAGATCCAATCTTACCGTACAACTTTGAATGTAAAGTTGGCGTTGTTTTTGGATGAAAATCCAAATTGTTTCGAAGAATATGGAGAAATGGATTATAAGGAGACAAGTTGATTCAAACGTCCTGATTCGTACAGAGCCGGCAGTTAGATTCTTATTTCATTATTTGATTTAAGTTATTTTCAAAGGATTGAATTCGAATATTTTACTTCATTTCTTTGAACATGGTTTATGCTATATAAGACCGGATTATTAAGAGCTTGCCGTTTATTCCTGAGGGTAAAATATGATACCTGCCGAGGATTCTATTACAAACGCAACGAGTTTGAACGGAATGATGGGGAGCGCCCTGTTGTGGTCACACTTGCCAAGTGGGCAGAAGGATGGATATTAGCTTAGTGAAAGGTCATGCAGCAAATAGTGAGTTCAGCTGCGAAAATGCGTCAATTATGGACAAATTGCCAGAGACAGGACAGCTAAATGAAATGTTTTTTAGACCCGTACGAAGTACTGGGATCTTATATGTTCACACATATGCCGAATCTGCGAAAAGAACCATGTCCGTAAAATGCATGCGATTTTGAAAATTCTTTTTCTTCCCCGTTTGGTAATGTCAAAAGACAGGCTAAGTTCGAATATGAGTGATTTTGGATCGACCCCTCCCGAGCTGGATCCCATTAAGTGCTTTACGGTTTTTCGAAGATATCTCCGGACATTTAAACGTTAAACTTGTAAGTGATACGTCAAATAAAAGGTATTTACAATCCCGATCGACAAAAAAAAAAGTTTATGGAAATCGGATGACCGACTCGTGAGTTGGACCACTTTATGTGAACCAGGCACAGGGCGGCAAGCAGTTTTTGCTTGTAGGTCAGCCAAATTTGAACATATTTCGTCTGTTTTAGCTTTATTAGATAGGTATTGACCGTACCAATCAGGAAAAAAAACGTTTTTGAAATTATGTTCTCCGGAGCGTGAGCTAGGTCTCTTGGAGTGAGCTCCTATCTGGCTACTCGGCCGTACAGTGAACGTGGAGTATTTTGTCAATATCTCGAGTAAATATTGACGGAATTTCATGAACTTTTTTTTTGTTTGAAAGGTATTAACGAAAGTAAAGCGTCGGTACTATTTCCGGTTTGAAGAATAGGTACGAATAGGTGTTTCGTACGGGTCTAGCTATGTTTTTAATAGAAGTTCTACTACAGAAAAAAAATAATAATTTCATTATGCCCTCCAACCGCTAACAAAATTCAAATATAATAACGATCGGTTCGCACAGCTCTTTTATTTTAATTGATGACGCAACGCCTGGCACAAAATAAAACAGATTGTTCTCGTCGTTTTTCGCTAGATAGTTAATCATTCTTATTTATAATTACCTTTATTTCCTGTCATTAAGGAATTGATTTATTCATTATATAATGATATCCATAACAATTCCACAGTAATATAACTAAATGTTGTAACAATCCATCTAGGTGTTAAAGTTGAACGGGAAAATCTTAAATTGCTTATAACATCTCAGTTTGGAAATAGGTTTTCATTTTCGATATATACATATACCGACTAAACAAACGACGGCAACAACAACACCAACAAAATTGATAAACCAACCCAAGAACCATGCAAATACCCCAACATTGAAATATATTGCATAGGGCGGACAACGATCTTATCATTAATGCCTTCCCATATATCTACTCCACAAAATTCTATGAATTTGTGTACAACTTTGAAATATTTAATATTTCATTTTGAGAGCATTTCTATATATATATACGGGGGCATTTGAGATATTGCTGGAATTAATAAATTAAAAACAGGAAAATAATGATTTGAAAACGGTTTATGTCGTGTCTTCGTCAAATTTATATAAAACGAAAAACTTATTTACATACACATTAAAAGTTTACTCAAATCATCATCATTTTAATGATTAATTAGAAACGTTTGGGTATTTATTTTTTTGATAATTACTAAAGGAAAATACATTTTAACCCGAATGCTATACTATAAACCCACCGTAGGAATATTTTATTAGACCGAGCTATTATATATATAGATATATTGGGAACAACTAATGGTTTATAAGTAAAACATCATCATTTATAATAATCCTCATTTTGTATATATACATAATACACTTTCATAAAATTTTACTTTTTAGAAAGTTTACGTTCATTTCCATCTATAAATTATTTAGTTTTTCTAGGATATTTCCATTAAACAAAGTTTTTTTTCGGGCTAGTGTGTATATAAGTAGTTGAGTTGAAAGAGAAAAAGAGTAAAGAGTAAAAAAAAAGTGGAAAAAGGTTCATGATTTACATTCTGTATGTTTGTTCAAACACCTGGAACAGGTAAAGTGCATAACGGTGAATGGTAAAATATATGTTTTTGGATCGAAGTAATGGCCAAGTAATTGTAACGCGAGAGAACCAAAAAAAAATCCGACAACAACAAAATTGCACTGACATTTTTATGTTTATTTTTTTACTGTACTTTATACCGTCACGACCTATTTCTATTGATGACAAAAAGTGCAAATGAAAAAATGGTTCGATGGTGAACTTTTCTCAACCTATTCCCATTATTTGTCAGTCCTTGTTTGAGGTAGAATGAATCTATTCAGTGAGCTGTTGATAATATTTACCTCGCTTATTTTTCACCAGAAATGCTGCAGTAAAAGGGTCATGTTAACTCATTTTTGCCAGTGACACACAATTCACTAAGCAGGGCCGTAGCTACTTATGGGCTTAGGCGGGCTGAGCCCGCCCTGGAATCTTGCGAGCCCGCCCTGGAACTTCTAGAGTTCATCTGGAAATTCTGTTAACTTAAAGACATATCGATTGAAGTTGATGTTTATCATATGCCTTATGTATTTATCAACCTAATTCTGTTTGTTCATTTGCTTTGTATATCTTCTAAGTTCATAAAAAAAGTCTCGCTGCGCGGCTATTTACATGGTAGAGACTTAAAACAATTTTGAGTTTTAATGCAGGACGTTGTATGAAAAACATTCAAGATGCTCAAAGCGTTTTTTCCTTCAACCTTTGGCTATCCTAATCCCGAATTACCTTTGATGGACGTGTTGAGACAAAAACTTGTTTAGTTGCTTAAACACGAAATTTTTGAAATTTTTCCTTTTTGAGTCATCAAGTACTTATGTTCATCTAAATCCTGATCAAGGTTTGAGGGCTCGGAATCGGGTAAATTCAGGTAAAAAATGAATGCTTTAGGTCTGATCTACGCTGAAAGCTGAAGGTTATAAAATATGTTCAGCGTTCACTTGGCTCAGTAGCTACATTTTTCGTATTTTGAATTTTAAGTGGTCGTCAACAAGTAACTTCTAGTGTAGCTACATGACATTGAACAGCTTTTCTGTGCGATTTGCTTTCTCACAAAAAAAGCATTCGTTCTTGAACTACTAAAACCTGATAGTAAGCTTCTAAAGATATCGGATCATGGCAGCGGTTTTCATAGACGAGTTGAGACGGCTGTGGCACCGCTAGAAAATTTTTAGAAGTTTTTTCTCAAAAATTCCATGTTTTTTATTTAAAATATTTCCTCAGCTTTCTGACTTCAAGATCACTGACAAAAAGTAAAAATTTTAGATCAGCCTGTAGTTTCTTGTTTGGAACAAATCGAAGCTATTCAGATAATTTTGTGTTTCCTAAGTTTCTTCATTCCTTAACAAAGTTCAAAGAAGAGTACAATTTTTGGCTGGAAGTAAATTTTTTTTATGAAGCAGTGACTTTAAAAGTTATACTAAACGACATCACTCTTCTTATTTATAATTTTGAACTATATTTAACATACAAGCATGGATTTTAAAAAGGCAGTACGTTTTCGAAATCTAATTTTTTTTGTAGTCAATTCTTTGAGTCTTTCTTGAGGGGATGGCCATTTCTTTAAGTTTTCAAAAATGAAAGGGCGTTGTTGCAATAGTGAAGTCGGCATCAAATGGCCATCCTGACTACCGATGTTATGTTCAAATCAAATCAAATCAAATAAAAATTGAAGTTGTCTCTATCATTATTACTGAAAAAGTTTCGCTCGCTCCGCTCGCGTAGTTACAACTCACTAGTACTTTACACAATCTAGTTTTAGTAAACACAAACAAAAATAGTATAATAAATTACGACAATCGTTTTAAGGGCTTGAGCCCGCCCTGAAAATCTTGTCTAGCTACGGCCCTGTCACTAAGCATCAATTTTAAACGTTTCACAGATGGTGGAATCCTCCACTACTTAGCTAGATCTTGATGCCCCGAGTATCAATCGTAATCACCTCCAATTGCAGCCACTTGATTTTTTTTAAGTAATGGATTCGGGAAGGTTGTTAGTGCAGTAAGCGATCCGGGTGAAGTGACTTCACAACATAAGCCCATTGATCTTCACCAGTAGATCAATATCAAGGAAAACAATATATCCGTGGTCCAGTGTTCCACCATCATTGGAAAAACTTTCTAGTGTATTCTAATGTGGAATCATTCGCTCTTGGCCTATTATATCTATTAAATGGAAATGTTGAGACGAATATCAGCATCTTATACATTTTTGTAAAAAAAGAGTCACAAAGTTTACAATCAAGAATGGCAATCCATAAAGGACTTCTGCACAATGTAATGACACTGTGTGTGCCACGACATTGTTGAATAAGTGTGGACGAGGGGACCAAAGTGCAGAAAATCGCTTGTATTTATTAATGGAACAGATGAACGAATGGTTGAACATTTTTCGTAGAATAATGAAAGTCGAAGAGTGTATTTATGACACGCCAGTGGTATATCGTTTCCTCACAATCCCCATAAATAAAATGGAAATTTCAAATAATCAAAAATTTGATTGCAAATTTCAAGTAGTCAAGTCATTCTATCTGATACGTTAAATAAATCAGTCGTTAAGTTCATGTCAAAGCTTTAATTACTTAGCTTTAATATTATATTACATACCGCACCCTTGCCAAAAATTTCACCACAAAACATCCCAAATCGCATTATTCATAGAGCTTGCTATATAGGTCACTTAAAGCTGGCGAACGAACAACAACAACCCCTAATTTTCCGTTTTATGCGTATACCATTCCATTCATCTAATTTCTAAAAATATCCCATTCTATTTCACACTGTCTATGTCTACGTATGACTATCGCTCTTAACTAAAGCAAATCAACAGACAACAGCAAACAATTTATTCCCTGAACCTTCTTTTTCTTATACGTATTATGTTGGTATTATCGCACATATCTGAAATTGACATATCTGTACACATAAATATCATGGATTTTGTCTGGTTCGAACAGTCATCCTGCTGAGAGTATTGAATTCTACTTCAATGACTTGTCTTTTTCAACAAATGAAAATAAATGTCAGATCAGCTGCTGGCTAGAATAATGAATATTTTTATGCCTTACAATGGCATTGAATAGAGAAGCACCTCTTTTCGGAATTTTTATCGTTTTGTGATCAAGAACCACAGCGGAATGAAAAAAATGGGGTGGTGTGGGCGTTTTGTTTATTAATAATTCCTGGTTTTTGTGTTGTTGTTTTTCTTTTCGTTATACTTTCATAGAATTGCGAGAAGAATATATGCGAACAGAGAATTCGTTGCACATATAATTATTTTACTTGGATGTTGGATCTCTTCTGTTCTCTCCATGTCTGCGTCTTCATATAGTTCACGATAGAATGTTGAAAAACAAATCTAATAAATGAACGGACACAAAGAAAAATAAAATGCTTTCTCACGTATCTGAGTAGATAATATTATTTCGAGGCACAAACATGAAATATTGGGCAAATGCTTTAGCTTAAGTAAAAATGAAATCACTCACATGGTATAAAGAAATATATAGATATTAATAGTATCGCAGACACATCCATATTTATAATGTTGTACCATACGACCGTGCATACATATATACGTATATATCCTATAAATTTCAACCTATCCACCCTATCTATTGCACAAACAACGAAACTAGAACAGACAACAATAAATTTTTTGGAATGTGCTTTTCCCAAATAGTGGCTATAGTAGTCCAAGAGAAATGACCTTTATTTCTCTGCCAGCATGATACCCTTTTTTTTAAAATTTTATTGGAAAGGCAATGCCTTTGAATGAGCTTTTGAAATGGGACGTGTTTAATGAAAGAAAAAGAAGAAAAAGCGTAATTGCCTTTCAAGTATTAAATCGTACAATGAAGGTAAAGGTCATTTCGTTAAAATGTATAACAAAAATTCTGGTTACATTTCTTATTCTTCGTTATGTAACGTTGGTGAAAGACAACAAAGAAAACAGTATGCTTAAGGCGTTACCATCAAAAATGGAACAAGGTCTTCAATTACATTTTCACGGAAATGAATTATAAAGTTAAAAATAGCGCAGCACCAGAAACACTTGGCGGATTCTACTAGGCTAATAGTGTGTTGTTTTTCGAACACACTTTGCTAGCACTAAAGTTAATTTAAAACAAAGCAAAAAATGCATTCGCAAAATTTGCATATGTTCGTATTATTATGAATTTTAAATTTTAGTGTTTTAGCTTGACGATGTAAAGTTTTTTGCTTCATCTTTCTCGTCACATAAATAAAATTAATTGGCTCACATCGTTCCGATGTAGCAAGTGAAAGTTTATGATGACGTATGGGATCGCCGTTCCTTATTATTATAATCATTTTCATTACACGGTACTTGTCGACGTAACCCCACTTAATTTTTCGTCAAGTAGTCCTTAACCTCAATCAATTGACGTCAACTGCGTTCAATTTACTAATTTTTATATGAAAATCGTTCGTTCAATTCATTCGATATTTTTCGACATGTCTGTCAGTTATGGGATCGTGTCTGACGTTTACAAGGTCATGAAAATGATCTATACGTGGATGTGTACAAAGGATGACGTGATTGGATTATAATTATCTTTGTTTGATTACAATTCCGTTTAATGACTGTACGGCTTAAAATTACCTAAAATATCGTTGCACGATTAAATCAGACACTTTTTTTTAAATTTTAGATTAACTTTTACACTAGATTAATCGAGATGACTGGGAATTCGTCTAGTTTACTTTGATGATTTTCTGAATGCTTTACGTTTTATGATATTTCAATGCATAAACACGATATGCAGCTGTGATGCAGCTGATTAACTAATTGTTTGCGTATTCCGGTAGAGCGTGCAATTCGCGGGTGGAATTCTTATCGACTATTTGATTTGAAGCGCCAACAATTAGAGTTAAAATGGTCGCCATGCTACCCACGTACGATACCCAGTATAGCACGCATCATTTGAAAACCCTTGATGTACAGCAGACGATAAGTATTGGTTGGTATCTATTGAACACAAAATGAACAGTCACGGCAAGGTCATTCCCAAATGTGGTTGCGAAGTTACCATACTTACATCATACATCATACATCTGTATCAGAATTTTTAGCCCCGTACGAAGTACGAAGGGGCTTATAGGATTACGATGCCGTGTGTAATTGATGGAATTCGAAGCAGACGGTAAGGGCAAAGTGTTTGCCTATGTTCATAGATAACGAATCCGCAATAAAAATTTTGTCCGTCCGTCTGTCACGTCGATATCTTGAGTAAATCAAATCCGATTTCAAAAATTTTTTTTTCCCTGAAAGATAGTCAAAATAGTGAGGCTAAGTTCGAAAATGGGCGGTTTTGGGTCGACCCTTCCGGAGCTGGGGCCCAATAAGTGCCTAACTGTTTTTCGACGATATCTCCAGACATTTAAGCACTACACTTGTAAGTGATACGTCAAATGAAAGGTATTTACAATACCGATCGACAAAAAAAAATGAAAATTATGAAAATTGGATGACCGACTCGTGAGTTAGACCCCTTGGTGTGAACTAGGTACAGGGCAAGCCGTTTTTGCTTGTAGGTTGGCCAAATTTGAACGTATTTCAATGGATTTTGCTTTATTAGATAGGTATTGACCGTACCAATCAGGGAAAAAAAAGTTTATGAAATTCGATTCACCGGAGCGTGAGCTAGGTCTCTTGGAGTGAGCTTATATGTGGCTACTCGGCCGTACAGTGAAGGTGGTGTTTTTTGTTAATATCTCGAGTAAACTTTGACCGAATTTCAATTTTTTTTTTGTTTGAAAGGTACTAACGAATGTAAAGCAGCCGTACTACTTTTCACCTCCTAACAAAATGGCCGTCGGCCGCCATTTTGGATTTTTGTAAAATCAATATAAATCGGTGAAAATGATACTTACTTAATTTTAGGTCAATTCGAAATTTGTGTTACATTTGAAAGGAACGTCGTACGGGGCTTCGTAATTGCGCTATGCGCAATTTTTAAGACGTACACATTTCATAAGAATTTTACTTTACCGACGTTTACGGGCGCAGTAGGCTTACGGTAAGAGTAGGGCGACGGGCGAACTAGGGTCACGTACGCAATAGATGTACGGGTTTGTACGGGGCTCAGTCGCAGCAAACGCTCCGACTGTTCTGACGGCTCGTTTTTTTACCTGAGTCCCTTTTGACAACCTAGATTATTTAAAATAATCACAGCAGCCTCACCAATTCAATTTTTCTTTTCTCTAAAAAAAAACTTGACTTTGTGGCACTACGACCACACTAAGTGTATTCCTTGGACTATTGTGCATCATTTGCAACCACTTGAGAATATAAGAACATCAATTAAGTGCGAATTTTGAGTCGATTTTTGTGGGTCTGCATTTGGGGTCATTTTTAATCTGCAATTCTAACCGATCTTAGTTCCTTTATAGTAGTGGTCACCCATCTCTGCGCCATACAGAACCGATTCATAGCATAGATAAAGGTCCAAATAAATGGCAAACAGCCTTGAACATTTGTCATAACCTTTTCCATGGCTTCAGAAGACGAAAAAGTGAGTTTCTTACACCAAACTTTAAAAACCTTATTTTGTAAGATAAGAATATCAAATCGGTCCCCGTTGAGAATTTGTCAAAGCTTTCGTAAGACCTCATTTTTTATCGATTGAATTGACATGAAAAAGTATGAGTCGTTAATTACAACAAAATCCATATGGATTTCAATATAAACATAACCAGAACGTATGTGTACGTTCAGTTCGTTTACCTTGAAAAGCGTAAAATACCATTCCACATATTGACGTACTTGAAACGTAAACTCCATATATATACATATATAACTGAACCATTAATATTATAACCATTAACTGAAAGCGGAAATTTCCGTTTATATACGGTATGTTTATTGTTTATATATAGATATTTCGAAAACATTGATTTATAACTTGCTCTGTTAATGAATATTTAAAATGAAAATTTTGTGTTGTAGAAAGTATCAAAATTAAATCATTCAATACACCTCCGCATCATCTCAATGTATCGCATTACATATGTTACACACACCTTTTACATTATTTACGAAAATATTCACCTATTAAATTGTATTATTTGTTAATTACAACATAATCTTTGGATATAAATTTTGGAGCAACGTTGCTAATACCTGAGATAATAATAATTTTGTGCTATGTAATGTGAGAGTGAACATCCTTTCTACTAGCGCGTATATATATATATTATACATATACATACAATACTAATATATACTGCGTCTGATGATGGAGCCTGGCATATTACATGCAATTCAATGTAATATACTGAAACCGGTGAGATATGTGTTATGAATTCTAGTAGGGGCAGATTGGGCTGAGGGTGGACGTTTTTTTTTGTATTTGCTATCATTATATATATCATCTTAGTCGCCACGAAAGGTGTATCCAAAGAGATAGGAAAAATTTTTGTATATGTTCTACGTAACTTCATTTGTCGACATAGATAGGTGTTATAAGGAATGACGAGAAAAATATCGGCAAAAAAATGTGAATTATTGAGGGGAAAATAAAAGGAAAGAATTTCAAATATAAATTCCACTCGGGAGTGAAATGATGAATTTATATCCGTTAAGAGATGTCAAATCATTTAATTGAAAAGGTGTGAATGAGACAGTCAGTCTTTACGATAATAATTTTTCCGATATAATACAAAAGCGATTTTTGTTAATAATTTCGGCGGTGAAAAATCGGTGGTAATTCATTCATGAAATATGTAGGGCAATCCATCGTCTCATTTATTGTAGCAGAGTACAAGATGATGATCGATTGAATGTTCCGTACCAATTCGAAAAAGTTTTTATTCCGTTGAAGAGACTTTAATTTACCCGAAGTAAAAAGAAAAAATTCTCATCGTATCGTATACAACGAATACTGTTGTGCTCTTTAATTTGTGTCAAAAATAGCACGCACTTTTCACTTTATGATTTATTTTGTAGATAAAAAAAAATCCGAGACAAATCTTCTAAGCTCGGAGACCATTAATCAAACATAACAACATTAGCACCTATATCCCTATTAAAAGAGCAGCGAATTCCCTTTTATAATTACTTGACAAATTTTTTTTTCTCTGCTCCAGCATTAATTACAGCATTTTTTTTCCTTTTTTTGCCTATTCTTTGTACGATTTATTTGTGTATAATAATAAGTGAATATATGCTGTGCTCATGTTTATATACATAATAATTACGTACTTTGCTTTTACGGTTGAATCACTTTCATTATTTTTTTCTTTCTTTGTACAGAAAAAAAAAAATTCAAATTCCACTTGGTATTTTGAACTCAACGAACCTATTTATTTAGGAACTTTACCTCAATTTTTATTCTGTGCTCGAATACGCCGAGTTTGAACCGCTTTTTTTTTGTGTGTGCCCAGCAATTAATTTAAAAATTATCTAAATTTCTATAGCCGAAAAGGACACGAGACAAATTTCTGTCACGTGAACATTTGTTCTTCAAAAGAACTCAAATCATCATAGTTTAGTCATTGTCATTGAATCTTGATTGCAATTTTTTACCCTCAAAAATGACAGTCGAGAATAGAGATGTGCGGGCCGACCTATTTTCAAAACCCGACCCAGCCCGGCCCAGACTAATTTTTAATGCCCGAGCCCGACCCGATCCGAGAATTTTGTAGTAAAACCCGGCCCGGCCCGACTCGGCCCGTATATTTTTTATTGAGCGAAAAAACCTAAAATTGGCTCGGCTAACAAGTGGAAATCGTTCGGTTACCTATCGTTATAATAATGTAGTCTCACAAATCTATCGAACACTTGAAAGGAAGCTTACTCTCGGACTGTATTGCAATTTTTCTTTAAATTTTTCTTTAAGTTTTCACATTTTTTTAAAAGATGAACAAAGTCGGGCCAGCCCGAATCTTTGTTTTTGAAACCCGAGCCCGCCCGAGCCCGACTAATTTTTGAAACCCGGACCCAAGCCCGGTCGGGCCGGGCTGGGCCGGGTCGGGTAGATGAATTTCGGGCGGCCCGCACATCTCTAGTCGAGAATTAATTTTGATATTTTTTCGGTTCAGTTTAACTAAATATGGAGCAAGGATATCAAGGATAAAATATCCATTTGCATCATTCTTAGAAAATGTAGTTTTTTTCATGATAGATTTTGAAAATTGGCGGCAGTTTACCTTATCCATTCGTACATTTCCCCCTTCCCATTTTCATTCGATCTGTAGCTGTGATTCTAGATTGACCAATTTCAGTTATACTGAATCACCTTGTATCCTTTTCTGGTCTCTCCCTCTCTGACAAAGTTCATATATATTTTTTCGCGCATTACAACATAAACACATAAATCCAGCCCGCAAATTCTTTAATCCCATCACGTTCACAGCTTTTTCTATTTATATACGTTTTATAATAAAAAAAACCTTTTTTTCGCAGCGTGAAAGCTCTCGAAAATCCCTAATTTTACCTGTTTCATGCATGTTTATTATGTTTTAGTTAAAATTGATTTTACGCACAAAAAAAAAACATAAATTTCTCTATTGAAATATGAAATATCAAAGGAAACCCGCGTTCAACGAAAAGTGTGAAAATTGATTGGAATTTGTTGTGGTCGATACGATATACCCAGCCATACCTGACAAAAAATGCGTATCAAACGATGTATAAAAAATTCAGGAACCGTTCTTGATGGTATAGTAGTGTTGAACCCTGTGCACCCTGTGCACCCTGTGCACCCTGTGCACCCTGTTATGTAGCCGCGAAAAGTTATAATTTCACAATGAAATGACATTTCTGTTGAATTGCAAGTTTAAAATAAATTGCAAGCTTGCAATTCTTTGATGTAACAATAAAGTTTTACTCGACTTCTTCGGCCGAAATCTATTTTCGACCAAAAATTCATGGAACAAGACAGTCGGTTAAACATTCAACAAACGTTTCATTATCGCAGAGTGTAGGTACTAAATGTGTTTTTTTTTTCCCTCAACATAATAACGAGAAATCCAGCATAATAGAATTGAAAAATCCCGTTTCCGTTTTATGCCCGCACATACTGGTTATAGGGTTTGTTGCGTGATAGACATGCATTTCGTGGATATTTGAATCTGACCGCTCTTCGAGGTCAACCATGTACAGAATACGGTCTTTTATATTGGATAAGCAAAAACACAACGTGTAAAATCGCCGAGATTTATGAGCGCCAGCGATATCAACTATAAATTTCGAGTTGATTCATTTCGTATGGGGATGAAGAAGGAAACAAAACAAAAAATGAGCTGCACATGAAATGGAAAAATTCTCGGACGTTGGAAATTGTGTACATACTAAAATGTATTACTAAATGTACGAAACTCTTCAGCTGGATGATAGTGGCAGAATTAATCTGAAACGTGGTACTCTATGCTACATATTTGCAATGAAATTTAAATAAATTTCGAATAATAAAAATCTTTTTCAATAATTTCCCAGTTGACTGTATTAGCCGTAATACTCAAGGCAGGTACTTTAACGCTTTACAATAATATATGTTACACACGATATGCCATTTCGAATTCCCTACATTGTTAGCAGGAGTACAGTGCTATAAAATATCATGCCGGTTTCGTAGATTACACGCCATACATCTTTTGCTCTGTAAACTCGGCGCGTATGCAAATGATCCACTAAACATTCGTACAACACACAATGAATATATCCAAACTGAGATATAAAACGTATGGAAAATTGAATAAATGTTTTACGTAAATTATTTATGAAAATATGATTTATTATTCGAGCTGTGATTAGTTTTTATAAACAAAGGATTAAATCAAGATATTATAGGAGTGTAAAAGAGGAATGAAATATGTTTGATGATGTTCTATATAGATGTATGAACGTATACGATTTATTGAGATGATATAAAACGTTCCTTGGTAATGAAAATTTATCGAAGGGGTAGCATTGAGTTTCGTTTCATTGACATGAAAAATGTGCTATTGATACAGACAGAATGAGCAGAGCTATGTGTTTGAGCAACGTTTTCAGTAGTATCAATGAAACTTTCTTTTAGGTTTATTTATTTAACGTTGACTTACGTTAATTGAAAACATAAATTATATAGAGGGAGAGCGAGCAAACGAGAAAGAAATAAAGAAAAAAAAAAACTTTCCTAATTGCGTCAACAGTCAACACAATGAACTATAAAATGTATGGTTCACATTTAACTTTCTTATAATCACAATTTTATGTTTTTTATTAAATCCATTAAAAATTCCATTTCCTTTAACTAGGTTATCGCCGCAAACAATTCAACCACCATTCCACTTAATAGCTTCAGTAAATGAAATCACTAACCATAAGGAATTTTTCCGATTGCGTGTTATCACAATTTACTATGAAAAAAAACCCTTCACTGAGTTTTCTTTCTTTTTTTTTTAATTTCATTCTTTAATTCGTTTTTTTTTTTCGTTTTATTTCAGAACAAAGTCGTATAATTTGCAAGGAATTATATTGTCCATTCAATTCTGATGCTATCAATAAAATGTTAATCATTTGAAAACGTAATTACTGAGGGGGATTATTCTCCCAAAATTTATATTGCGTATAGTCATGCCAAACATTTTGGTGTGTATAATTATGTGAATTATGTAATTTAGTTTGCGTAATTATTATGTAAAAGTAATACGGATTGACGGACATAGTTGTTAGAGTTGTCAAATAGTTAAATTGAGTTGTTTATGAGTTATGGATTTAGTTGAACGGTTAAAATCAGCCGGGCGATTTATTACGTAATTTATAACAATTAATTGAGAAAATTATACCCTCGTTGAAATAGATATTTAAGGGCGACTACGGCATTCTGATTTCAAAAATTACGTCACTTTAGACAGAATTGCGATACTCCTAGCGAATTGATACACGTTTATCACGTCCAGTTTGATTCAAACAAGTTTGTCACGATCTGGTCGCACGTGCACAACGAATAAGAACCTTAAGAGAAAAGAAAGAAACCTTTCACAATTTGTAATACTGGAAACAGTGTATCCCTTAATTCAGCTGCCTCTTTAGGTGTAAGGTGGGCATCGGGGAATCTGGTACACGGTGCGAAAAAAAACACACTCGTTTACGACGTAAAAGGTGAACTCGCCGGCGCAAGTTTAATGCTGCAAATGCCGTTTAGCCATGTCATCGACTTAATTACTCCTTTTATAAAATGTTGGTAAAGAAAAATCGTCTGCGAATTCCCCTATTACGTAGTTAAAAAATGCGTTGTTTTAGCACCGTGAGCCAGATTACCCCGCGCCGACTTAACAGAAATTTGGCTATTTTTGATTCCCACTCTTCATAAATTCCTTGACTGGATTGCTGGTTCGTTGGTTCCAAATTTTTACTGACTCTTACCTAGAAATCTCTGGCTGTTACCTCCAATTTAAGTGGAGATTTGTCGTAGTTCATCGAATTTACGTGAAATTTGGTTTAAATTGCAATTTGAAAGAAGTCATTGTCTGCATTGACACAACGAAACGATATTCTATTGTACTGAACGTGACAAATTGAACAATATTGTAAGGATGGCGTCCAAGTGTAAGAGCTGTAACAACACTATATCGAATTGTGATTTCATAACTTGTGCCGGCGTTTGCGGCGAACATTTTCACATTAAGTGTGTTTCTGTCACGAAATCCATGCTGACTGCTGTGACGAACTCCCCAAACATCCATTGGTATTGCCATCATTGTAATGATAACAATAGAAACATTTCTGCTGTGGTAAATGGCATAAACGAGTCAATCGAACGTCTATCGAGCTCGCTGTCCAGTAACTTGCTCCAATTCTTGGATGGCTTCAGGATCCTGATGGGCAAACTTTTTGAAACCATCGGTACCGTAAACATTGCTCAAAATTTGTCTAACGCTGCTGATGTACATGAGCAAGATATAGAACATCGTAAAAATTTCTCTGAACATCGTCGTATGGAATGTGATCAGCTCGACGATATTGATCTTAAAGGAAACGAAACCGATTTTATAACTAACGAAAAGTGTCTCAACGGTTCAAATTTCGGTACGCCCGCTGCTACTTCTATCCATAATCGTACGAAAAGTGTGGTCATTTCGAATATCGGTAAAGGCATCTCAACTGATTACCTGGAAAATTACTTGGTGGACGAACTGAAAATCGATAGAAATAAGATCCGTGTCTCGCTATTATTGCCGGCCGGTAGAACTGTGAACGACATGATATTTCTACAGTTTTAAGTGACCGTTCCAGATGACATGTATGCGTCAATAATGGATTCAAATACGTGGCCTAGTAATGTACGCATTCGTGATTTTGTCGACAAGCCGAGACGAAGCGTAGGAGTGACGTTGGAAAATTTTATGAAAAAGACGGGATGTAAATCGATTAATTGTTAAACGATCGAACGTCTTCTTATTTGTTCTCATGTTGTGTAAACTTTAGTTCTCTTCTTTGTCAGTTGTTTTTGATTTGTGATCTCCCAAGCTGCGCTTGGCTTCGGTTTAAATTGGAATTTTGATCTTTAAATTGTTGAAATTGTTCTGTATGTTAATGAATCGTCGTTTTTGTAAATACGCCAGTAAGGTTTTACCCGTTGGTGGAAGAAAAAATAAATAAATAAATAAATTAGTTTACCTTCTACTCGACGCCTACTATGTTTCCTGGTACCAACATCAAAGTAGTAAAGTTATTGTAACTTGACAGGGTAGCTAGCAAACGTTTCATACATCAAAACAGCATTAATACCATAAAAAAAACCTGCTATTCGTCTGTAAAAGACAGTAAAACCAAAAACAAGCGATGACATTCAGTAAACGTGTTCGTATATAGTGAAATCCATGCGTCAACGAATGAAGTAAGAGATCTAGTATCATGCAATAAGCGAGACTTTTAACGAACGGTTAACAGATCTAATCGTTATTATTATGATAGACGATACTCTTGTTGTCTCTAATTCAATGTGTCACAACAAAGTTGAAAATCGAATAAAAAAAAATTTGATAAACTTTAGAAGGGATAATCGAAGCTAAAGTTTTTCTATCATGGTGAAATAAATCAAATGTAAAAATTTAAGTCAATTTGACTTTGCTAGAAACACGGACAAGTTATCAATATTTGGTCAATATATTTGTACGCACTGAAGGGGGAAAATATACGACGGATAGAGAAAAAAAAAATTAATCAATATACCATGGCTCTGCCTCTGCCATTGTGCTCTGTGAAAAGCCTTATGGTGGAAGTCATAAAATTTCCTTTTTTTTCTTTTCTATATTTTTTCTCTGGACATTGCTGGTGATGGAATAAAATGGATAAAAGATCTCTATGCGATATTACACGCAGAACATATAACGTAAAACCATATATTTCACAAAAGAATACCCTTAAATGCGGAAGTAATAAAGGCATAATGATTTCTATTCTAATTGCGAATATTTTCCATTTCCTATTTGCATAAATTTTATTTCGTTTTATCCCATTCGAAATCCTCTTTACCATTTTCTGATATAAAAATGGGGATATTACTCACAACCTCATTAATAAAAACTTTACAATGTCGATTATGTCACAAGTCATATCAATAAAAACCCAATATACAGCCCATAATAAGCTCTATTTATTTGAAAAGAAGATGAAGGAAAACCCATTACAAGTTTGTTGAATGTGTCTTTCCATACTTTTTCATCATAACCAAAACATAAAAGGCAATACTAAACATAACATATAAATTTGCCTCTGCATGATCGTATAACCCCCAAATAGACTCATTCTGGCACAGTGATATGAAATAGAATTTTCCTATTTTAGATGTTTCGCATTATGTAACTGAGCAAGCACACATTCATAAATCACTTTAAGCCATATGATATGCTATAAAAATCATATTTACGTAATTCTAAGATTTTTTTTTTCTTCACTCTCTCTCTTTTTCTCTGTCTTCTCGTTCGTCCTCCGTAGTATGTATTCCTTGTTGTCAAATTTTATTATCATACACATTTTTTGACATCGAATATTATTATTATCTTCGCTCGTCTCTTTACCCTTTTTTTTTATTCCATTCCAAGTATTTATATTAGAAAATCCTTTACTTCCCTTTTAGTATATATTTTATACGTTTCTCTTCCTTTCTTTTTCGGTTCGAAACAGAAAAGCTCTCCCATAAAAAAGACCTAGTAAAAAAAACAACTTAAAATACATTCGTTATTGATGTGGTCAGAAAGTTTTCTTTATTAGTTTTTATATGCACTCACACTCATAACGTTCCGTGTGTTTTCGACTTTGTTATGAAATATTACTTGAATCGTCAAGAGGAAATACATATAATACCCAGTCCACTTAAGGCTTTGGAAATCATAAATTTAAATTGTATAAATTTGAATGGGCGTTTAAATGGTTACCGGTTATCGAATGAATTACGTAATAATTCGGTTAGTCCTGTGATTAGCTATTGGAAATGATAGTTTCTATGTGTAAAAGGATTTAATATCTGTCGTACCCTATATAACATTAACTGTGTTAAGGTTGTTGGAATTTCTTTTCTTTTTTCTTATTTTAATTTTAATTTTATCTAGGGCATGAAATGTACGTGATTACACATACTCCAGAGAATATAGGGTCAAGGATATATGCATACATATACATATATATATATATATATGTCATTCTCCTGGTATGACTGAATTATTTTCGGTAACATATTGGCTAGCGACAGACTGTCACTACCCTCATTAGCATAATATCAGAGGCATTAAGTATTTCAGGCGAGACGTTATCAAATTATAAACGTAATTGGTAGACAAAAGCTCTGGATATAAGTTTCAAACAACCGCATATATGGCTGTCATTCAAAATTGTTTGCATCCACATTAGAAAACTTTTGCAACAATATTTAATTCGAGGACTGGATACATACCAATTCGCTTTTAACCAAAATCTCTCGCAATAATGCATATATAAGTATATGTGAGACAAAATGTCAAAAATTTCTGTTGCTAGATAGACTGTGGAATGATTGAAATAACCGAATCATTATCAACGTTCCTGTCTTTGACAGAGTAAACGACTTTATGTCATACCCACGGATTACAGTTAAAAGCATCATGATCAAACACATCAGTCTAATGAAATCCGTAGAATTTTCGCTTTAAATAACTTTCACCTTGACACTTTAATGAATTACGAAGAAACCTTACCTGAAGCATAAAAATTTTCAGTCCATCACTACCACAATTTTATGCATTCAACTATGTGTACAACGGTGTACGTATAACAGCCCGACGAAACTCAAGATCAAATCTCAGCGATAAAATGAAAATCTTTCGTTAAAACTTTCATGAATTCATTTACTAATAAAATAATTAAATTAACATAATAATCATTCTAAGTAAATTCATAATTAATTAGATTTAAGCATTAATAGCAGCAGCTGCATGACACTCAGCAATGTTAAAATGGTGGAGGTAGATTTATATTTTACCCTACATTATATTTCGTATATATAATATTTTCTATATATGTTCAATGATCGTACTATAATAGGATAAGAGTGTACAAAGTTTGCAGAAAAGTTTTCGGTTAAAACTTGTTGAAGATATTGTTGAGCTGAGAACATTTCATCCAAACGTTTTTAATATATCTGCACCAGGATCAAGACTTAATCTATACGGTTTAAAATTAAGAAATATAATGTTAAGGAGGGAACGAATGTCTGTGTTTCAAAACTCGCACACATACACACATTTATGTATATATGGGTGTGTTGTGTATCCATCGTATCGTAAATATACAAATAGTATAAAATGTTCGCCCCCCAAAAATAGTTTTCAGTGTGTGATTATAATTCACCCCGACTCCAAACTGTACATATTAATGGATTTTCGAAAATGGTTGCTGGTACACGATGAGGTTCTATGGTTTTGGTTCCATTTCACTTACAATTCAAGACAGAATCTGAAAATGTGCTCCATATAACACCAAACCTCCATAATTTACTTTCCACCATCTTTGCAGGGGGTTTTTTGGTTCGGTGTTCGGTTATATTGAATTGTCACATATAAACGAAACAGTCTATATGAATTATACAATCAAATAAGATAATTTACCGGAAAACTTGTCTACACATAATGGTTACGTCTCGTGTGTGTATTATATAAATATGAAACGCTGCGAAACAGTTCTTAATACTGTATGTGTATGGAAAAACGAAAAATGATATTAGCTGCTCATATATGAATAATAGTTTGCAATCAAAATCGTTTCTCGCAAAACCGTATAGCATCTACATTCGGGTATTACACTTCCTTCAGTTAGATTGTACAACATATTACATTAATTTGAGCATATCAGCATACCATCAGATAAGGGTTAAGAATAATTTATTATGTCTGATTAAGTGCAAACTTTCGAAGCCAGCATATTAATTATAATTCGTGTTATACCCACCATATAATCGATTAGAAGAGGTTTGGGTTCCGGATAACGATTAAATTTTCATAAAATTACATGTAGTTGTAGTATATATGTATAGATATGGATGGATGATGGCGATGTATGTGTAATTCGACTATGTGTGCATGTTCTATCCAAACTTAGTTTTTCGGATGAGTTTTTGGGTATTATGCTTATAGAGATTATACAAGCCTTGGATAGATAATGGCGCTAGGCAATAAAGCAGATGGTATTTTATTTGTGATTTATTAGGCGAAGGATATCTCTAAAAACGATTATTACTACAACAAGAAATACTTCGGCGAAAATTAAGTTTCGCGTTTGAATGTTATACGTATCCACCGAAAGTCGGGCTGTAGAATTTGCGTCGGTCGAAAAATCCAAAATCTTGTTAAAAAACGAAATCAATCAATCCAATGTTATAAATTAGGGCTTTTGCCGTCATTTTTAAATATGCTGAGTATATTCAGTATATCGCGTATATTTTGAGTATATCCAGTATATCGAGTATATCGAGTATATCTTCGTATATTCCGTATATCGAGTATAAGTCACATGAGTTTGACAACTGCCTTATTTAGAAAAATGAAATTTTTTACGCGATGGATTTCGATCAAACAAAATGCCAGTGTGTAGCTTGTGATCTCAGGAGTCTGGCATGGTAATTAGTTTTTCGATCGAACTAATATCGGCTGAGCGATAAGACTTTGAAATCAAGTGCAAATCACATACAAAAACAAACATTTACCAAAGTCTTATCGCTCAGCCGATATTGGTCCGATCGAAAAACTAATTATCATGCCAGACTTCTGAGATCACAGGCTACACACTGGCATTTTGTTTGATCGAAATCCATCGCGTAAAAAATTTCATTTTTCTAAATAAGGCAGTTGTCAAACTCATGTGACTTATACTCGATATACGGAATATACGAAGATATACTCGATATACTGGATATACTCAAAATATACGCGATATACTGAATATACTCAGCATATTTAAAAATGACGGATATACGGATGACGGAAATGACCGATATACTCACGGTGCGGTTGAATTAATTTTAACTGAGCATTTCGATGCACTTTTGATATTTTTCGATATTATTAGTCAGCTCGGAGCCCTGAACAAGGTTCCACAAAAATTTTTGATTTTCATCCGTATTTTCGGTGACAGTGGTGCATCGTCTATCCTGTCTATAGAGAGAGTGGAGGAAAACTGGTTGTGGTTTCAATCGATAGTGCCTGAAATTCTAATAACAATTGTACAAAAATGTGGTACCCTAAGTGCAAGTGAAGCCGACAGAGACATGCTAAAGTTGAAAAAACGTGATTTTCAAACAGTCATAGAGGCGTGGATACATGAGGGATGAAGCTAATAAATAGTTCTAGCAGTAGAGCAACATTTCCTCTACCAATGACCAAAAAATTATTTTTGGAGACCAACTACATAAAGGCCGACAGTAGCTCAAAGTTTTTCCCTCATATTTGGTAAAATTTGCAGGTTTCAGAGGTACCTGAGACGCACTTATTAAATTTTATTGTAAATAAAATGGTTAATTCTGAAATGCTGGAAGTCTCAGCTGTCCATCGACACCATCAAGCACAAAATTTCGTCGTAGAAGGACACAATTCACTTATTAACGCAACATATCGGCACTGTTGACATGAGTCATTGCAAGTGTGGTGTCGATAGACAGCTAAGACTTCCAGAATTTCAGAACTAACCATTTTATTTACAATAAAATTTAATAAGTGCGTCTCAGGTACCTCTGAAACCTGCAAATTTTACCAAATATGAGGGAAAAACTTTGAGCTACTGTCGGCCTTTATGTAGTTGGTCTCCAAAAATAATTTTTTGGTCATTGGTAGAGGAAATGTTGCTCTACTGCTAGAACTATTTATTAGCTTCATCCCTCATGTATCCACGCCTCTATGACTGTTTGAAAATCACGTTTTTTCAACTTTAGCATGTCTCTGTCGGCTTCACTTGCACTTAGGGTACCACATTTTTGTACAATTGTTATTAGAATTTCAGGCACTATCGATTGAAACCACAACCAGTTTTCCTCCACTCTCTCTGTAGACAGGATGGACGATGCACCACTGTCACCGAAAATACGGATGAAAATCAAAAATTTTTGTGGAACCTTGCTCAGGGCTCCGAGCTGACTAATAATATCGAAAAATATCAAAAGTGCATCGAAATGCTCAGTTAAAATTAATTCAACCGCACCGTGTACTGGATATACTCAAAATATACGCGATATACTGGATATACTCAGCATATTTATAAATGACGGGAAGAGCCCTATTGTATACGTTTCTATCTCGAAAGTCTATCAACAGAACTAAACTACATTTATAGAATGCAGAATCAATCGAATTGGGAATGTCACGAAATTCGTAGCATATCTCTGGATTAGAATAGATATCGTAGCAGGTAAAGTTTCATGAACTTTCGTGGTATTATACAAATTTTGCGAGATGTAACATGCAGTGCCTATTTTTGCGAAATTCATGCTCATAAAGGCCTATTTTTGGGAAAATTCCGTTAGCAAATATCGTGAAATTTAGAAAATGACTTTCCCAAAAATAGGCCTTTGTAACATAAGTCACCTTATTCTGACACAATCTGTTATGTAAAAGACGAACCAACCTTCCGTACTCACTCTAGGCATAATTTATGGGTAGGCTTTGCAGAAAATCAAACGGCTCTAAAAGTAGTAATTTTTTGGTGCTCTCTCTCTCTCTCTGGGTTTTTCAGAATTTGCGACGGTGACCATCTTGTTTATGGTATTTACATACCAGTGAAACGTACCACAGAAGTTTTTATCATTGGAAAAAGTCATACATTTTGTATGTAACCGCTACAACCAGTTATACACTATTACATATTTTATGTAATAGTACATTACGTCCGTGCTTCTGGTCGGTATCGGAAAAATTGTATTCAAAAAATTGCATTTACCGACCAGAAGCACGTAAAAAAATATACCTGGCCTCTGTAATCGTAATGTTTGTCCCTATTTTCATCTGCTGTGGGTTTTATTTGTATACATATGATAAACGGCACTTTTCAGTTACATTTGGCTCTCAAAATTTTATTCAACTCCCAGACCCAAAGAAACCGAATAGATTCATTGACAGACCAAAAAACCCCTCCTGCCTTTACTTAACTGCTACGTTCAATGTGAAAGTGTTGTATAATGATGATAGATTATATTCAGTTCTACCGGCAGCACAAAAAATTTCATTTTTCTTTCGATCGCTCTACATGTAAGTACAAATACTAAGTATCCTGTTGAAAACATAGTCATTGCACTTTCATTCGAATAAAACTCAGTCAATCATTGATAACAATCGCGTAATTTCTTTCCACAAAACAAAACAAACTAATTTATTTCTGCTGAAATAAACATTTATTAGGTGTGTACTCGCACTGAGATTAAATATATTAAAAACGGAAAAGAAACAAACGGAAAAGTAACTAAATTATGCATAAAATAATTACCAAATCTAATGAGAAGATTTACACTTCATTTGACTTTATCTGGTATAGCAATTCGGAGTCATTTTAATGTTAATTAACAAAGATTTTTGGTAATAGATCCGAAACTTCCTCGTTTGCTTATATGAATATATTTAAGATGCAGAGAGTACAGTGTACAAGTACATACAGATACATCCTATACAGTTGTGTGTTTATAGATGGAAAAATTTGTAGGACTTCCTCTCTGCCATTTAATAGCGACAAGATAGCTTAAACATATTACACCTCGAATTTGCGAATGTGCTAAAAACGCATTAATTATTCATGGTGTGTATTCAATGTTCACGTTTGAATTTAAAAGCCTTGCGTAATTGCAATATGTAATATGGCATAGCATGATATGCTATGCATAGAAATTAACTTTTATTAGTTCAGCCAAGTTTATGTTTAAGAGGTTTTTATCCGCAGAAAATTATAATTTCTTTTCATTACGAATCCATTCACACCTCGGTTCTATATCCTAATACTGAATTATTTACATGAAATTTAATGAAATCCATTTTCGATTCGACAAAAAAAAATTTCGCTCTTTTTTCGTAAAGGATTTTTAAGCTTTCACAATTGCTTGTAATCATCAATAGCTGCAAAGAAAAAAAACGCTAAAAATTCAGTTTGCTATTGCATGACTTTGATGGAAGCAAAGGCATATACAGACGGAGGTATATAATACACACAGTCGGGTAAAATGACATACTGCCAGCCGGAACGTATTCACATGCAGTGAATTCAAATGCAAACACTCAAGTTTTGAAATATATACGAACATTTATGAAGTTGTTCCGTTTTTATCGCGCTCCATAATCACTTTTCAAAACACACATAACACACAATGTTTGTGCACATGCTGCATACCGAAAATGCAATGGGAACTGTATGTATATCAATAAAGTAGCGGTGCGATATTAGGCGATAATTTCTTTTAAATATCGCATAAACAAACCACCAAGATTGTACACGATAGTTTAGCATATACGCATACATAATCATACACTTTTAACACATTTCTAGGGTGGTTATTTTATGCATTGGCTTGCACAAGCTTTTTTTTTTCCTGTGTCCACATAATATGTAATTTAATGTATATAAATAGTTGATGTTGATTCGGATCGCAGAGTCCCCTATTCCCCCTTTAATCACGATATGATAAATAAACATATTATGCACTTTGTGGTGTTTTGTTTTGCAGCTAACTTCATCAATGTACATATAGCAACCAGAAAGTACACAACAACTTTTGCACAATAAACGGTATATGGATTTATAACTTCGATATATATATAAACAAACACATACATAGTTAACACATAACAATAGTCACCGCGGTCAGTTCAGCCAATTGGGCCAAATCTGATATAAATAAGGCTTATGCGTTATGTCCGGCTTTAGCATTCTAAACTGCTATGAATTGCCTGTTCCATGTGTTATTTTAAATATTGGATTGTTTATAATGCAAAACATTTTGATTCGAATTAGTTGGTTGTTGTGTTCTATATGGGGAATCGAGGCATTGCGAATGTATTTTCAACTGTAAAGAGGGTCGGTAATACAAGAATCGCGTATTTAAATAATCACATGGCGAATGTGGTTGTCGATTTTCGGTAATTATAAATCAGGTGAATCCGAAATGGAAATCACTAAATCAAATGTTTTAGTTTTCGTATTTTAGCGAAACGGGAGACACCAATGTTGTCAGATACAAATTATATTTGGACAATGAGACAAGGTATTTTAGTTGGTGAAATTTAACATTGGGAAAGATGCAAATGAAGGTGTATGTCCTGCAGCCATAAGTTCTATCAATCGCTACTATTTTTCCCATATCTATCAGCTGAATCTAACCACTACACTAGGGATGTCCAAAAAACTAAAGTGCCAAAATGTTTGGGGCACAGGGCAGAAAATCAATCTGTATGGTCCCCTGATAAAAAGTGTCTATGGGACCGACTCGATCCGAATCGATTTAGGGGTCGCTCAATGACGAAGTATGTGAAAAATAGCCAAAATCACTTGCAAACCAGATTTTTAGAAAAAAAATTATTTCGGACTGATGATGAAGAGTGATGTTAGGACATCTTCGTTTATATTAGTGTAAAATCATCACGAGAAAACATTTTTCAACTTTTCCCTTGTATCGACACCTACTCTGTCCAGGCAGCGCTTGTCAAAGATCAGATTCATAGCGTATATTCTGAGAGCGAGTCCGTATTGGTGACGAGCGACACTCAAAAAATTATTGTGTGGAAATGTTCAGAGAAGCGTGGGCTTCAAGATAACGCAAAAAAAAGTTTAATTATTTCAGATTTGTTTGACAATTTTCAGATAAAACTTAATACTGGGTACCCTCGGTGAACTTTGATGAGTTGTACTGGATGTCCAGCCAATTGTTCCAATCTTGTTTTATCATTTCTTGATAGCTTACCATGTGGCCATTCAAAATAAACCAAATTTGTCATAAGGTACAAACTAAGTCGACATCGACGAGACCTAATGTGTGCCCATGTCGCATTTCTCGAAAATTTCAATATGAAAAAAATTGAAAATTTCGAATTTCATGATTTTCGGAAGTTTGACGAAACAGAGCTTATTTACGAAACTAAATGAGAACAATACTTCAAAATAATACACCTTGAAAGTGTTTTAGAAAATAAATTTCATCTTTCGTATTTTTTTATATCGAAATTTTCGAGAAATGCGACATGGGCACACATCAGGTCTCGTCGATGTCGACTTAGTTTGTACCTTATGACAAATTTGGTTTATTTTGAATGGCCACATGGTAAGCTATCAAGAAATGATAAAACAATATTGGAACAATTGGCTGGACATCCAGTACAACTCAACAAAGTTCGCCGAGGGTACCCAGTATTAAGTTTTATCTGAAAATTGTCAAACAAATCTGAAATAATTAAACTTTTTTTTGCGTTATCTTGAAGCCCTCGCTTTTCTGAACATTTCTACACAATAATTTTTTGAGTGTCGCTCGTCACCAATACGGACTCGCTCTCAGAATATACGCTATGAATCTGATCTTTGACAAGCGCTGCCTGGACAGAGTAGGTGTCGATACATGGGAAAAGTTGAAAAATGTTTTCTCGTGATGATTTTACACTAATATAAACGAAGATGTCCTAACATCACTCTTCATCATCAGTCCGAAATAAATTTTTTTCTAAAAATCTGGTTTGCAAGTGATTTTGGCTATTTTTCACATACTTCGTCATTGAGCGACCCCTAAATCGATTCGGATCGAGTCGGTCCCATAGACACTTTTTATCAGGGGACCATACAGATTGATTTTCTGCCCTGTGCCCCAAACATTTTGGCACTTTAGTTTTTCCATACAATTTTGGACACCCCTACGGTACACATACAGTGAAATCGATAATTTCTTCCCAATAAATCCCTGTAAACTCTAGTTAATCAATCATACAATAACGCACTCTAGGGTATACGCTTAATTAGTCGTCAAAAAAAAAAAACTTGCTTGATATACCCACGCGACCAACATACATATATACCGACCATAATGAGGCAACAATTTATCCAGCTGATTAATTGATAGCAGAAAGATGTATTGATGTCCTATATAAAAAATATATTTGACCAGAACCACACCACTCAATCTAAATTAAATTACCTACCAACAACTTTTGACATTTGACATTCAGTTTGTTCAATCCGTTTCCAGAGGATTCGACCTTAACATGAACATTGATTGACTCTTCATTAATTTTTTAAGTTACGGTCATAGAGACATACATTTACAGTTGAACTTGAGAGCCCCATAAAATTGAGTTTTGTACTTTTCATTTATCGAAACCACATACAAGGAAACTTAAAACTTCAGTATTCGACAACAACAACAACAACAACAACAAAAAATGTTCGAAATGCAGTTGTGCATTAAATATATTAAGCGTAGCACATGAAAACCAAAGCTAAAAAAAGCCCTCGTTTTCAAAATGATTGGCAATAACATTCCGAACACCTCCCTCAAAATATAATTCAATGAAACAAATCATTGGTCACATAAAAACAAACACTTTGCTACTCACATAAAACGTGTACATTCACTTGTGTCGACGCTGCTTGTCCAACACCATTGTTTGCCGAACAAATATACGTTCCACCTTTATGTCGATCCATACTGTCGATAGTCATTATGGGTGATGTCAGTTTTTCATCACCTGTCGATTGTAAGTGAAAAAAATAGAAATTTTAGTCAGAAAAGTGGTATGTTGCTGAAAATCTAGGGAAAAAAAGTCGATGAAAATAAAGATACGATGGAAGATCATTTCCTTGTTTACGCAGATGTTTTTGTTTAATTCCTTTCGCCTTATATGGTGAAGTTTTCACGAAATATTCTTTTTTAATTTTTTTTAATTTTATTTTTAAGAGTGATATCGCGAAATCTTCGAATAACTTTGGGTCGCTCGAGGTCATAAAGTAAGGGTCTGCCAAAAGGTGCCCAAAATCGTTTCCTCGCGATTAGTCGAGTAAAACAATTTTGGGAAAAAAAAACTTTTTCAGCTAGGCTCAAAATGTGCGTCTCTACAAGGCCTACAAGGCTAGCTAAAAAACTTTTTTCCCAAAATGGTTTTACTCGACTAATCGCGAGAAAACGATTTTGGGCCCCTTTTGGCAGACCCTCACTTCATGACCTCGAGCGTCGACAACAAAATAAAGTTCACCAAACGTAGTACTACGTTTTACTCGCAAAAGTTCAACGAATCGAATGAGCTATAAGTCAATAATATGTGTGACCCCTTGTCCCAAAATGTCTGATTTTGTTCGATGTTTTGGCGATATCACTCTTAATCCAACGTGAGTGAATGACATATAACACACTGTGTTGATATCAGAGCCATAACGGGCAATGGATTTATTCCGAAACATTTCATTTCGGTTCCAGTTGGCACAAAATTGCTAAGCAGAGCCTGTTTTTGATTTTTTTTTTTAAGTTTACAAAATTTCCAAAAATTAGCACAAAAAAAAACAAAATTTGGAAAATTTTGGTAAACTTTTACAAATTTTCCAAAAAAAAAAAACAAGAGTAGGCTCTGGTGCTAGGTGCCTTCAGTTGCTGAAATAATACTACAATAAATATTATGCACGTATGACAGAGCGGTCGAGGCTTGCCGAGACGGCTTGTCATACGTGCATATTCTTTTTTCCTTATTCTTTTCCCTTATGCGATAAAAAACAATATGCACGTATGACAAGCCGTCTCGGCAAGCCTCGACCGCTTTGTCATACGTGCATAATATTTATTATCACATAGTGCACAAGAACTCTACTGCATAATTGAAATGGTTTTAACGCTACCGCAATTACATTTCCGCCTGGTATTTTATCGCACACGATTTCTTGTCGATCCGAGGCGAAGTTGTCATCTAGTGTGATAAAATACCTTCACACCTATCTTGGTGGATATAATAAATATTTGCTTCGCTGAAAACGTTCGAACTAATTTAGTCGTTCAGTTGAGGCTGTTGTTATGTTCAAATGTTATTCAAGAAATTTCGATGGACAACTATTTTAAGCGAAAAATGTTCATTATTTTCACTACTTAACAGCTATAATTTCGTGGTCAGTTACGGTATTTGATTTTAGAGATTCTCATACACAGTATTATTATCGCTTATCCCCTGGTAAATCTATGCTACAGTCCTGGTACTGATATATTCAATCCATACATGATGTTCAATTTAATCTGAAAGTTTCTCGCGTTCATTTACACGGAATTAAAACTGAATATGACAGCCATGGTGTTTATTTATTTATTTTTTGATTACATAAACACTAGATCATGGTATAAATACGTGTCGCGTATGGCCATAAAGTAGAACCGATTTTTAAACAATTAATTTTGAAATGCATGTATACATGGCATGCGACACATAAATCAACTTAAAAAAAAACTGACTAAAATTGCTTCATTCAACGCGAGAGTATTAAAGATCGCCACTCCCTTAAAAAGAAATAAAACAAAACTGCTAATGACATTTTTGCTTGAAGTTTTATTGCCAAAAGGATAAAATTTTAAAAGAGTTATTTTCCTGTTGTATTTACGAGGTCACTAACTTTTCGTTACACATTCTAAAATGTGCAGGCAAAAAAAGAGTAAGAAAAATCGAGAAAATAAAAATAAAAGAAAAAAATTATAAAACGAAATCCCAACTATACACATTGTTCCTTGCGAATGAAATACTCCCCTCCGAGATCGAGGTAATGAAAGAATTCTGTACTTTCTTTTGTCGTTAATAAAGAACTAAAAACTTTTTATATCCTGAACATGAACCATCATATCACTGGAAAACAGAAAAGGGTTCAATGAATGAAAATTGAATAAAATGAAATGAAATTTTTTAGCTGAAACAAAACCGAATATTTAATTAATAAACAGGTTGTGGCAATAACGAAAAGGCTTTTGTAATCAGTTTTTGATGTTTGATGTTTTTGTTCGCAATTTTTCTCAATAATTTTCAACTTAGGGTAGGTCACCTATTCATTTTTGAAAAGTCGGACTGTACGGAAAGTATATCTAGCAGTCTGTAGAAAAATAATTTAAACTGTAATTTCGATTTCGCCCGAAGAAGTGTTGAAACTACTCGCAAGTCTGATGATGGTTATAGGAAGGGACAATGCAGCCTGTGTTTCGGGCACTATAACTCCCGAACTTTCAATGGAAGAGCCTCAGATAGTTGTTATACTGGTTCTTGCAAATGTTTGTTAATGTTGTTTTTTCAACTTATTCGACTTGTTAATCCCGAGTGCCTAGAAACTATTTTCGTGTAACTTGTGGACGTTTAAGCGATTTAGCCAAGTCCATTAAGGCAATTTAGGCGTGTGGTGGAAACAAAGATTTTAGTACGAAATCAAATTCCACTTCAAATTTACAATCTCAATCGTTAATTGTTTACAGAAAGATAGATGGAAATTCTAACAGTAGCGAAGTTTTGGAGCCAGAGTGGAGCGAGGTTCGTGAATCGCTCGAGTTTAATTTCCTATTTTCTTTGAGAGGTGAACTCAACGTTTTTCATATGTGCGAGGTATGATTAATCGTCTGTCTGCACGAAACAAAAACATCAATTTGTTACACAATTTTTGAAACCAAAAACAAAGGTGACAGTTTGGGTGAGTAAATTTCAATTTTATACCTTGTCAAAACAAGAGAGTAGGGAAATATACATTTGCTTCCCCCCGAAAAGTCATCAAACAAAGCGTCAACAAGACGTCATTTTCTAATGACCATTTAAGTCGAGGAAATCGCACAAATGAAAAATGAATTGTTTACACAATCCAGCCCATAATAGACATCAAACATACATCAGATGTGACACGAGAAAATAATGCGATATTGTTCAAGGTTATGAGCCATCGAAAGTAACTAATTCTTCAGAGTTATGAGTTCGGCAGTGACGGTTTCTTTACTGTTATGAATACTTTTACTGGACGTACGCACAGCAACGTACGTATCGAATTTATTTTGTTCTAATTGTCATATTTGTACTAGACGCGTACACCTTAATTATCAACTATTATTTATTGGGGCTTCGTTATTGAGGTAGACATGACCGACTAAATGCTGTTAATATGTCTTTTTCACCTTAATATTAATAATAATCCTCTGGAACCTATAAGATAAAAACTTAAAATGACATCTCTAGTTTTTCATCCAAAGAGCATCTATTTTTTGAAATGTAAATTTTCCTATTTTCTGCTCTAGATTTTTATGCGAAACAGTCATTATAAAATGTCAATAACGTTCACGCACAAAAAAATGTATTTTACGATATGCTGAATCAGGTTTTCGTTACACATTTTCCTCATTCCATTTAGTGAATACAAAAAAAAATCCTGTCGAATTACATTAAAAAAATCGACAGGTTTGCATATTTGCATTTTACCCATTTTTTTTTTATTAAAAACAAAAATGAATTAATGTTGGGTCATAAGTCCTTCGTAATGCAATTTGAATGAGACACGGTCTACTGAATATAATATTTAAATATTAAAAATTAAATATTTTATTCAAAAGAATTATTATGCACGGGTTGGAAAATTATGAACCGTTCTGAAAGTCAAACACGACAGTGAAGGTCCGAGCTCAATTTATTTGGAATGACAGGATGAGACCAAGAAAAATTGTAGCGTAAATGCTACAGTAGTAAGTTTTAGCTTGAAAACTTTTATTCTCTTTACTTACACACCACAGTTAGTTTCTCAATCTCAATAAAAGATTTGGTGCAAACTATGTTACGTTAGGTACTTCGTGAATTTTATGCACATTTATACTGATACCGCTGATTTAATATAGATTGTATTTGTAGATTGAATAACGTTGAAGAAAATATCTAAACTAAGTTCATCGGGTGTAGCTAATTTTAGTAGCGGCTGCATGACAAGGAAACGTCTAGAAAGTAGGGATGGGAGGCGTTCAAAATTATCGATAATATCAATCGAAAGATATTATCGATAATCGATTAATCATATCGTTATCGATAATTTAATAATTATCGATAATTATCAAAATATCGAAATTCGATAATTATCAAAATATCGATATTTTGATATTTATCTGAAAATTCATGATAATATACCGATATATCGGAATATATCGATAAATATCGGATTTTCGGACCGAAATATCGATATATCGAATTATCGATATCTTGATAATTATCAAAATATCAATAATTATCGATTATCGATATTTTTTTGATAATTTTCGATAAAAAAAGTCGATAATTATCGATTATCGATAATTGATAATTATCGATAATCATTTTCATTATCGCCCATGCCTACTAGAAAGTGAATTTTAATTGTTCTTTCATTAATAGATTCGAACGAATTGAAGTGATAACAACTCTTCGGAGCATGTATTCGCTGACGCCGATTAGTCTGATTTTAACTGACTTCTAAATTTTAATTTTGTCTGAGCAAATCGTTATCCTCGTTGTCCTTTTGTCACAAAATGTTACGAATCTCTTAACATATTTCATAAACCCATTCTCAAAGTTCTTATAAACGCAACATTTTACACAAAGAATTAGTCTTCACTTCAATTTAACTTTGAAAACCTTCCGTTTATCCACTGTGTATTTATGATTATCACGTGAAGAGGGATTCTTTTGAAAATCCGCCTATCAAAATCGAACCCATTTCGTCTGGGATTGATGTATACATGGTTTGAAAGGTCTTTGCCAGTAGACCTTAAAACAGGCCTCACACAGTCTCGAGCCACACCTGGTTGCTGGTGGAAGATCTCCGAAGTTCGAAAAATAGTGTTTTTTATCCGAATTTTTTGGCCGTTATAAATGATCGTTCCGGGTGAGAGTGGGCTCGTTGGAAAGCTGAGCTCAAGTACTTTCGGGTCATGCCTAGTTTGATTAGATTCATTGATATATGTTTGCAAAAATTTGCAAGGAAAATTTTCAAAATATGTGTGAACTTTAGACAGGTCTGGGCTGGTACTGATGACGCTTAATGTGAACCTAACATGCTAGTCGTAACATACATTGTCTAAGCTTTCCGTTGATACCTCATTTGTAGTGCTGGTGATTGCTGACACAACAAAACTTTATGTTAGTACAACCGCTACTCGTAAAACTCGCCAGCAATCACCAGCACTGCAAATGAGGTATCAATGAAAAGCTTAGACAATGTATGTTACGACTAGCATCTTAGGTTCACATTAAGCGTCATCAGTACCAGCCCAGACCTGTCTAAAGTTCACACAGGTTTTGAAAAAAATTTCTCGCATTTTTTGCAAACATATATCAATGAATCTAATCAAACTAGGCATGACCCGAAAGTACTTGAGCTCAGCTTTCCAACGAGCCCACTCTCACCCGGAACGATCATTTATAACGGCCAAAAATTTCGGATAAAAAACACTATTTTTCCAACTTTGGAGATCTTCCACCAGCAACCAGGTGTGGCTCGAGACTGTGTGAGGCCTGTTTTGAGGTCTACTGGCAAAGACCTTTCAAACCATGTATATATCCATCCCAGACGAAATGGGTCCGATTTTGATAGGTGGATTTTCAAAAGAATCCCTCGAAACATGTTGTGAGTCATTACAGTTTTCGATCCGACAACCCCAAATGATATTATCATAGAATAACAATCATTCCTAGATGTTTATCTACCAAATCGACTTCATATGAATAACCTTTATCACATTTCCAAGCAAATATTGAAAAGAAAATTTATTCGATACATACCGCTCGGCAAAGCGTTGTTTTTTCTCGTCCATGTTATGTTCGGACTGGGATTACCTACGATTCAATTTGTATCGAGAAAAAAATAAATAATTTAGTTATCTAATTCAGTCAATATAAATATAAAAAAGTGATTCAAAACTTACCGGATGCTGAACATTCAATGCGAACAGATGCTCCTTTTTTCACTTGCATCACGTTGCCGGAACTGATGTGATGAATTCTTGGCGGAACTGTTTACCGAAATAGAAATAGGAAAATATTATTTTACGCATCGATTTCAACACTCAAAAATTAGAAACTGAGGAATTTCATGAACTTAGTGAACTTAAGGTTCTCGTGTTATTATTTTATTTCATTTCATTTATTTTCACAATAATAAAACATAACAAGTGACCTGCGTAGCTCCAGTTTGTAAACAATTCTAAGGAGCTACTTTAGAAAATAAATTGTTTTCAACAGTTGTTTGTACGATCAACAAACAAAGAAAAAACGGTAGGGTTATCATGCGGCTTTTAACTGAAGCTCGAAGACCGAAACAACTGTCAACCTGAAAAAACACCCCTAAGAAACCTTAAAGTTGTTCCACAGATCGAACTGAAACAGTTCCAGAACTAGTGAAATTAGTGAAGTAACAGATCTTTTCATCAAAGACTAGGAGATTTTTTGCACAAATGAAGTAAAAGATTTGGTTCTGATACACTTGCCGTTTTTTAATATTTTAACCGGACCACCATTATCCCTTGCAACATTGCAAAATACATGAATTTCACGTGGAATGAAAGACTTTGCGTCATTTTTTTACGTTTTCGTCACAAAAATAAATTTAAACATATGCTGACATGTGCCTGTTCATCTAATCATCATAATGTCATAATCGTATCTTTAGAGTCTGAAGTTCAGACAACCTCAAAACAAAATAAATTAATATAAATCTGTCGCGTGAAAATATATGGCCGAAATCTGCTTAATGTTAAAAGAGACTGGTGAGTGACAGGCAGCTTGATATTGTTGATTTGTAATTGTATACATATTATGTTGTTTTAACAACGAAGCTTTAAATTTTTGGAATTGAAGTCTTCATCATTATACAAGGCTGAAGGCGGGAGTTGCGGGAATCGTTAATTATTTTGTACTGGCGCTCATCATTACGATTGGTTAAATCCCACATTTAAAAAAAGATGAAAGTTGAACTTGCAAAGATTGTTCTGTTAAGTAAATGGACAATAAAGTCGACAGTGTGAAAGTGTTAAGTTAGCATTTTTTAAAAAGACCAGTCCAAAGGAATTAATTGTTTGGCTCTTTTTCGGAGATATTTTACGTCAAACTTACTTTACATCGGTTACATAAAGCTTGAGAGTGACACTATTTACCCAGTAACTATAAATTAGTTGCTGATTCCATCGCAAGAAAACAATAAGAAATACAATTACAGCTAAATTAGCATAAAAAACAGAAAAAAACACTTTTCGGTCATTTTTTGACCACTTTCGACTGTCACCATATCTAGACATTTGTCACATTTCTTGGATAGAAATACTATTTATGAGTGCCACAACAAAATTACCAATCAAATGTGGAAATGTGAAAAAAATGTGAAATATGAAAGTTTGGACTGCACATTCTCCGTTAGATTGGCACCAACGTCAAAACGGACTTCACATTTGGAAAGTACATACCTAAATGTGTCCAGATATGACCTTGATTTGACTTTCGGAGCTATAGCGGGGGAAAATGTGCCAATCACATTTTGTCAAATTTGCTCCTTTCAATATCATTACAATATTGTAATGATGAGCCACTGTAAAAATTAATAACGATTCCCGCAACTCCGTAGTTACTCTTTCTGTTGGTTTTTTTTTTAAATATGCTACGTTGTACTATTAGTACTATTCGCATTATTATTGGAATTATTTTCTATAATTCACACTCTTCATTACACTGTTCGCGTATCCACAATCCATAAAATTTTAAAACACTTGCTAATGAAGTGTTTTATACCGATTATTACATCACAACCTACTTGAAAATGCTTTTAAATCTCTATTGAAAAATGACCGACCAATAAAACTCCATCTAGACATTTTACCCATTTATTTTTTGCAATGAAAGAAACTTTCTATTGCCACCAATGATCATCGTCCCTTTCAGACTTACTTTTATAATCATAAGACGATGGCAATTAAGTGAGACATCTGAATAGGATTTTCAAGATTAATTGCGATAGGGGGGGTTACTGGTAATAAAAAATAATAGATTCTGTGACGTTATTAGTCATAATAAAATAAAACAACCCTCCATCAGCTTGAAACAATTTCGAGAGATGAAAGAATTTATGGGATAAAAATAAGAAAAACAGAAAACTTTTTGTTGAAACATATGTAGACGAGTTTAAGGATTGTAACAACTTATTTCAATACATTTTTTTTACCGTTGTTCTCTTCCGACTGGTTTACTAAGACGCGCTTGGTAGTACGTGCGAATCATGCTAGAAATGATAAAAATCTTTCGGATTTTTTTTTATATAACGCAAAAGAAATATATTCAAATCCTAGAAACAGACTTATCCCGGTTGATCTACTGTAGGTAGAAGCGTACACAACTTGAGGCTCATGTGAATGTAACACACTCTTCTTGTTACATAGACTTATATTGGAAACGATGTAACCATCATTGACTGGCTGTTTGCTTCCATATACCTAATACGGAAATGGTTGAGATTGAATCAATATACATAATCCTTAAGCTGCGTGTGGTTTATAAAAAGCTTTGGAGAAGTGAAACTCCACATGAATTTGAAATTTATATCTTTTGATAGAGGCGAAAAAAAAAAGTTTATTTTTTTTATTTTGTAGCTTTTCCACTGTGTTTATCATGTTTGTTTTGGTAAACTATTGCGCATCCTTCCAGGAATATATTTATACTATTCCATGCACACCACACACATACGTTACAGAAAATTATGGCCCGATCTACTACTACACTGTAGTACATGTTACATATTCGGCATAGCGGCGGTGTTTTCGAGTGAGTTATTTATGGTTGTTGAGATGTCAAGAGTGATGATACATTGCATTTTGAGTGGATTGTTTGACATTATTCTTTTGTTATCAGTAATCCCGTTAAAGCATATGACGTCTGTACAATAAATAATTAATTTCCATTAACTTTGTTTTATTGAATTTAATTTAAAGTTGAAAGATCGATGCGTCATTTTTTTGTGATTGGAAACCCTCAGCAATGATTGGAAATAAGTTCGTTTGATGGACTTCAATGGATTTTTATTTCAAGACGAATAATAACTATTCGAATTATTGGTTTTATTTATTCCGATGTTTGCTGGTTATTGGTTATCTCAACCATCGCACTGTCCGTTAAAAGGATCAATTGCAGTCTGCCTGTCGCCGCATTTAAAAAAAGGAGAAATTTCCAATATATAGTCTCCGTCACGATTCCGACAATTTTTCAATTGGTATCGCTTTTAACCTGTTCGTGATCTAGTATGTACTTAGTACTTAGTATGTCATTTACGTAATAAAAATCGTCTGTTGAAGAGTTTTACTAGATGCGTTAATTTCAAACAAGCCTAACATTAAGTGAGGATTTCAATCCACTTATGGTGATATTTTGGAACGGACCGACTTAGCCATTCAGATTTGCTAAGTCATCTTATTAAAGTCGACAACTATACCACCAAAAAAGAGGTAATATACATGTCTGACTAATGAAATAACAGTTAAACATGTCACCGATTGATAGTTTATGTTTTTTAGGCACCAGACATATGCCTGCGGCCTGGAGTATACATCGTGTGCCTAAAAAGCATTTATCACTGAGCTGCATACAATGTTTTTAAAAATTTGGGCCGTCTGTCCGTCTGTCTGTCACGTCGATATCTTGAGTAAATCAAATCCGATTTCAAAAATTAATCAAAGATAGTCAAAATAGTGAGGCTAAGTTCGAAGATGGGCATATTCGGGTCGGCCCTTCGTGAGTTAGGGCCACCTAAGTGATTTAAGGTCTTTTGGTGATATTTATGGCAAAATAAACGATGGAAATGTAAATGACACGGCAAATGATAGGTATTGTCAATACTAATCCAGGAAAAAAAAGTTTTTTAAAATCGGGTGAGTGGACCGTGTTAGGGCCTTAGAAGTGAAAAGCTACTAGGGCCCTATGTGTATTTTACATATAACTCGAGCAAATTTCATCCGTTTTTCGTAATTTTTGTGTCATTTGGAAGGTAATCAAAGGCCGAATAGAATGTTGTTGAAAAAAAGTTAAATTTGGGTCCTCGGACTAAGGCCGCTACTAGGGCCCTATGTGTATTTTACATTGAACTCGAGTATATTTCATCCGTTTTTCGTAATTTTTGTTTCATTTGGAAGGTAATCAAAGGCCGAATAGAATGTAGTTGAAAAAAAAAAAAATAAAATTGGATCCTCGCACTGAGGCCGATACTAGGCCCTATGTGTATTTATACTCAATAAATTAAAATTTTAGGGCGATTTGAAATTTTTGTTTTATTTGAAAGGAACGTCGTACGGGGCTTCGTAATTGCGCTATGCGCAATTTCTAAGATGTACACATTCCATAATAATTTTACTTTAACTACTTTAACCGGCGCATAGGCTTACGGTCAAAGTAGGGTGACAGACGCACTAGGGTCACGTACGCAATAGATATACGGGTTTGTACGGGGCTCAGTCGCAGCAAACGCTCCGACTGTTCTGACGGCTCGTTTTTTCTCGGAAAGCCAACAAAATTTTACTTTTTGTTACTGAGTTGCGACAAAATGTCTTATACACAGAAGCAGAAGATTCAATGATTACACGTCTGATATGTTTGCTGTTTCCCAAAGGTTATAAGTTATCTACGAATTTGCATAGTAAAAATGTAAATGAAGTCAAAGCCGAATGGAATTGCAGTGACATTTTTCTAGTCAAACGGTTTCATTCGTACGATAATGCCAACGAAACAAAAAACAACTTTGTGTCAATTTGTTCACCTAATAATCCTAACAAAATCTCTACGAGAAAAGTGTGACGCAGTATTCGTAGTACAATGAATGATATCGCTAGAGTCGACGCTTTCAGCTTCGTTACGCAAAAATTAAATTGAAATATTTTGTACCAAAAAAAAAATTGAATGAAAACAACAATTTTACCAAAAAAATCTGCGTCGCAAAGTGGCAGAGGAACAGATCTACAAGAAAATTTATCTGACATATGTGACGCAGATTTTTTCGGTAAGATTTTTGTTGTTTTCAGTCAATTTTTTTTGTTGGTAAAAATTATTTGACAGATGATTGCGAAAACTAAGCCACCTTGTTTGAACTATAATTTGCACAATTTAATTTTTGCGTGACGAAGCTGAAAGCGTCAACTCTAGCGATATCATTCATTTTAGAAATAGTACTATTACTGCGAAACACATTTCTCGTAGAGATTTTGTTGGGATCGCTTCTAACGGTTGGCAACCGACTCATGACTACAGCACAGTTTTACGATAAATTAGAATAATCCCAATTTCATAACGATGTTTCTCCGGTAATTTTAAACCTGCATAGTCGAGTGATAGATCGTTTTGTTCGTATTAAAAGCGATAATATAATTAAAATAATTAAATAATTAAATACCAAAGGGTAGAAACTGAAATGCTCGGCTATACATAGTTGACGCGTCTCAAAAAAAAATCTTCGGTGGTTATATACTGCGTCAAGTCCTTCGCTATCGCTCCGGACATGATCTTGTCTCAGGGTTCACATAATTTCAAAGCGATATAACATATCGAGCAGCAAAAAACGATAATGACCATAATATGTTAATGTAAAAGTGGTCGAACTGAGTGCAAATAAAAGCACATATAGCCAGCAAAAAGATATCCACATTATTCAAATTCCAAAAATTGAAAATTCCAAATTTACATTAATGTCTCAATGATACGAAATTGTATTGCATGCAGAAATATGTGTGAAATATGTTGGAAACGTTATTAGAGTCTGGTGTGTATATGAAAAAAGCCTTCTTTCAATCCCACACACACTTGTACTAAAATTTCTCCTTCACTTCAACCGTAAAACAATAAAAACTCTATTTGATCTGAATCGGGTCTCTTCGAATTTGTTTTGTCTCACACAAGTTTTTGTCATATACGGATGCTACGTTTCATTTCAGTACAAATTAGACAATATATTTTCTCATTAACCCTCGTGAAATAGTGATTTTATTATAGTGTTTAAAGGAATTGGAAATTTCATTCCTTACAGGAAAAGGTCCCCAGGACAATAAAAGAGTAAGTCTTTTAGCCCACATTACCATAGAAGTGAACATGCATTACGGAAACTATTACATGTGATAAATCGCTGCTTGTGTTAATATAAAAACTTCCCTCTATTTAATGTGGCAACCAGCAATGACAATTCCCCTTCTATATTAAAGAAAATACCGATTTTCTTGTCATGCCTTTCGGATTGATTCAATTTTTACGACGTGTAAATAGTGAATTTCTTTCAATTAACTAAACCGATGACAGATGTAAGTATTACGAGTTATACAGCCACAAGTAATTAATGCTATGCCACCAGACATAACGAACAATGTTTAAAAATTTACTCATCTAAAGACTATGTTATCGCAATAATCTACCCACTCATGTATGTACTGTGATAACATGTACTGTGTATAATATGGACAATATTTAATCCAGCGAACGTTGATGTAATCATACCACGGTTGAAACTTTATTCTGGTCATTCATACAAAATCTTTTACTTCATAATTGTCAAATGCTAACAGGCAAAAGACAAATTCTACACTTCGCCAATTTGTAAACTAGGTAATTTGACGTCGTCTTGGGTCCTAAAAATGTGAAGAAAGCAGGAAACCTAGTGTAACAAAATTGATTTCGGTAAAGTGGATCCAATACACAAAACTTATAGCAAAAGGCTCGTGCCAAGTTAAGAACTGTCGTAATTTGTGAGTGATCATCTTGGTTCCACACTGTAATGATAGCAATAAAGCAATATAGTTCCAAGTTGGAAAGTATTGGGAACTTCCACTTTGCCATGTAAACAATCTTAATTGCGTGAAATGCATACCTCCGATTGCAATGCCTCCCTGCAATTTTCAAAATAATAACTTAGTCGCAAGTAACAAGCAATTAGTCGCAAGTAACAAGCACTTAGTCGAAAGCATTAATTATCTAACGAGCTACGGAATAAAGTTGTTATGTTGTACGTCGCAGCAGAAGCGCTGAACATGAATTCAAGAAAACTCGGCAAAGTATAATATGCTAGAACAGCATATACACAGAGAGAAAGAGAGTTTTCTTCTATTTGTTGATTTTCCTTTTTCAACACTACCACCCAGCCGATATAATACCAATCCAAGATTTATTAAAAAATAATAATCAATTGACGATACATCTCCAAATAGTTTTCTAAGAAATATAGCCCTCGCTTGTTTTCATAATAAACTATAAATGTATCACATACGGTTTTCTTGAGACTAACGATATTTCAAAATCAATTCAAATATTAGATTAGGATTTCTGGGTAAACATTATTTTAGCCATATTCTATAACGATTGATTTTATATGTGAAATATATACAATTTTTTTTTAAGTAAACCATCCATAATGGCCTAAGGGATATTGAATTTGTAGTTTATATACCCTTTGCTATTTGATAGCATGCCTTTAAAAAATTGTTTTTGTTCAACAGAAGAAAAAAAAACTTTATTTATTTTGTTTTCTACGTAACAAATATAACCTTAAGATGAAGATTGAAAAAAAAAACGAAGAAGAAAAAATTGGGCCGGTTACAGCATATAGAAAATATTTGGGGTAAAATAAGGAAAATATGCATAATCAATATTACATAAATGCTTGAATTATTAAATTTAATAACGAGACGAAAGTGTTTCTTTCCTATGACATAAAGTGACTTCTAGGGTGCGAAAGGATTCCTCGAAGTGAGAATAAAAACATAGCTAACGCCGACCCGTACTTTTACTTTTACTTCATTCTCTACTGAAAAGCTATTCGCCCTTTAAAATCACTTACATTATCTTTCTTTGCCTTGTTAGCATATACAAATAAATTGCCGGAGGCAATATAGACAGCCCCGTACGAAGTCAACTTTCATAAATTCCTATTTAAACAGCTATATACCGCTATATTTACCTATATTTTCCTATAAATAAACATTTCACAGATGAATATGCTATTATATAGCTCTATATGCCTGTATATAGCTCAATATAGGTGAATATAGGTGAATATAGATATACATAGATGTCCATATATGGAATGCCTGAAACACCCCACACACATAACAAATTATTTCTATGTTAACAGAAACACTCTAAGTACCATTTTTCCCAAGATATATCACTTTTATTAAAATCCAATATGGCCACAGGCAGCCATTTTGTTAGGAGACCGGAAATTTTACCGACGCTTTACATTCGTTAATACAATCGCTAAACCGAACTGGTGTGCATACGTTATTTTGCACCAGCTGGTCACATACAATTCCAAATGGGACCAGCTGGTGCAAAATAACGTATGCACACCAGTTCGGTTTAGCGAATGTACCTTTCAAACAAAACAAAAATCATGAAATTCGGTCAAAATTTACTCGAGATATTGACAAAATACTCCACGTTCACTGTACGGCCGAGTAGCCAGATAGGAGCTCACTCCAAGAGACCTAGCTCACGCTCCGGAGAACATAATTTCAAAAACTTTTTTTCCCTGATTGGTACGGTCAATACCTATCTAATAAAGCTAAAACAGACGAAATATGTTCAAATGTGGCCGACCTACAAGCAAAAAGTGCTTGCCGCCCTGTGCCTGTTTCACACCAAGGGGTCTAACTCACGAGTTGGTCATCCGATTTCCATAAACTTTTTTTTTGTCGATCGGTATTGTAAAAACCCTTTATTTGACGTATCAGTTACAAGTGTAACGTTTAAATGTCCGGAGATATCTTCGAAAAACCGTAAAGCACTTATTGGGCCACAGCTCGGGAATGGTCGATCCAAAATCACTCATCTTCGAACTTAGCCTGTCTTTTGACATTACCAAACGGGAAAAAAAAGAATTTTCAAAATCGGATGCGTTTTACTCAAGTTATCGTGCAGACGGACAGACGGACATTTTTTTTCACTGATTTGGCATCTCTAGACAACCACAATAGGTTTCCCCTTACTCAGGGAGTCCAATTCGACGTGTTACGGACGTATGCGTAAACGCATAAGACCCCAGTACTTCGTACGGGTCTAAAAAGCTCAACCATTAACGGTATGTGGAAAACTCTTAAAGAGTAATAAGCGATTCCGTTTGACTCCGCAAACAGAGAAATGACTATTGTTGGCTACACTGACAAAAAAGTTTCGAAAAACTCAGATGTTGCAGGTAGCTTTGTCTCCAGGTAACCTACAATAGCTGCGACAGGTGAGTTTTTCGAAACTTTTTTGTCAGTGTAGTCAACCTAACATAATAGTCACTTTGTTGGCTATCGCGGTGAGCTTGAAAATGTCCATACCTGATATGTCGTGCACATTAATTTATTTCATTGATATTAGTAGAGGGCAGTCCCGTTGAAACACAGCATGTTTGGTATTGTTGGAAAGGTTTAGCTGATTCAGCAATACAAATTTAGAGCAAAAAAATTGACCCAGGTCATAAACAAAGAAAAATTCGTCTATCTCAAAATTTTGACGTATACTCGATTTTAATATTAAGTTAATCACGGGTCAGCCCTCTACTAATATCAAAGATTATTTTCAGTGATTTTCTGAGCTCTAATTTATTGGCCATCTATAAAAGCCAATGCAATTGCCCGATCTGTTATTGGTGGGTATGGTTCCGTCTGTGAAAAGTTAACGTTCAAAACGGATGCTTATACTAATGTTCAAAAGAAAAGCATTTCATGAAATTTACAAAATGAACGCATTCGATGGTAAGTTTGCTATGCAATCAATGTCTTTAAATGCTAACACAATGAAAATTTATGTTTTGAAAATGTAGATCGTTTCTTGTTCATTTGTATGTAGCTCAGCATATTTAATTTTGTATTCATGGAAATGTTCGGGAAAATTTTTGGAACAAGAAACTCTCTGATGTGTTCGTCTTATTTCGAACATAAAGTTACGATTTGTAGTTGTATACATAAAGTAAAATTAGACGAATAAGTAATTGAGCTGACCTATTCAACCATTTATTTTTGTTAAAAACATTTAATGAACCTAAGTAAGTAGATGCAATCTAAACAAACTGAGGCTGTGTTTCCATTCAATTTGCTTTGTTTTTGATGGATAATGCATTTGAATAAAATGGCATTTCAGTATACCTATCAACTTCAACGATATGCCAAGCGGATGCGGACTGATGATAGAAACCTTATCTGAATTTGAAATCCTGTATTATATTTGCATCTCATGCAGAATAAAATTGACGATACTTGAGCATAAATAAATAAATTTGTCATACTATAAGACTATAGAAGAGAAGGAGGAATGCACTGCACAAACCATATAAGCAAGCAATGTATGTTTTGTACACTCACACTGCGCTTCATAAATTACTTTACTAGGGAGGTAATGGGGAGCATTCCCTTCCTACGGCAAACCCTTTACCACGCTTGTAAAGTAAAGTAGCATACTGCCCACGGAAAATAATTTTATATCTCGTATCACTATGAGTAAAAGAAACTCGGGCTGAGGCCCTCGTACAATTTTACTCATATATATATACGAGATATCAAATTACTTCCCTAGTACAGTAATCTACTATTAAATTTCGAGTGAATGAGGGGATGAAACAAATGAACGGAAAAATACATTTCCCTGATGCTGATCCATAATTGTACGTGCATCTTGCCCCATCTGAACGGTTTAAGCAAATTGTATTGATCATCCAGGGGGTCATGACGTAATTAATAGAATAATTATGCATTGGGTAGCATACACACCCAGAGGCAATATCGGTTCGAACAGACCCGTTGTGCCGTTGTTATGTTGGTATGTACAGCAAGTGTGACGGATGCCAAGAATATTGCTATATTATCCCCGGTCACATATTTATTTCAAACTTGCATTCATAAAAGGTAAAGTGTTCAGACTTTTGACAAATTTGCACATTAACAATACGAAATGAAAGGTGTAGAAGTGGAGATGTCTTTTGTGGTTTCTTGACAATGTTAAATAATTTGCATGAGACTTAGTATGCATTGCAATGTATGAAACTTTATTCCAGCTAACGATAAAATTTGTGGAAAGCGAAGTAATTTTTAATGTGGATGGATGAAAGTTGTTGGTATTAGAATGACTTCGCAACCCTAGGGTAGAAAGGTAAATTTATTTTTTCTTAACGTAATTGTTTACACATTGATGCTGTTTGTTTATTTCAAATGTCGCATCATGACTCCATCGATCCTTTCATCCATTATTTTCGAACAAATGTGAAAGTTTCCTCATGAGCTCGATAAATCTACATATATAAAATATCAACACAAATTTCAACTTTATTTTTGATATTTTTTCATTGCTTACAAAAGGTTACCGTTCGTCGACCGTATACCGTATAAATCCACTGGTACAAAAAATATTTCCCCTGGCACCGAAAAATAACAAGTTAAGTTAAAGTTTACTTTATACTTTTGTAGATCAACAATTAACTTTATGTGTTTTTTCGTGATGTTTCCAGATGTTGTTTGTATTAGGTCCGTTGTTTTTCGTAAAACATTTAGTTTTGTGTTTGGGCCGGAAAGGTAATTGTAACATATTCGGCAAATTGAATGTTAATTTCTCGGTTAATCAGATAATTTACCAAGTGAAGGTATGTCTCAACGGTGATCCGTGTTATCTAATGTCAAATCGACCTTTTTATGTGTCTATATAGTAGTATGGCATGACGCCTTATTCCAGTGTTTTACTCCAAAATTTGTTTTATTGTTTGCAAGTCTCAATTCCATTTGCTTTCGAAGTAAATCAATTTTTATGGTCTTTATTTGCAGTCAACTACAGTTTTTGTTTACTATGTAACCGGAAATTTTACTATTTTCTTCGCATAGGTCTAAGGTGTGCACAACTAGGCACATAAAAAACAATGTCGAGTTACATTCTTATTTGACTTTATCACTGGTTTATTGCAATGTTACCGTTTTTAGCCCCGTACGAAGTACGAAGGGGCTTATAGGATTACGATGCCGTGTGTAATTGATGGAATTCGAAGCAGACGGTAAGGGCAAAGTGTTTGCCTATGTTTATAGATGACGAATCCGCAATAAAAATTTGGGCCGTCTGTCCGTCTGTCCGTCTGTCCGTCTGTCCGTCTGTCCGTCTGTCCGTCTGTCCGTCTGTCCGTCTGTCCGTCTGTCCGTCTGTCCGTCACGTCAATATCTTGAGTAAATCAAATCCGATTTCAAAAATTTTTTTTTTCCCTGAAAGATAGTCAAAATAGTGAGGCTAAGTTCGAAGATGGGCATATTCGGGTCGGCCCTTCGTGAGTTAGGGCCACCTAAGTGATTTAAGGTCTTTTGGTGATATTTATGGCAAAATAAACGATGGCAAATGTGAATGACACGGCAAATGATAGGTATTGTCAATACCAATCCAGGAAAAAAAAGTTTTTTAAAATCGGGTGAGTGGACCGTGAGTTAGGGCCTTAGAAGTGAAAAGCTACTAGGGCCCTATGTGTATTTTACATAGAACTCAAGTAAATTTCATCCGTTTTTCGTAATTTTTGTTTCATTTGAAAGATAATCGAACACCGAATAGAATGTTGTTGAAAAAAAAAAATTTGGGTCCTTGGATTAAGGCCGCTACTAGGGCCCTATGTGTATTTTACATATAACTCGAGCAAATTTCATCCGTTTTTCGTAATTTTTGTTTCATTTGGAAGGTAATCAAAGGCCGAATGGAATGTTGTTGAAAAAAAATTAAATTTGGGTCCTCGGACTAAGGCCGCTACTAGGGCCCTATGTGTATTTTACATATAACTCGAGCAAATTTCATCCGTTTTTCGTAATTTTTGTTTCATTTGAAAGGTAATCAAAGGCCGAATAGAATGTTGTTGAAAAAAAATTAAATTTGGGTTCTCGGACTAAGGCCGCTACTAGGGCCCTATGTGTATTTTACATATAACTCGAGCAAATTTCATCCGTTTTTCGTAATTTTTGTTTCATTTGGAAGGTAATCAAAGGCCGAATAGAATGTTGTTGAAAAAAAATTAAATTTGGGTCCTCGGACTAAGGCCGCTACTAGGGCCCTATGTGTATTTTACATAAAACTCGAGCAAATTTCATCCGTTTTTCGTATTTTTTGTTTCATTTGGAAGGTAATCAAAGGCCGAATAGAATGTAGTTGAAAAAAAAATTGGATCCTCGGACTCAGGCCGATACTAGGCCCTATGTGTATTTATACTCAATAAATTAAAATTTTAGGGCTATTTGAAATTTTTGTTTTATTTGAAAGGAACGTCGTACGGGGCTTCGTAATTGCGCTATGCGCAATTTCTAAGATGTACACATTACATAATAATTTTACTTTAACTACTTTAACCGGCGCAATAGGCTTACGGTCAAAGTAGGGTGACAGACGCACTAGGGTCACGTACGCAATAGATATACGGGTTTGTACGGGGCTCAGTCGCAGCAAACGCTCCGACTGTTCTGATGGCTCGTTTTATTGTATGAATTTGGGATAAAAGTTCTAAAATTTTATTGCGCTTTTCAGCGTTACATTAATAAACGTAAAACAACCCTTTCAATAAACATGAACGTAAGCAATCGCAGATGCGTTGGTTCTCCGTTCACATCATAAATAACATGGTTTCAACAACACTGGCATGTCTGTGACAATCTTACAATTATGTTACGTTTTCTGCCAATGCGTTTCAAGCATGAGTGGTACTCTGAATAGGGTACTGGAACTTGACAGTGTCTCACACAACTGACAAATACTGTAAAAAAGCATTTCATACAAAATAGAACACTATTTGGCAGCTGTTGATGTGATGACTTTTGCTTGAAGTGCGTTGTTTTTGCCGTAATTTGCAGGAGGGACCTAATGAAAAATATAAAAACAAAAGAATTCTTTTGTCTAAAATTTTCACTAAGTCTCTTATGTGAATTATGGCAGTTATTGTGTTTCACAAGGAGGGATTCTTTTGAAAAACAGCCTACCGAAATCGGACGCATTTTCCAGTGGACATTTTTATATGTGCCTAGAAAGGACTTCGACCCTAGAACCCAAAACCACTTTCAAAAAAATTCTTCGAAGCTTTTATGGCTGGTGAAAGGTGATCGAAAGCCGAAAATTTTCACTTTTCTTACCAAAATTTCTCCGGGTACACGAGCCGTACAGGGTCGTGTGGGGTGTCATTAGAAAGGTAATCACATGTACTATTGAGCCGAATAGAGACTCATTGGTTTTAAAATTAATCCACACTGAAATATGTGCAGTTGAAGTTTTCAACAGAAAACTTGCACTTTTCTTACCAATATTTCTCCAGTTACACGAGCCGTACATGGTGGTGTGGGGTATCATTTGAAAGGTAATTTTATGTGCTTTTGGGCCAAATAGGGGATGTGTCCCTGATGTGTTTGTCTTCACTTTACATTTCACGGGAATTGTAAAGGTGAGCTTCGAAGTTTTTGAATTTAGCGGAACGAAACGGTGTCTTTAGGTACTCTAGGGATAACGTTACTTGAACTACTTATTTACGTTGTCGTTTTATCGCGCATTTGACTGTGACAAAGAATCGGCCCTTATTGTCGTCTTCCAAACTTTATTTTCACCTGAGTTAATAGTCTAATAACCTTGCGCTGTGGGTGAGTTCTACTGTTGCATTTAGTCCGTTGCCAAATTGTTACGTTAAAAATCCCATCTACATGTGTCAGATTTACGGACATTTGCAAGAAGATATGTCAGCCTTTGTCCCTAATATGGTGTTTCTGTTCATGGTGTATTTTTCGAATTTTCAAAGCTTCACACTCTTTAATTTTGGTTCTGTTTATTCGGTTTTGTTTACAGGGCGAAATCAAATAACAGGACTCCAGATCGTTTTAACAAAGAGTAGAAAAGGCTTCTTTTGAGAACTACTCCCAGATGGTTGAACCGATACCACCCATTTCCGCAAGGTTCTGAAAGAACAGGTTATGACACTTCTGAGTTGATCACTAAGACGGTGACATGCAGATGCTTTTTATTAAACAGACTCATTACAGATTGTTTGAAATGTCAACCTGATAAAAACGTTTTTTTTCCTTCTAGTTGGCAATCGATTGAATGGTCAAAAAAGGTAAGCTTAAGCTATGATCATGTCCGGAGCGATAGCGGAGGACTTGACGCAGTCTAACTACCAAAAAAAGAACGAAGAAAATTTTTTGAGACGCGGCAGATATTTCTTGAATGGTGGCAAATAGAGAATTACTAATTTCGTCAGATTTTGGAATTTCGTCAAATTTTCGATTTTCGTCAAATTTTCGAATTTCGTCAAATTTCGTCAAATTTTCGATTTTCGTCAAATTTTCTAATTTCGTCAAATTTCGTCAAATTTTCGATTTTCGTCAAATTTCGTCAAATTTTCGATGTCAAATTTCGTCAAATTTTCGAATTTCATCAAATTTTCTAATTTCGTCAAATTTCGTCAAATTTTCGAATTTCGTCAAATTTTCGAATTTCGTCAAATTTTTGAATTAAAACTGTAAACTGTTATAAAAAGCAGTGTTGACTACACTTCTAAAACGACTGATATACCAACAAAAATCTCTTCGAGAAAAGTGTGACGCAGTCTTTGAAATACAATTTCTAAAATGAATGATATCGCTAGAGTTGACGCTTCAGCTTCGTTACGCAAAAATTAAATTTTACACCCAATTAGTTCAAACAAGCTGGCTTAGTTTTTCTCATCATCTGCCAAATAATTTTTACCAAAAAATTTGACTGGAAACAACCAAAATTTTACCAAAAAAATCTGCGTCGCAAAGTGGCAGATGTTCAGAAACAGACCTGCAAGAAAATTTATTTTCAAAGACTGCGTCACACTTTTCTCGAAGAGATTTTTGTTGGGATGTAAGTTTACTTTACAAAAAAGCAGGGACTATTTTTTGTAAAACTTTTTTATCTTTTTCCTCACATTTAAAAAAATTGATTTTTTTTTAGAAAATTAGAGAAAAAATTAGATTTAGGAAATATTAAAAAACCTGAGAAGATATGTGAAAACAAGCAAACTACACACCAAATTAAAATGTTGTCGAAAACTCGGAGTCAGTAAATTCCCTTTAGTTTGATTCGAATTGAATATATTTTTCCATGGAAACTGTCTGAATGATGTTCGCTGAAAATGGATCCAACATCGAGTCAGCCTACATCATTGTAAAACATACAGAAATTGCTATTTTTTTCCACGTCGATGTCATGTATACATTAAATAAACAGAAATTATTTTATTATTACATTCCACCACCATGAGGGTTCTACTACATGTCAGAAGTTTTTTTTTATATATATTTGAAACTGGAAAAAAACGCAACACTTGAACTGAACAAAACCTTACAAACTCATGAATAAATGTCTCTGTCTAGTAGCAACATAACAACAAAAAAGTGATCCATCAATCCATCTGTCTTGACATGTTGACAAAACATTTCCAATAGCATTATCCATCAATTTAATATAATAGTAATATTTCATTTCAGTCTGCTTTCTTTTTATAAAATTTAAACAAATTATTTTTCTATCCAAGCTAAAACATTGTATTGAATATACGAGACGTTTCGTATCTAGTTCTATTATTAGCATCACATTTCATAAATAACGACTATTTCTATAAATCTTTCTAAGTTAGGTCAGCATAAATATTGTATTAATATTTAATTCGACCTAATCGGATTAAGCATTATTCTAATCCAGAAATAAAACTTCAGCCACAAACGACAAACCTAAGCTAACCAAACCAACCTTATCACATTTCATTAGTTTCACACCGTATTTTCCACAAATTTCCAGCTAACACGTCTCGCGCCCATTTTAGTATAAACGAAAATTAGGTCTTTCATTTTGTTGCTGGGTAAAAACAGAATATTATTTAAAGTTGTACGATATGGTTGAAGTCATTTTCCATGAAATTATATCGTCTAGGTGATAATTTATGTAAATTAATTGCAAATTTATTTATTTTTAATGCAGACGTTAAAGAGGAAAGTTTTCGGATTGGTTAGTAGCAGTCGGTTATTTCTCTAGGAAGACTGGGTACGTGAAAAATTTGTTATTGAGGATTGATGAGAGAAACTCTTTACAATATACGCTATGAGAACAGTGCAAAGTAATTCACCCACCATTTGAGTGTTTAGTGCAGCGAAACGGTTTGCCTCGGGTATATATATATATATATATATAATATAATGAAGTCGCTGTGGATGGCTTTTACATATTCATGGTATTCATGACAAGAAGTTTACTGATTCGAAAGAAGTTATAGCTTTGAATAATGACCAAAATTAGAGTCGGTTGTGTGCATCAGAGACCGAGATTGAAAAATTTCTTTAAAAAAAAAAACTTATCAAAGTTTCGTTCTTGCCTTCAATGTGCACCATGAAATCAAATAAATTTGACGCTTAGCGTGATAATATCGTCAATAAAACAAAATTACAGAGCTACTGTGCAGAGTTGAGCTTTTTGGTCCATCAGAAATGATAATGGTGGAGACGGTGTCCCCGGATTTATATGGCCAATTTTTAGTATTTATTTCATTTAACTGTGGGATTTCTGTGCAAATGATGGTTCCGAGTTCCGATTTTACGGTTGTTTGGATGCAGGTATTAAATATTTCAGTAGCTGGTAGCACATCCGATTCGTATTATTTGATATGCACGAGTTTTCAGGGCATCTTAATAAGTGGCTACATGACGAGCACGTTTAAACCGTTTTGTTACAGAAACACCCATTAACTCGTCGAAATTATTGTTAATCACACTCAGCACACTGTTTTGCCACCGATATATTGGTCGATACATTTCCTGTTACGTGTGCATTAATCAACACAAAAACTCATATCTCGATTATAACGAGCCATCAGAACAGTCGGAGCGTTTGCTGCGACTGAGCCCCGTACAAACCCGTATATCTATTGCGTACGTGACCCTAGTGCGTCTGTCACCCTACTTTGACCGTAAGCCTATTGCGCCGGTTAATGTAGTTAAAGTAAAATTATTATGGAATGTGTACATCTTACAAATTGCGCATAGCGCAATTACGAAGCCCCGTACGACGTTCCTTTCAAATGAAACAAAAATTTCAAATCGCCCTAAAATTTTATTTTTTGAAGGGCCTAGTATCGGCCTCAGTCCGAGGACCCAAATTTAAAATTTTTTTCAACTACATTCTATTCGGCCTTTGATTCCTAATTCCTAATTAAACAAAAATTACGAAAAACGGATGAAATTTGCTCGAGTTATATGTAAAATACACATAGGGCCCTAGTATCGGCCTCAGTCCGAGGACCCAAATTTAATTTTTTTTTCAACAACATTCTATTCGGCCTTTGATTACCTCCCAAATGAAACAAAAATTACGAAAAACGGATGAAATTTGCTCGAGTTGTATGTAAAATACACATAGGGCCCTAGTAGTGGCCTTAGTCCAAGGACCCAAATTTAATTTTTTTACAACAACATTCTATTCGGCCTTTGATTACCTTCCAAATGAAACAAAAATTACGAAAAACGAATGAAATTTGCTCGAGTTATATGTAAAATACACATAGGGCCCTAGTAGCATTTCACTTCTAAGGCCCTAACTCACGGTCCACTCACCCGATTTTAAAAAACTTTTTTTTCCTGGATTGGTATTGACAATACCTATCATTTGCCGTGTCATTTACATTTCCATCGTTTATTTTGCCGTAAATATCACCAAAAGACCTTAAATCACTTAGGTGGCCCTAACTCACGAAGGGCCGACCCGAATATGCCCATCTTCGAACTTAGCCTCACTATTTCGACTATCTTTCAGGGAAAAAAAAATTTTTGAAATCGGATTTGATTTACTCAAGATATCGACGTGACAGACGGACAGACGGACAGACAAAATTTTTATTGCAGATTCGTCATCTATGAACATAGGCAAACACTTTGCCCTTACCGTCTGCTTCGAATTCCATCAATTACACACGGCATCGTAATCCTATAAGCCCCTTTGTACTTCGTACGGGGCTAATAACGTACACAAATTATGTGTTTGTTTTGCTTACAAACTTTGGATGTGTAAAATTGTTCTGTCGTCATTCAGTAAATACTAAAAATCAACTAATTTTTGATGACAGTAACTGTATAACTGCACTGTAAGTGTTTAATTTGTAAATATTAATTGAAATTGATTGGTCAACTATCAAGCTGCAACGTGCAGCCATCAGTAGCTAACGATAATAATACATTAATAAAGTGATATTTATCTCCGTTCGTACAAAAACGCACCACACTAAACCGATTTATAACATCATTAAAACACTGGATGCATTAACGAATTTCGCTTCATTTTATATATATATGTATGTGTGTCCGCTATTGATGGGAGGGAGTTCCGATCCACGCATTCCGTTGCATGCTTTTAAATCATATGTATAATTTTCTGTTATTTGCGTTAATCTCTACAAATTATCGTTTTTGGTATATTTATTCACAAATTTATAACTTTTTTATAGGCTTTCCGTACGGATAAATGTACAAAGCGTGTGTACATTGTACACTCTCACATTTAGCAGCCAGAAATGTATGTATGTATATACGCATATAATATACGCAGACACGGCAATGGGGAGAGACAATATTTATTGGATATTTACGCAATCCTCAATATAATAATATTTGGCTTTTTTTCCACGGAAATGTCTGTATATATATCCCCAAGACGATAAACGAAAATCTATGTTCATATATAAAGCGGAAACAGTATTTTCAATCTTTCTGGATTTGGTATAGAAGGTTTTGAAAAGGAAACCTTCTGGGAAAAATATATATAAATATTCAAAGGTTATTTATTTGCTGTAAAAATGCTCTGTGTATTATATAAAGTAACCGAAGCTGATGTGATTTTATGACCTCCTTTTATAATTTCTTGGATTAATTTCCGAAAAATGTTTAATTGTATGTCAGGGACGGGTATATTGTTGTCATCGTTCACTTTTTAAAAATAGAGCGCAAACACTAGCCCTCTTATTTTCCTGCAAACGCGTGAAGGTTCATTGTGCTGGGTTGAGTCTGTGGGGTGGTGGCTTCCATTGTTGTGGATGATGAACGCGAAAAAAATGGTTTGCGGCGAAAAAAAAATTACTTCCGGTCGAAAAATGGCGCCAAAATTGAAAATGTTCAAATTGCGATAGCTTAATACATGGGTGGGAGAAGACAACTTTTCCACGACGAAATGTTTGTTCTGAAAAATTTTGATGCACGGATACTAAACAATCACTAAATTAATGATAGGATTTGTTCTTTTACAAAATGTAGCGAAAATGGTAATGGAAACGACAATTGAACGAGACCTCATAAAATTTCACTTTTACCAAATTTAAAAAATCGAAGCCTTCGTTTCCCATGGATTTTTCCTTCAACAAGAATAAAAGCTTGATTATTGTTTCAGCAGCTTCAGCTGCTACACTCATCACTGTATACAGTCGATGTAATGGGTATGTGATTTTTAACTGGAATGTTTTACTTTCTAAGTTGAATGCAGTTGTAGTTAGAAAATCACATTTCAAATACACGAGATGAATAATCCCATTAAAAAGTGTGGTCGTGGAGATAAAAACCCTTCACAACTTGAATGGTCTTCGTATATTGTTAGTATCTTAAAGGTATATCAATTTCATCAATTGCATGCACTTCACAGAACTCACAATAATCACAATTCAAACAAAATTTGAGTTTGAGGTCCTATTATACAGGAAATTGTAGCTTTGTATTCCACCGATCAGCCCAGTTTGAAGAATATCTCAACAAGTTATATAAGAGAAATGAAATGAAATTTATTGAATAAAGCAAAGCGGAGAAATAATTTTAGATTTACAAACGGTTTGTGGTTCAATCCGATTTAACGGAATCTATTTCCTTTTGATATAATCAAAAGGACATTTTGAGAATTGGTATGCGTCATCAGTTCGAAGACATTTGAGTTCAATGAATCATTATTGAGTCAGATGAATTGAGTACGGAACGGTTGTTTCAATTCGATGGATCACTTATTTATTATTTAGAGGCCCGATCACCCGAAAGTGATCAGAGGTCTTTGCAGAGAAAACAGCCTGTTGACAAGTCTATTGTCCATTGTCTACTGTCCGTTATTTTTCGTTTGATCATCATTTGGTAGATGATGGTGTGGACGCTATGTATACATTAAAACGAGCCATCAGAACAGTCGGAGCGTTTGCTGCGACTGAGCCCCGTACAAACCCGTATATCTATTGCGTACGTGACCCTAGTGGGTCTGTCACCCTACTTTGACCGTAAGCCTATTGCGCCGGTTAATGTAGTTAAAGTAAAATTATTATGAAATGTGTACATCTTAGAAATTGCGCATAGCGCAATTACGAAGCCCCGTACGACGTTCCTTTCAAATAAAACAAAAATTGCAAATAGCCCTAAAATTTTAATTTATTGAGTATAAATACACATAGGGCCTAGCATCGGCCTCAGTCCGAGGATCCAAATTTATTTTTTTTTCAATTACATTCTATTCGGCCTTCGATTACCTTCCAAATGAAAAAAAAATTACGAAAAACGGATGAAATTTGCTCGAGTTATATGTAAAATACACATAGGGCCCTAGTAGCGGCCTTAGTCCGAGGACCCAAATTTAATTTTTTTTCAACAACATTCTATTCGGTGTTCGATTATCTTTCAAATGAAACAAAAATTACGAAAAACGGATGAAATTTGCTCGAGTTATATGTAAAATACACATAGGGCCCTAGTAGCGGCCTTAGTCCAAGGACCCAAATTTAATTTTTTTTCAACAACATTCTATTCGGTGTTCGATTATCTTTCAAATGAAACAAAAATTACGAAAAACGGATGAAATTTGCTCGAGTTATATGTAAAATACACATAGGGCCCTAGTAGCGGCCTTAGTCCAAGGACCCAAATTTAATTTTTTTTCAACAACATTCTATTCGGTGTTCGATTATCTTTCAAATCAAACAAAAATTACGAAAAACGGATGAAATTTACTCGAATTCTATGTAAAATACACATAGGGCCCTAGTAGTGGCCTTAGTCCAAGGACCCAATTTTTTTTTTCAACAACATTCTATTCGGCCTTTGATTACCTTCCAAATGACACAAAAATTACGAAAAACGAATGAAATTTACTCGAGTTCTATGTAAAATACACATAGGGCCCTAGTAGCTTTTCACTTCTAAGGCCCTAACTCACGGTCCACTCACCCGATTTTAAAAAACTTTCTTTTCCTGGATTGGTATTGACAATACCTATCATTTGCTGTGTCATTTACATTTCCATCGTTTATTTTGCCATAAATATCACCAAAAGACCTTAAATCACTTAGGTGGCCCTAATTCACGAAGGGCCGACCCGAATATGCCCATCTTCGAACTTAGCCTCACTATTTCGACTATCTTTCAGGATTTTTTTTTTTTTTTGAAATCGGATTTGATTTAATCAAGATATCGACGTGACGGACAGACGGACAGACAAAATTTTTATTGCGGATTCGTCATCTATGAACATAGGCAAACACTTTGCCCTTACCGTCTGCTTCGAATTCCATCAATTACACACGGCATCGTAATCCTATAAGCCCCTTTGTACTTCGTACGGGGCTAAAAAAACGAAATCAGAAAATCAACAAAATTGGTCATCGACCCAAGTTAATTACAAAAATATTCTTGCATGTTAAAAGTTTCAGCATGAATTATGAATTGCATTACATTCTGTTCAATTTTACGAGAAATGAACCTAATTTTCCGTTTCCAAATATAACAGAATTTCATAATGGCATCCAATTAAACCGATGGCTTTAACAAATCTGGTTATATACTTAAAAAGGTTTCCCAGAAAAATAAATCTGATTGAGGGATTCTTCTGAAAAACAGAAGACCGAAATCGGACGCATTTTCTATTCGAATTTTTTATATGTGCCCAGTAAGGTATTCGACTCCAGAAGCCAAAACCACTTTCAAAAAAAATCTTCGAAGTTTGTGTGGCTGGTAAGAGGTTATCAAAAACCGAAAACTTGCACTTTTCTTACAAAAATTTCTCTTACACGAGCCGTACAGAGTCGTGAGGGGTGTCATTAGAAAGGCGATTGCATGTACTCCCGGGGCAGATAGGGTCCTATTGGGTTTGAAATTCATCCACACTGTGATATGTGCAGTTGAAGTTTTCAACCGAGAAAAGACTGAAAACTTACACTTTATCACACGTACGTGGGGTGTCATTAGAAAGGTAATTACATATACTTTTCAGGGAAAATTTGGATGTGAAATTGGTTTTTAGGAGTATGAAAATAAATATTTCACTCTATAATATGATTAAACTTGAATGGTGATGCTAAATATCAATATACCAAATTTCGACTCAAAACACCTTGGTGACATGGAAATTAATTAATTTACACCAATCATATTTGCATTTGACAAATTTCATGAAATTCCTGGCACCAACAAACAAATATATAAAACAACTATCCCCCATCTAAGTCGATGCAATTCATATGCAATAATTGAATAATGTGATCGGTAACGGTGTTAGCTAAACTTACCTAGTATTTCCACAGTATGAGTAATTTCGATTGGTTCTAATGTTTGAATTGTACAGACATAGTCTCCAGCGTCTTGTGGTACAGCGTCTCGAATTTGCAACGAAAATCCATTGTATAGTCGAACTCGTGGATCGGGTGTAACTTTTACAGTACCAGCCGACAATATGGCAATTCCTCGTTTCCATGCGACCATATAAGATGCTATCATTATGGAAAAAGTGAAAAAAAGAAAAATGAAACTTTAATTTTGTCGAAAAATTACAAACAAAATTCATGGCAAATTCAATTATATTAAAGAAAATGAAAAATTTCATTTTAAATTTGAAGCAACTAGAAACATATTTATTTTGTGGTTTTTTGTGAAAGAGAATTGGAAAACGGATCTTATATACCCCGACTCGTTTATACATACCTAACCTACGTATAAATACAAACCACCTTTCCATCTATGTATACCTATCTAATGTGAACATGTACAATCTCTTTGAATTGAAATTTCATTTGTGGAACAAGGGAAAATAGATTTTCCCTTTAGAGGTTTTACTATTTTCGTTTATTTATTTTTTTGCGTCGAATCGATATTATTTCTAAAATGAAATGACAAATCATTCTTTATAAATTACTGTCGTAGATTCAAATTTTTGATTGAACTTCTCCCACTAACAATGTTCCATATGGACAGATAATTCGGCTTAAATTCGCCGATGAACATTTTCAGAACTGAAAAATCACTTCAATGGACCCGGATGTGAATATCATTTTGATTAACATGACTACTCATTGTTTCAGTTGCATGCACCCAAATAGGTGATGAATTTTTTTTTACCGAAATGCTCGTTTGACAGGGGGATTTTGCTTTCTGTTTTCTACACATATGCATTGAAAAATCGACGCTCTAACCCATAAAGGCTGTGTGGATCGGTAGACTCAAAAATCAAAACCTCCCTCCCTTACCGCTATGTCAGTACTTCCACCTCCGCATTAGTACACATTTTTAGGTATAGCAGGTAATCGTAATCTACTAGTTTTTACCCTTTGGTCTATTATTATCAACATATGTCGTCTTACATAGTTAAGTAATTTTGTTAAACTGAAATGGTCAAAGTATTAAACGCTTGGCTACAGATTGAACCAAAGAAGTAACAGATTTAATGATTACAATGCTTGTACTTTTAAGCGGAATGAAAAATAAATCAAGAAGAGACTAAGAACTGTGAATACCATTGGGAGGATAATAGTGCTCTTATTACAACCAATTTATATTTAAATTTATTGAATGTGATAGTGAGGATATATCTGACACCGTTTTTACAATCGAGTCATGAACAATCGCACTCAATTTCTTGAATTTCTAGAAAAATATTTCTTGTATCGATGAAAAAATGTAATTTTTTCTAGAAATTCAAGGAAATTTTCCTGAAAATATGTCCTGGAATGTGGGGCGATGTATATTTGTTGATCTATTGCTAACTGGTTAATATCGGCGACAACATTAAATTAGGCATTGGGCATACCTAAATCAAAACGAGTACACTCGCGGGATTTTGAAAACCGACACATTTCCTGTTTCGCGTTTTACTGTTTTTTTTATTGAATTTCGCACGTATTTTTATATGGAGGAATCAGAAACTGAAGTATAGTACAGACACAGAAAATATGTCGGTTTTCAAAATTCCGTGTGTAGACTCGAAGTTAGGCATAATGATGAATGTCTCTTTAATATAGAAATTTTACCAAATGGAAACTAGCACATATCAGTGTCTTAGTAGTCACGTTGATTAAAATCAATGCAACTGTTTAAGGATCGTAATAAACGGCAGACAAAAAATTTAAAAAAGGAGATAAAAAATAGTAAAAATGGAGATAAACAATCGAAAAATGGAGATAAATAATTAAAAAATGCCGATAAATTAACGAAAACTTGAGATTAAATAACAAGGAACGGAGATAAAAAAATAACAAATGGAGATAATTTGATTGAAAACGGAGTTATAGTATCTCCTTTTTTAAATTTGTTATCTCTGTTTTTAGTTTTTTTATCTCCACTTGGTATCTCCGTTTTTAAATTTTTAATCTCTGATGTTATCTCCTTTTCTGAAATTATTATCTTCACTTTTTAATTTATTTTATCTCCATTCCATACATTTCTTATCTCCATTTCTAGTTATAATATCTCCAAAACTCATTTTATTATCTCCATATATATATCGGAGAATGAACAAAAACTAGTTCTGTGTCATCATATGTAATTTGCAAGACCTATCTCCGTGAAGTATCAACCAACTTTAAACATACCAACTTTTTTATAGTCTGGTCGTCATGACGAAGATTTTTGCGAGTTTTCCAAAGTCGGTAGGTTGGAACCAACTTACCAACTTGCTGATCAAGCGCGACTAAAAAGTTGATAGCTTTGGCAAAAAGTTGGTAGGTTATAACCTACCAACTTTTTGCCAAAGGTACCAACTTTGCTAGGCTGACGAACTAATCTCATTTACGTTACATTTCGTAAAAAGATGAATTCCCTAGGAACGGACTAAACGCCTTTACGGCGAGAACAATTACACAGACTAATTATTAGACGATGCGAGAGAAAAAAAATTAACTCCTAAGTTACCGACACCGTTCCGGCGCCCGGCTCGCATTGCGGCCCTCCGCTTCGCTCCGGGGCAATGGGCCGGATCGCTCGGCGTGTTAAAACGCTTTTTATGTACCTTCTAACTTTTTGTCAAACATCCTGACCTTTTGCCAAATTGTCGTCGCAACGACCGGACAATACGAATCAGGATACATACGAACTATACAAATTATAAACGTTTACCTCTATTGTCTATCGTTAGGAAATGCAGATGAATAACTTAAAGTTGAAATAAAATTACAATCAACGGAGATCACCGTCCAGATAAATAATTGAGAAACTGAGAATTAAGAAACAGTAAGGTAGATGCACTGAAACTTAAAACGGTAGATAAAGAATTGAGAAACGGAGATAGAGAAGCGGAGATAATTTGATTGAAAACAGAGTTATAGTATTTCCTTTTTTAAATTTTTTATCTCTGTTTTTAGTTTTTTTTATCTCCACTTGGTATCTCCGTTTTTAAATTTTTAATCTCTGATGTTATCTCTTTTTCTTAAATTATTATCTTCACTTTTTAATTTATTTTATCTCCATTCCATACATTTCTTATCTCAATTTCTAGTTATAATATCTCCAAAACTCATTTTATTATCTCCGAAATTATATTTTATTATCTCCAATTTTCTATGGAATTTATCTCCATTTTGGAGTTTCATATCTCCACATCACACTTTTTTATCTCCACTTATATCTCCTTTTTTATATTTTTTATCAACCGAAATATTACTATCGACTGTTTAATATACTCGACTGGCTGAGACTTTCGTTTTATCGCCATTGTCCTCGTATATTACAGCGATCTACGTTCTATTATTATATCGTACACATGTAAACTACTCGTACATACCTCATTCTGTGAAATAGATTATTACAAGTCTCACATTTACGTAAAACATCGCACCGTTTCTTTGAGCATATAACAGAAGTTAAATAATGCAAGCCTGAACTGAACATAGTTATCATCCGTTTTACGGGTATTGCTTGTTTTACATTAAAAATTAATATTTGCTTAATAAATTGTAAAATTTATAGAATGTGGAGCTCGATAGTATTTGATTCAGATTATGCGGTCACTGCTCCTGATAAGACAAAGAATTCGTTTTATATGAACATATTTTTCTCACACCAATTATTTAGTGCTACTTCGGACTGAGCATAGGTAAATTATAACGAAAAAGTGACTCTAAATCGATGTATTCTACTATCAGTTGCCTAATTGACTGCGAATCGGATTTACATTACATTTACACACATCGTATTTATAATATGTATACGTGCAATACGCCATTTCTCGTATAAAACAGATAATTTATTGGCAGCTCACTTCACAGAATACTCAATATCTTTAAAACATCATCAATATCGAATCTAAATATATACATAATATGACATCGACTATATGTACACCCTCAAAAAAAAAATAGAATTGTCAGTGAATAATGAGATCTACGTGATGGCAATTTCGTATTTTTCTTGACTTCATTTTGGCCCTAAGTTTAGTTGAGTTCGGATTTTCGTTTTTTTTAAATACGCTTCTTATGGATTCATATAGGTGATGCATAATACTCGGAGGCCCTCCAGAAACAGATAAAAGATTGAAGATAAACGTCGATGATTTCTGGTACTGTGGCGAATTTAAGTCAACTCGGCTCGATGATTATATTATTGAACTTTACAATTTAGTTGCAATTTGAATAATTTAATTTTCTTTACAATATTTATTATGCAAACTATTGCATTTCACTCTAATTTTATTTGATACGTCTCGTAAAAGAAAAGTGATCCTTCTTTGGTATAAGAAGGTGTTACTAAATGAACGAATCGTGCCCGCACGTTAGTAAGCGGGCGTGACGCAAGTCCACTACCAAAAATGTGGCGGAGCATATTTACAGTAACTTTTTGACTTCTCCCCCTTAACTCCAACGACCTTCAAACTAGGATATCTGCAATTTAGTAGTCCATACGAGTTCAACGAGCTATCACAAGTTACTGCAGCTTCAAAATTGGCCGAGATATTGAACTTCGAATTATTGATGTTTGTATGAAACTAAGCAAAATTTCGTTTTTTCAGATAACTGAACCTACGTTAGTTAGTTCCTATGGAAAAGTGGATCCAGCAGCTCCTAAACGTTTCTATAGATTTTCCTGAAATTTTGGTTATAGGCTAACATTGGCCCAAAAATAAGAATGGAATTTTCAGAAGTTTGAAAAAACCCATATCTTGGGAGTTGGAGCTCCCCAAAGTTTCCATACAAATGCCATATAAAAGCCAATTTGTATGGGTGTGTGTGTGAGTTGTATATTTTGTTGCATGATATTGATGGTAATGTGGTGAATGGTGTGTGTTTTATTGTGGGATGTATTTCTTGTTGGGAATTGTTGGGATCATTAAGTATTAACTTCCACTAGGTCGGTTCCTAAATTTTGGGATGGCAGATGATTCCTCTGGCACTACCTAACTTCCACCGGATTTTTCAATGGATTCGGGTTATTTTCGATAAAAGTGAGGTGTTCCAAGATTTGTTTCTAGATTTTGGGATTCAGACTGATTGCTCTAGAATTTTTTAACTTCCATAAGGTTTTTTGATGTTGTCGAAATGACATACTTACAAAAGTGGTGATATCAGTCAAAAAACCCTTAAAGGGTAAATGTGACGCAAGTCCTTTATTTTACTTACAAAATAACTGATATCGCTGAGGGTGACGCATTGTGCGTCGTATAGAGGTGAGTGGGCATACCTACTTTTTATGCCCGCCCTGCCCAAAGCCCAATAATTTAAAAAAAGCATGCCCACGGCGCAGCCCATGCCCAAGAATCTTTAAAAGCATGCTCACTGCCCAGCCCATGCCTAAGGCCCACATAGGAAATTTTCGCTAAAAATGTGAAAATTGTCAATCTGAGGCGAAACCGATGTTGACAGCACAGTTGAAAACACGATTTTATGTGCGATAGCCGTTTTAAAATTCCTTGAATGAATATTACATCGTACGGAAAGTCTAGACTGCACTTAAGACTTAAGTTTGTGGGATCACACATTTTTGAAAAGTGCCCATGCTGCGCCCTATGCCCACGAAATTGTAAAGTGCCCATGCCCATGTCCCGTGGGCATGCCCATGGGCGTGGGCAGCCCACTTTTATGGGCAGCCCACTCACCTCTAGCGTCGTACGCAAAAGTTTTATCGACAAAAAATTGACTCAAAAAATTTGTGAAAGAAAATTTTGCAACAAGAAACAGGAAAATGGTTGAAAAATGTACTGAAAGAATTTGTGACGCAAATTTCTTGTTGTAAAATTTTCTTTCACAAATTTTTTGAGTCAATTTTTTGTTGATAAAACTTTTACGTACGACCCACAATGCGTCACCCTCAGCGATATCAGTTATTTTATAAGTAAGATAAAGGACTTGCGTCACAGTTACCCTTTTTTGACTGATTTTTAGTTAAAACTTGAAGGGGATGTCCTCAAAAGACAACATCTATCACACAGTGACCCCAATGGACACTTTTAAAAGCAGGAACTGAAGCAAAATATGAGTGTAACAACAATGAGCATTTATAATGATGTATTGAAATAAAATACTCGGCGAATGAAGTATTGCGGCACAAAGTCCCTATGATCTACTCTTTCTTCGGTAAAATCGACCAAACATACTAAACAAAGAAATTGTAAAAGGTGGCGTTGCTCTAGTCGCACTGGTGGCCATCTCTTATAATTTCTCTGACACTAATATGTTTAAAATTGAACGCTTTAACTGTGACATTAGATATTTTAATGGTTATTTTCGACAGAGTTGAAAAGAGAAGAAATATAGAATGTGTGCCGTCATACTGCTGCAGTGATGATTCAAAACGTTTGGTATATGCTCTAACATAATCTTCTTTTAATATAATGAAAGTTATTGCAACAATCATCACAGTATGTATCAATTTGTCGGTGATGTCAAACAATTATTTTTAATTTAATTAAAACTATTAAATATGAAGCAGTGTAATTTGCGGTAATTACGTGATTCGTTTGTTTTACCTCCTTCGATTAAAGTTTTCCAACCATTTTTCGAGGAATAAGATTCTATGTATGATAATATATAAATGCATTGTCATGTCGTCTTTGCATAAACGTGAACATCTAATTGATTTAATTTCTAAATTATAACGTAATTTATGCCTTTAATTACATTTACCAGCAATGCGAAGAACTTGCACCACCTGCAACTTGCATTTTGCATTAATTTATGACATCATGGGAAAGTGCAATTTTGCATCAAACAAATGCACTTATTAACTTTATGTTAATTTGATATTAATTATCGAAAACTAAATGAGAAGTAGGGAACAACCGCACACACAATAATATTTATACCGGAATCCATTGCTATAACTTATAATGGGTTGCTTGCTGTGCCAGGAATATCTTCGGCAAACTCTTGAAATCAATTATAAATTTTGGTTCGGCAAACTTTGTTCAAACGTTCTGCTCAACGAATGCAGCAGTGGTTATAGCATTTCTCAAAACTTACCCTCTCATTGCTTATCATCGGTGATTGTAACCCAGTACGTTCATACAGATATATACTTGTGTCATCATCACATATTTTCTGTTTACATTTATATGGAAAATTCATTGAACAAGTATAGAGACATCATAAATTTATATTTTCCACTCTCTCAACATCTATCGCCCTTCGAATCCTTCATATTCACTTGATTTACATCCGCTGTTTTCAATCATATAATAACATCAAAATCAATATTATGAGAATTTACTTCGAGTCTATCATCATATAAATACACTATCTCCATATTCTATATACGTATGAACGTTCATTCAATATAAATAAAAGTTTTATACAATACTGGCACTGGTAAACGAACGAGATAGGAATATTTACCTGTATTTGAAACTTCACAAGGCAAGTGTATTGTTTCCCCGGCTACAAATTTAAATGTCTCTGATCTAGATATGAACATAGGATCGTGCTTTCCTGCACTTTGACTGGCAGCTGCAACTCCAACTGAAAAGAGAAATTGTTTTTCTTTTTATTTCAAGGAAATCAGTCAATTTGAATGAATATTTGATTCTGCTTTTTTTTTGTGCATGCCTTTTGTTTGAACTTATATATAATACAGATAGATAGACACACATATTGCATGCAAGATATTTCTCGCACAGCCGAGTCATATCTTCAAAATAGACGTTTTTAGTATTTGATTGCGATGAATTTGATTTCGTCTTCGCTTTTTTTCCTCGATATTTTCCTTTTCTCTTGTCGTCATGTAGTATTAGCATTGAGGAAGTAAGTCAATTGTCGTACAACTTATGTGTACCAGAGAAATATAGGATTCACGTACTCAAAACGTTATTTATTTACTACGTTTTTGAAAAGATTCTCTTTAGCAATTCATAGCATTGTGTTGGCATACGTCTACGTGGGATCTTTAGAAAACGAGATTACTTTCAATCAATCGGAAAAAAACGGTGTAACGACGTTTCACGGTGTATACAGCGTAATGGATCACTATTAATCTCTGTTAATAGCGACAACAACAACAACAAAAAACGAAACAAAATGAATCCTATGTTGGAACTGAGATTCATTAAAAGTAAATTACAAATTGCAATATAATAGAACTTCAAACAAAAGAGAAATAAGCACTGGAAAACTGAACGTGATAAAATATTGCATTACATTTAATAATTTACGGAATATTTTACCGGTACTTTTTTGTGATATAGAGAAGTCAGCAATCTCAATAGTCATCTTCAACAATTTTTAGACCCGTACGAAGTACTGGGGTCTTATGCGTTTACGCATACATCCGTAACACGTCGAATTGGACTCCCTGAGTAAGGGGAAACCTATTGCGGTTGTCTAGAGATGCCAAATCAGTGAAAAAAAAATGTCCGTCTGTCCGTCTGTCCGGCTGCACGATAACTTGAGTAAAACGCATCCGATTTTGAAAATTCTTTTTTTTTCCGTTTGGTAATGTCAAAAGACAGGCTAAGTTCGAAGATGAGTGATTTTGGATTGACCCTTCCCGAGCTGTGGCCCAATAAGTGCTTTACGGTTTTTCGAAGATATCTCCGGACATTGAAACGTTACACTTGTAACTGATACGTCAAATAAAAGGTATTTACAATACCGATCGACAAAAAAAAAGTTTATGGAAATCGGATGACCGACTCGTGAGTTAGACCCCTTGGTGTGGAACAGGCACAGGGCGGCAAGCAGTTTTTGCTTGTAGGTCGGCCACATTTCAACATATTTCGTCTGTTTTATCTTTATTAGATAGGTATTGACCGTACCAATCAGGGAAAAAAAAGTTTTTGAAATTATGTTCTCCGGAGCGTGAGCTAGGTCTCTTGGAGTGAGCTCTTATCTGGCTACTCGGCCGTACAGTGAACGTGGAGTATTTTGTCAATATCTCGAGTAAATTTTGACCGAATTTCATGATTTTGTTTTTGTTTGAAAGGTACTAACGAATGTAAAGCGTCGGTAAAATTTCCGGTCTCCTAACAAAATGGCTGCCGGTGGCCATATTGGATTTTAATAAAAGTGATATATATTGGGAAAAATGGTACTTAGAGTGTTTTTGTTAACATGGAAATAATTTGTTATGTGTGTGGGGTGTTTCAGGCATTCCATATATGGACATCTATATATATCTATATTCACCTATATTGAGCTATATACAGGCATATAGAGCTATATAATAGCATATTCATCTGTGAAATGTTTATTTATAGGAAAATATAGGTAAAAATAGCGGTATATAGCTGTTTAAATAGGAATTTATGAAAGTTGACTTCGTACGGGGCTGTCTATATTGCCTCCGGCAATTTATTTGTATATGCTAACAAGGCAAAGAAAGATAATTTAAGTGATTTTAAAGGGCGAATAGCTTTTCAGTAGAGAATGAAGTAAAAGAAATGAAGAGTTTCACAGTAAAGGCTTTTGATACGAATAGGTGTTTCGTACGGGTCGGCGTTAGCTATGTTTTTTTATTCGAAATCAACTCTAAGTCCATCCTATTTAAAATAAATGAAAAATGTAAAAGCTTTTTAATAGAGAAGCGATATAGACTACGGTACATGTATATCAGCCAAAAAGAAACCCAAAGAAAGAAAGTGACGCAAGTTCCTGTGTCAACTCACAAAATAACTGATATCGCTGAACGCAAAAATTTTACCAAAAAAAAGGTTTGCGTCACAAAGTGGGGTCATTGGAGCCAAAGGGGGAAAATCGAAAAGTTGCTGTAAATATGTTTCTTATTGTACTGAAGCAATTCAATTCATAGACATCTTGGGAAAGTTGTTAGCACATAATACGAACGAAAAATAATTGAAGATGTATTTGAAGCAAAGAATCTCCGTTGCACTTCAACGTTCTAACGCCGCTTGTATAATGGGAACATTCGAAGGCGATTTGAAGAAGTTAGATGAAATCTATAATATTCTATAATTTTTGTTTTGTGAGATGTTTATTTAGTTTATCACATACGCGCGGTGTTCGGATGTCAAAATTACTTAACTAGAAGAATAATTCAAAAATTACACTTCAGTTCTATGTTGTTGTCTCGTTTTCGCTTATGTGATAAAATAGAGTACACACTTGTCACTATCAGTCTCGGCAAGCCTCGACTTCTTCGTGACAAGAGTGTAATATATATTAATTTTGCTAAGCAGAGGCGCCGACTACGGTCTGGCCGCGAGGCTCGGGCAACACTATGACCAAATTAGTCGAGGCTGAGCAACACTATGACTCGACGACACAGTAAATATCATTTTTACATCAAAAATGATTTAAACTGTAGAAGAAAACGAGCATGTAAGTCAAAAATTCTCGCTGCGTGGCATTTCACTTTAAGAACAATTCCAACGTTAGCTTCACTACTTTCTCGGAATTCTACATAATTTAAAAGAAATCCTTCGGTTCCACGCGATAACTCGACTAACATCTTTTTATCGCTGTTCTAGTTTTGTAAGAGTATGTTACAACATTAGGAAAGTAAGTGAGTCATTACATGACAAATTTGAATGTGTGTGTGAGTATATGTATTCAAGTGTGAATGTTTATGAAACAAGAGCGTTAGCAAAGTTTTTGAGGGACCGTATTGAAACGAACTTTATCTTCATCCGAATTTACACTGGCAGCACAATTAAGAAAAAAATCGCTCGCTACGCTCGCAATTATCTTTTATTCTTTACAAAGCTTATGGTTCTTATAAAGAAGTTTCGCCCAATGTTCAAAAGTGCCCAGGACACGGTTTATCGATAATTTAATTTTACAAAAGCATCAATTAATAAAACATCAATTTTCGATCATACAAAAAAGCGACTTTTTTGGGCAACACTATACGAAAAAAGAAGTCGGCGCCTCTGTTGCTAAGCTTAGTTATCTTTCTCCTGTTTCTCCTGAATCAGGCCAGTTTCCATGGTTCTCGATAAATAGAATAGGGTAACTTTTGTTAGAATAGAAGCCACTCCATGGGTGGAATTTGTTTCATATTCTGATACAGGTTTATGAAAATGAATAAAATTAAACCATCTTGAAAAAATGTTCTTTTTTAAGTGTTCGTAGTGGAGGACCTGCGTCAAGTCCACTAACTAACGTGCGGGCATGATTTAGATAGGAAATTCCAATTGGTTTGTACAATCGACAACATTATAATACTATACAAAAAGATGCTAATGATCACCTCGCGGCACAGTGTTGTAAAGAGAAATTGAATACAAATTCCGATGGAGGACTTTTGAATGTGAAAATGGTTTTTGTTTTGGTGGTAACGGCAAACAATTGAGGAAAAAAAAACTGCAGAGAAATTGGAGTGATTATCAAAGATAAACTCAAGCTCAATAGAATTTGAACGGGGTAAGTTTTCAAGAATAACAAAATCAAATAAGGCCCCCTTCGAACAAGTGCGTAATTCTTTATAGCATTACCGTACCCCAAAATTTGTCTCTAGAGTCTCTTCTCCTCGAAGAAATACAATAATATCATTTGGGTACCTTTTCCTTTCTATCTCATTCCAATTTTACTTTTTTTTTGCTTTAGCCCCTAATACTTTTCAATTTTGTTTATTATAGTAAGTGAAGTACTTAGACGTTAAATTCAATCAAAATAATTCAATTTCTTTGAAAAATAATAAAAATTTATGTGCCTTCAGGTTGAAAGTGGTGTAGCTCGAGGGTTTGCAACGTAGGTAGGTATGGGTTACATAAAAACGTAAAAAAAGAGAAGCGAATTCAAACATTTTTCAACATCTTTAGCATGTACACACACTTTGCACGGTTTTCCATTTTATAAAAATATAAACTCTTCATGTATACCGAATGGTTGTAGTGTTGTCGTCGTCTATATTTGTATGTAACGTCTTACATATATTATCCGAACGAGGATATGAATTTAGTTCTGAAAACAGTTCCATAGCATTTACACAACATCTCTAACGCTGCTCGCTTCCCATATATATTAACTTTTCTCGTTGAACATAAAAACTTACTTTTCCTGTATGTTTGATTACACCAGAGAATGAGGAAAACTAAAGTACATTCACACATCTCAAAAGTAACCCTGATGGGCTATATGATACGGTAGAAAGTGGAGATTGTTGGGAGTTCTTATGGGTATGATTGTGGAGGGTACGATGTTGTGATTATAGAGTAACTGCTCTGCATGGATGGGGTATATTTTCATGGATGTACCGAAACGTATATATTTGTAAAAATTGTAGGCATGAAACAACATATAAATATGGACGATCTCCTAGTAGAAACGTTCATTCAGAACGTTTATACATACATCGTACATACACGGAATACATGTTGAGGGAGTAAGTGAGATGTAATAGCTCTATGTGAAAAAGATTGCTCAACACAGACTAATGCTGAGAAATAAGAAGTGAGAAAAAAAAAACTAACGAATTGTGGCAACGGACAATTGATAGAATGTAACAAAATAGTTTTCTTGCCAACGGTCTAGGTCATACTGTTTCGGTTTATTTTTAGTCGGATACGGATATTCGTACCATATATATATGTTTTGGAGTTGAATTGACATTGGCCAGATAGGTATATATATTCCACAACTTTATGATGAGAAAGGGGGCTTTTTGGATTTTCAACCGTATTATTAGATGTATATTTATGTGGTTGATACGGCTATGGCTCTGCGCTTATTTCATTGGTATTATAAAAACTAATCTTGGACAAATATGGCCAAGCTTATGTTTTGTTGATTAAGAAAAATGGACGGAGGAGATAGAACCTGCAGCTGAGTTTATTTGATTTTTATTTTTGGGGGCCATGTGAATTTATGTGCTTTTTCTTGTGGCGTGGATTGGGTTAACTTATAGAAAACAACAACAAATTTGTGCTGCCGATGTCGACACACGGGAAATTGTAAACGAAACGCACCGAACAAATGAAGCAAAAATTTTTCCTTTTGGTAATGAGGATTCACTCTGCGATTAGAGTATGTGCCTCTCGAAATTAGTTCGAATCATGTTAAAGCTAAATTTTGTAACATTCAGAAGGTACCAACATTGTTCCGAAATTGGCTGGTTCATCGTGGGGTTACACGGCAAAAACACTACGGATCACGACACAGTCTTTGGTCATGTCGATAGCCGAGTACTGCTCATCGGTGTGGATGAACAGCTGGCACACTAAAATGGTCGACACACAAATAAACGTTGCACTTCGACTTATCTGTGGTGCAGTTCAGTCAACGGAATTGGTCAGAGTGAACAGAATCATGGAATGGCTTGACGTTCTGAGTAACATTGCACCAGCTTCCATTTTGAGGGAAAAATCACAATGATATGGCAATGGCACCCATCACACTGCGGTTATAGTCTCTAAGGCTCGGAACGGGTCGGGTTTGGTCAGACCGGAACCCGAACTTGATTTAACCCGAACCTGAAAAACTATTTCGGGTTCAACCCGAACTTGACCCGAACTTGAATTTTCGATTTCAGGTTTAACCCGAACCTGACCTGAACCCGAAATTGTTCAACCCGAATTTTACCTGAACCTGAATTTTCAATTTCGAGTTCGACCCGAACCTGAACTGAACCCGAAACGCTCAAAATTTCGGGCTATCCGAACCCGACCTGATTAAATTTAAAATTTCGGGTTCAGTTCAGGTTCGGGTCGAACTCGAAATTGAAAATTCAGGTTCAGGTAAGATTCGGGTTGAACAATTTCGGGTTCAGGCCAGGTTCGGGTTAAACCCGAAATCGAAAATTCATGTTCGAGTCAAGTTCGGGTTGAACCCGAAATAATTTTTCAGGTTCGGGTCATGAATCCGGTTCAGGTCAACCTGAACTAAAACAGGTCAACCCGAACCCGTTCCGAGCCTTAATAGTCTCGTAAACCGTTTTGGTGCTTCTACAGAGAATCAACGAACATGGACAATTGGAAAGACCGATGGAGACATTGGTGGGGAAATGCCGAAGTGCACAACAAATCGCTCATAGATGCCACCGCAGTAGTCAATGGAATCAAACAACCCCGACGAACTTGGGTCAGAGCGAACAGAATCAGAACGGGACAAGGATGCGTAGCGTATTTACTGCATCGATGGGAAATTGTTGATTCACCGTTGTGCCAATGCGGTGTGGAGCAAACCATGGAGCATTTTGTTAGTGAATACACCGATTCGACGGAGACATTTGCGAAATTCACGAAATTACCGACAGAGCTCGAATTTGGATATATAATTTAAGTGTGGACATTTGATGTTGATTATGAAGCTAACGGAGCAAATTGTTTTGCTGTGATACCAAAATTCGTGGAATTTGATATTTTGATAATAAATTAATAAATAAATGCAGAAGAGTTGCTGTACGTTGTCGAAATGTTCACATTCATTTACAATTGAGAAATGGTCAGTCATCTCTTTCCGATAATGACCAAGGCTGTAAACTTTGGGGCGGCTACGCAGACCGCCATTTTATTAGTTACGTGAGAACACACCACGTCTGATGATTTTACATACACAACAAATTCACCACATCATCACGGCGATGGTTGTCATCACAGTAAGTGAATTTTTGTATGAATTCCGCCATGTTATCATCGAGTGTGGTGTGTAACCCGCGTATCTGCGTGATCTCCTCAAAGTTTACAGCCTTGATAATGACGGCAATAACAAATGAAGTAGACGACTGTTATGTTATTCAACAAAAGAGTAACAGATTTAATGAGTACAATGTCGGAAAACTTTTCGAAAATTGGCAAACAAGTTTTAGATTTGATGATGTAGCGATTGCAGTCTAGTTCTCAAACGTTTTCTGGTTAGCCAGAAAACATTTACCCTAAGATTGCAGAACTTGTTAATTTCACTGGAAACTTTCACCGCTCTTAAGATTTTAGAAACTATTCAAGCTTAGGAGAGAACATTTTCAAAAGAAAGCAATTTCTGGCTTTTTCTTCCTATTCGCTTGTATTTATGAGTATGTACTGCCATAAGTAATTCTGGAGAAAAGTTTTCGAAAATTTTTTTGAAGTCATAAAGTTAAATGAGAAAATTAGTTGATTCTGTGATAGTAAGGAACGATATGAACTTTGTAAATTCAACAAATTACGTAGGTTATTTAGTCATACATCCTTAAACAGCAAAGCATAAGTTTAAAGCTTTTGAGAAAAGTTCATTTTCCGAAAGTTTTTCGAGAAAATGCTGTCACTTGGGCTCGTCATACGAATCAAACGACATTTTGGGTAGATTTTGATGAAAATATTGTTCCCTCTCAAATGTATATATTGTCTGCGTTGTTGTGTTCAAATGATGAGAATAATATATCGTTGAGTCAGCTCTTGGAAATGGGAAATGTTAAACCAATTAGGCATAACACGAGTTCATCGAATTCAATTGATAAGTTTGGCATTTATATATGTTACGAAACTTTTCTCTAGTTAAACAATTTTGGACAAGTAAAATAACTGCAATAAGTCAGCATTAACTGAAATATGATTAAAATTTTAAACGAACAAAAACATCACTTCTAGTATGAGAAAAAGTTTTCCTCAACTTCACATGCCTCGAATTCAGTATGTCACTCAGAAAAAAGTTTTCTCGTTCCATTTAGGGACTTTTTTCCCTTACTTTTTTTATATAAATAGCTCAATTACTTTGCTATTTTGAAAATGCTTAATCTAATTTATTTCCATTGGTAATAGAGTTGGAGTATATTGTTGCCCACTTGGTATTGGGTATATATTCAAATCTAACTACCAAACTTATACAAAACAAATACCGAAAAACGACGGAAAAACTTATTTTTCTTTGGACTAATCGTATTAGCTGGTTGTGAATACGACGTCGTTCTATATTGAAGAACGAAAGTTTTTTTTTTATTTGTCCCAGCGAGCACTTTGAACAAGTTTGTAAATCTGATCGGTCATAATTACAGAGTTCCCACTCCTCCTAAAATTCATAAAATTCCTAAAATGGACCGAATCCTCCTAAAATCTTCTAAAATTCCTAAAAATAGCCCACACTATCAACGAATTTTTTAAATAAAACTGAAAAACAAGTAATTTTTTTAATTACGCTGCAATGAATTTGAAAACAGCCCTTTCTTTGAGTCATGCAAACAGCGATCCTGAACGTGGATTTAGCGAAAACAAATATATTCTCGAGGATCTCAGCTTGTTAGTAGATGCGACTATCGTCGCACTTCGACCAAAATTATGGTGAATCTTGTTAACTTGAAAGAAGGGTCCAGTCGACAAGAAACAACTGATAAATACCAAGTTGCTGGTCTTAACTGGCGTCAAAAAAGTGTAAACCATAAAAGTTTCAATTATTGAACTACATAAGGAAAACGATGCTTTGATAAAAAAAAAAAATTTGTCAATTAGGGGTGTACGATGGAGAAAAGATCGAGACTGGCGTAAATTTTAAAAATTCATTTACAACTTGAGACAAATCATAGAAGCTAAATTTTTTAGTTTTCGGTCTTCCACATACTTCGACTTCTACCAAAAACCTTCTTTGAGATCTTTGTTAGCTGCATTAGTCTTATTCTACTAATTGGAGTCCAGTGCTACAAGAAAAAATTAAATCCAGGCGAAGTTTGTCGAGAAGGTATTTTTGGCGAGTCATCAAAGTTTGCCGACTATGAAAAATTGAGTGGATTTTAAACTTGAAAATTCTTGCGAATGTTGTAGGCTATCCATAACAAACATTTTTTTGAAAATCATGTGAGAAATGTTTGTTTCGTGGGTGTTTGTTTGGTCTAAAATTGAGGCAAAATGGCTCAATTGAGAAAATCGAGTTTTTGACATCTAGGGATGATAACAATTTTTTGTGGACTATGCCTGTCTCGATCCTATATCCATCTTCTTCTTCTTTTTCAGCCTGTTTCTATCCACTGCTGGATGTAGGCCTCTCCAACTTCTTTCCATTTTGTACGATCCATTGCCATTTGCTGCCAGTTTGTACCTGCAATATTCTTAATTCCGTTTGTCCATCTGGTGGTCTACCTATAGCTCGTCTTTTATATGGTCGCCAGTTCATGATCTTTTTGGTCCAACGTTCGTCTGTCCTTGTTGCAATATGTCCCGCCCAGCTCCATTTCAGAGATGCTATTCTTTGCATGACATCAACGACCCTGGGCTGTTGTCGAATCCATTGATTCGTCATTCTGTCTCTGAGTGTTATTCCAAGCATACTCCGTTCCATGGCTCTTTGTGTCACTCTCAATTTATCTTCGGATGCTTTCGTTAAAGTTAACGTTTCCGCTCCATAAGTGAGCACTATATCCATCGCACACCCCTAATTGAACATATTAATTTTCTGAAACACTTTTATTATTTTACGAAGTGTAGGAGAAGCAGAAAGATCTTGAGGCTGCAAAAATTCCTCCGGAAATTACTTATAAAACCTTTATCAAATCTCCTAAAATACTCTTAAAATTACTTGCAAAATCTCCTAAAATTCTCCTAAAATTATCGTTAAAATTTCCTAAAATTCCTAATTTTAGGAGCCTTCCTAAGTCGTGGGAACTCTGTAATTAATTTCTTCAATTAGTTTGAAGACAACCTGACAAAAATTATTTCTCGCGGAATTTAAAAGGTAAAAACATGTTGGAAACCGTTCTTTGTTAATAGATTCTTTTATATGTTTAGAAAATATCATAGATTAAGATTAGCTCATTTAGTACGTGCTTACAGCGTAAGTGGAAGTACGATGTCTCAGGGGGTCAAATACCATTGCGTGTATGCAAAAGAAAAAAATCAAAACCTCCTGCTGGCCGGTGGCGACTCGCTTGTAGTACGTATAACAAATTCCTTACTCTTTCATTAGAGTCAGTGAGATTTCACCATGAATTTTCTTCAGCTGTTTATCAGCTGATTGACATCCGCGCGTGAAACAGCTTCAACTGTATGAACAAGTACAAATAGTTTTGATTGTATGTGTGGATCAGCTGAAAAACAGCCGACTCTTCATGCTGAAGTCTCACTGCATCTGCACTTCTGTAAACAATTTAGTTCGTACAGAAATGTAGAGCAATAAAAAAAGTTGTCTCAACGCAATCCCGAAGAATATTTTCTTACTCACACCACCGCCCAGAAATGATTCATTACCTCTGATGCCATTCGAGTGAATTTTCAGTACCGCAGGGCTTCGTTAACAATAAATATTGATGGGGCAGGGTAGATGGTTCATTTTCTTCATCATCGGTTCCATTGATATCGGTAGTTTATTTTACTAAAAAAAACGCGATGCACAGGGCGGCATGTGACTTACTTTTCTCACTAATTCTGACTTTTTTTTAAAGAAGCGATAGTGACTTACTTTTCTTTTGTTTTTTTACTTTTCTAACTATTTCGGAAAAAGTATTGAAAATCGGAACCATTTCTTGTTCCAACTAAATATTTATTACACAAAGACATCACAAAATTTGCCTGCGGCGCAAAGATGTACGTAGTAAGGTAACTGACTGAAAGTTGACCTAGTGGAAAAGTGATCTTAAGTTTTCCGTGTAAATTTGTATGAAGAAAAAATTATCGGTCAACTCAACATTCAATAAACCGTGATATGTCCTATGACTTTTGTATAGATAGGACAACTCACGATTCAATGTGTTTGAGATTTGTCAAATTAGGTCAACTTTCAGTCAGTTACCTTATATGAAAATTTTCCGATTTTCCTACGTATTAGGGCAACTCAGTTTTTCTGTTTTTTAGTCGTAGAGTAGTTTACGGTAGCCCACTTATCCCATGTGAAAATAAAATTCGCTGAGAATTTTTTTTAGTCGAACAGAAAGTAGCCTAAGGTAGCTGTATTCTGGGACTGGTAAGACGACCAGTATCCTACAGATGCTTCTGCAAAGGTTTTATTGTGAACGCAATCTAGATGTCCCCATCCCCATACGACATTCAAACAAAAATATATTAAGAAGCAGAAATTTAAAACATTTTAAGTTTTTGTTTTGCGATTTTTTGACATAAATTCAATTGTATTTACCAAAAAACACATTCAAAATAGAGGAACAGTGAAAATCAGCTTTTGGGAGGGATTTTTTTATCCTTAAAAATGCTCAAAGGTTCGCCCTATTTTTGGACCTTGACAATACAAAACTTAGTTTCTGCTTCCAATGCTTCTATTACTTTATAATGAATTGAAATACCTCTCAAATGAGCTATGTCCTGCTGTGCCAGCTACGGCTCTACTCGTACGTTTTCGGAATAAAATTAAAGCAAAATAAAATGATCGAGTCTAGTTTTTGACAATTGAATTTCAACTGTCAAAAACCAGATTTTATTTTGCTTTTACCCGCACAAGCTTCGACCTCGGCTTCGACTAAAAAAGTGTATCTACGGATAACTAAACTAAATGTGGAAAACCGATGTACGTATAACAATTGAAAAACCTAATCTATCGAGGAATCATGTTCAAAAAAGGAACGTGAGGTAAAATTATATTTAAATTTTAAATCAAGTTTTTGAGTAAAATACCTTACTTGGCATTGCCAAGTTGGCAGTGGAATAAATGGTGTAAATGGCAATTCTTGTGTGTTTACCAACCTCGGCTACGATTCGATCGCCAAAATCCGCACAAGCAGTGCCATTTCCAGCATTTGTTCCATTGGTAAGTAATGTACTATTTGAATCAAGCGAAGGTAAACAATTTTAAAGGACTAGTCACTCTTGTTTTTAGCAATCTTTCAGTTTGATGAGGTAAGCGAGAAATAACTTCGATATTTTATTTTTCCCATAAACAATTCTAAATTTTTGATCACCTTCCTTTACTGTCCTTTATGGTACATTCAGATATTATCGATTTAATAAAAGTGTCTGTTTAAACATGTGCCGTTGAGTTTTAAGTATTATGGAGTTATTTTGATAACTCATCGTCTCGTAGATATATTTGCTCTAAAAAAACGTTTGTAAAAATAAAGTTGCATTTTGTGAGTCATGTCAGTTTAAGGGACAAATACAAGTAATCAGATAACAATAAGTTCTTAGTCAAATCGTCAAAACTAAGTTTATTATTATTTTCTGATCTCCCAATCACACTTTGTGATAAAGAAAAAGGCTTTGTCTCAATAAAGTAACCAATAAATCATAATCGAATTTCGTGCTTCTTTTTCAAGATTTTTAAACCTCCCGCCTGCTGCTAACAAGCGCTAAAGTGTACTTTACTCTTTCTTAGTAGAAAGCAAAAGTGTGTGCTTGAAATTCACGTTTTAGAGCTGGTTTTTGTTCACTATTCGGTCACTTTTTATAAATCAATCGATAGTGAGAATACCAACTATTTTCGGAATATTTGATCACTTTTTCACTATTTTCCGAAGAAAAATCACATGCCGCCCTGGCATGCAAGATTGAAGCTTCACTTCCCGTTTCTTAAGAAATTGACTTCCGCTTGGACAATATCATTTTGAACTTATAATCCTCGCCTTCGACTCAGTCTTCAAGTTTCTCACTCATCAAAATAAATATCTACAAAAATGTAGTCATGTAGGCATGCAGTCAAAATCATGAAAATTAAAGAAATGGAAACGCAATACCCATTAGCGTTTTCTTTAACAATCTATCATATTACTCGCGAACTCTTTCATACGAATATCACAGTACTTTTTAAGGTAAATTTATCGACGTTTCAGACATAAAATATCTGTAGTAGAGATAAGACTTCATTTCAGTTCAACCTCGCTGTGAGTTGCATTTTACACTAAATAATAGTTATTTTAATTTACTCACTTTATAGTGGATTGTGCGGTACACATGTATAATAGACATTCCCAAACCATTAAAAAAAGGGTAATCATAAGTTGAACAAGCAATTATGTCTATCGATAAATTCTATTTATGAGAAGATAAAACGAAGTTTGATTTATGCGCAACTTTTTTTATGTGGCAAAATTGAGTGCACTTGACTGAACAAATTAATGCCGAATTATTGCACTGACACATCAATTATATTCTCTTGCAATAAAAGCTTCGTCAAATTTGGTCTGAATATTTGAACATAATTCAAGTTATATAGCGATGATGACAGTCAGAAATTATGCTGAAGCTTAATTTCAATGGTTTATGTTGATATTAAACTAATTAAATGAATTTATCAACAAATTTTGTGTTACCATTCACAATACTAATCTGTAGCAAACATTTACCACGTTGAAGTGAGACTGTTTTTGTTTACATATCTCATCGCTTGTTTATTGAAGAAGTAACGAAACCACCACAATTACATTATTTGTAGTGAAAATTCTTTAATACGCTATTGTTTTAAGTCTCACAACCTCTTAAACATTACATTATAATCACCACCAGAAAGGGTATACATAAAGAGCTTTCCTCTCCTCTCTAGCACTTAGTGTGAAAGTTCAAGTGGTTCATAATAGCAAACAACCTCATAATCTAAAACAAGCAACAAAACCATGAACTTTCTCAATAAATTGCTTCGTAGTCTGTACATAACCATAGGAAAAGTTTTGCGCTATAAACTAAGCTGTAATGCATGTACACTTATTCCCATCATCATAATAATAAAGGTTTTCCGATTTAAACTTTGTTTAATGCTCAACTAATCTAAAAGCTAATCCGTTTTAAATCGATTCCTTAGTGGATGCAAGAAACATCGCGACACATTTCCATTTATTCCCATTTCACTGAAAGACACCATTCGTGTGCTAACTACGGGGTAAGCTAAATAAATGAAAAATCCCAAAATATCATAAAATTTCGGAAAGAAAAAAAATTGACATCGCTGAGACACTAATGTCAATATGATAAAGAAATTTCGAGAGAAATTTTAATAAATGCACACACACCCCAGCCAATTTACCATTCAAAAACTTTTCTGCTCTTTAAATGTTTTGTTCGCCAACCAGTTTTCATTACCGTCATTAAATTGTGAAGACAACGAGAAACGACAGTATTGACCCCACTTTACCCTTAACTTCTAGCAATGATACCACAGTTCACTCACCCATCGTTCGTTCGTTCGTTCGGTACCGTTGTCTGTATTTATATGGACGACATGATCAAAACCAACCCCGTTCGCTGCACATGATATCTTGTATACATACCACAGCGGATTTCTTTCTAAACTTCATTCATCTTCAACCTACAACCGCTTTCGCAATGCATTCTCATTCTTCAACAACCGTTTTAGGCTAATATTATATTTTATGAAAGAAAGCAGATGGTGGTGGTGGTGTTGGTGGGGGTGGATGATATATACATAGAGAAACATTCGTATACAATATGTACGTACAACACCAAAGGGTGGACAGGATATATAATCTGTACATATATCGGAAAGATATGCTTTAGTTAGATCGACTTATCGAAATTCGATTTCATTGCTAAATTGAATGTAATGTTCCTTGGGGTGTCACAATTTAGTATCGCGTGAATCGATTTCTTTTCTTTGTTCCGAATGGGTTTTAAAACATTTTTATTTCTTCTAAAAGGTTGGTGCATTTCTACTCTGGTACGTATGTGAATTGGGAATTGGTATAATGGTGAATTATCTTCAATCAAAAAATAATTACGTTGAAAGTTTTGCAATTTTTCATAAATTCATTTTAAATGCAATTGATTTCTTCTTCTTCTTCTTCATGATAATGAAACTGGAATAAATTGAGGAGAAGTTAAGAATTCTTGAGAAATGCTCCTTAAACAATCAACATTCCACAGTCAATTAATTCATTTTAAATGAAAAGTTTTAACGTTTAACGTGCTGAATGAATAATGTGGGCCTGGTATGTGATAGCACTAAAGACAGAGATTCTTCGAAACTATTGTGCGTTTATGATTGGTGTGGACACAACGTTTGCTTTACGTAGTCGCATTTAATTTGCTGTTATTTTCAAGTGTTTGAAAGCTACCGGTCCTCAAAACTCCAATCGCGAAATATTCATTTTGCTCAGCAACAATCTAGTTAGCAAAATGACTTGATTCACGAACGAAGTCTTTATGTAAAATAGCTATTTTCATAATAAGGTAGTAAATGGGATTGTTTTGCGCACTAGATGTGAGATTGCCGATACGAGCGAAGCGAGTTCGGCAACACATCGTGTGCGCAAAACCCCCATTTACTACCGTGTTAGGAACAAGGTTTTATCTCCTGTAATGTCATAATCACCATAAAAACCAATTTAAAAAAATCAAACTGAAACATCAACACGCCATGACACCGTCACTCATTCATATTCCCCACAAATAAAACACACATCTAGTACACTGTCAAGAATTTGTCAATTTTCAGTGAATAAATGTGAAATTATCGAAGTTCGCCGTGAATAAATGAGAAAATATCGAAGATAGCGGTGCGCAAATGACCAATTGTCGAAATTTTCAGTTAATAAACGTAACGTCCTGTGAATGACGTGTTTAAATCTGGCCCATTTTGATTCTAAAAGTGACACTCAAATTGTGAATATTATGACATTACAGGAGATAAACATATGTATTTACCATGTTGCGCACGACGACGATGTTGGTACGTGATGCGAACAAAATTTTTGTATCGCAAAAATGAAATGCATTTCACGCACAAAATAGCTATTTTCCTATCCAGTGCCTAAGTGGCTGGTTTTTCGCGCAGCGTAAACAGCAGATTTTAACAAATTAGTTTACTGAGCATCAACACTCTATTTGAACAATTTTTCTCAAATGTTCATGGCTTAAAGCGAACCACTTCCGAATTTTTGTCTCGTTTTGCTAGAATGTCATCAAATCACGACAATTCTCAGAATCATAAACTATACTACAAACATGTGACTACAAAGTGGCAACGTTTAAAAGCAATAACATACACGACCGTTCCGACGATATAAAAGTAATATCTAACTTTGAAAACGAGGTGAAATTGCAGAAAGATTTCTGCATAACACCCTCTACACAATATACATAAAGTATATTTTATTTTATGCACTGTGTAGTCGTGGAGTGCATATTATGCAATAAAAATTTGTTTCAAACACTCGAAATGTGTTCGGTGTATATATATGTGCCAGCTTTTCACGAATTGTAATGCTTTTACAAAGTACTGCATATTGGATTGGAGTTGGGAAAATGGCATTGTATTGTATTGCATAGTGTGTTGAAATCATTTTGTCACGTTTTGTTAGAAAATTGTGTTTCACAAATTTTTCTATTTGAAAGTTTTTCGAAGAGCCCTCTCGGAACACTCACCAACCATATATAATAAAATAATGCATACGTTACATATGAATCCGATTTATTATCTTTACTCGACTAACTTAAATCTGGCTTTAAATAATATATTTTATTTTGTCTTTTCTTGTACTACTTTTTAGTCCCTTGTACTTACACTCCGTATATATTTTATTTTAGCTTTTATATTTTAATATTTTTCCTCGGAAGCGACATTTTCGCATTATCCATCTTTATCTTGCACGTAAATGGGTTTTCATGTGAGATATGAGTTAATATTTACGGGACTAAAACGTGTGCACTTCTTTTTTGTGTTGCTACCCCATGAGAGCAGTGGAAAACTAATTTTTGTACGAAGAATATTTTTTTTAAAGAAAAAAAATTTCTACAATTCCGTTGTTTTCTTCATTTTTAAGACATATTACTCTAAGTTTATCATTTTTGATATGATTTGGCTGAATCTCGTATCTTCTGTTCGTATAATATTTTTCTTAGGAAATATGAAAATAATATTTGTTGTGAAAAATTGGTATAGCGTATGAGTCTTATTTGTATTGTAAAAGCTATTTCCTGTTCATGCATTAGAGAATTATTCATTTTTACGAATTATATTCTTGTGATTATGTGGTGTGAAGAGTAGAATATGTTGATGTGCGGTTATTTGACAAGGAACTAAAAGGAATGAGATTTAATGTGTGAAAATTTTTATCCATCTTAATTTTGTTTTGTTTAGGTTTTCATTGAAATAACTTTCTCATCATTTTTGTTTTGTTTAGTAAAGGGAACGTTCACAATTGACGTCTGCTTTTTTCAGCGTTGCCGTCAGATTTAAATCATAAATAACTCGATAAGTACACTTAAGGCCCGTCATTAGGAAATGACAGGACAGTTTCCCGAAAATGTATGCAAAAATTTATCACAAAAATTCACCGAAAAATTTCAAAGAAGCTCACCTCTGATACTTTCCATTGTATTCGGGCATAGTCTCTTTAGGTCGCCAAGGCATATTTGAACACTAAACACTTTCTACTCGATGCAAAAACAAAAAAAAATTTTTTTTGTCGCAACAAAAACACAGAAAATATTTCGACACAACTGTGACACTCCGCTACTATAAGTACTGGAATGAATGTTTGCTGTGTTCACTTTGGCGGTAAAATATCTTCATTCAAAAAAGTGTCGGACATATTATAAAAATCATGAAACAGTTGACAAAGGGTAGCGTATACAGTTAATAATGCTCATCGACCATTTTTTTAAAGCTTTACGAGAGCTCAGCGGACATTCTCTCAACGATGGGAGAGCATTTATTAAAAATTTAGCCTCTCGTAAGACTGCGCTGAGCGTAAATAAATGTTCGTTCCTCTTTAGTAAGCTAAGAAGACTTCGCGAAGTCTAATTATGCCACCTCTTTGAATAAAAATATCGGCTGAGTTCTAATAATCCTCCGCTGAGCTCTAATAATTCTTCGCTGAGCTTTAACAAACCTCCGCTGAGCTCTAATAATTCTCCGCTAGGCTTCAGGAAGTGTCCGTTAGGCCTAAGGAAGTTTCAGGAAGGCTTAATGGAGCTAATCGGACACTCAGCGGAGATCTGCCAAAGCTAAGTGGAGTCTTATTAAATCATAGCAACAATTATTAGGTATCCGCTGATGCTTATTGAGTGTTCGCTTAGCTTCATTGCCTTACTACTACGTGCTAAGGTCTGACGGCCGTTTACTGAAGCCTAGCGGAGAATTATTAGACCTCATTAGAGGTTTGTCAAAGCTCAGCGGAGAATTATTAAAGCTCAGCGGAGGTTTGTTAAAGCTCAGCGGACAATTATTCGACCTCAGCCGATATTTTTATTCAAAGAGTTGGCATAATTAGACTCAGCGAAGTCTTGTTAGCTTACTGAAGAAGTGGGAAAGGTTACAATTTTAATAAATGTCTACCATCGTTGAAGGGTCGGACACTTTTTTGAATAAAAATATTTTACCGCCGAAGTGAACACAGCAAACATTCATTCTAGTCCTTATAATAGCGGAGTGTCACAGTTGTGTCGAAATATTTTCTGTGTTTTATCGCGACAAAACAAAAAACAAAATTTTGTTGTTGCATCGCGTAAAAAGTGTTTTAGTGTTCAAATATGCCTTGGCGACCTAACGAGACTATGCCCGAATACAATGGAAAGCATAAGAGGTGAGTTTCTTTGAATTTTTTCGGTGAATTTTTGTGATAAAATTTTCCATACATTTTCGGGAAACTGTCCTGTCATTTCCCAATGACGGGCCTTAAGAGGGCATACTACTTACTGAACAAGCCATCTGTTGGAAGCTTCATGTAAACAGCGTCCTTTGTATAAAATAAACCTCAATTTGTGTAATCATTATTGAACGGAATTCACATTGAGACACGTGTTGGACTGCAAAATATTAAAGTTTGGACCTTTCATCACCAAATTGCAGAAAAAAATATTTAAAAAAAAATTTATGAAACGAATGATAATAACGTTTTAAAACAGCACTACACTGGGCACGAAACATGTAGAATTTCACATTATTTACACATACAGATGCTTACTGAAATCGATAGCGTCCACAAAATCACTTCTAATTAATTAATAGTTATTTATCTACCAAGGTAGGTATAAAGGTATTTTTTCGCACTAGATGTCGATTGTCGATCCGAGGCGAAGCCGAGGTCGACAAGACGTCGTGTGCGAAAAAATACCGGCATACCTACCGTGGCAGATACAACGTTTTTCGCAATTTCGGGCCATAATCACCTTTCCAATGCAAAATATTACCAAAATTTCTACCAAACATTCTCATGCAAACATGAATTCATTTGAACGATCAAGCAACCTGTTCTATATACACATTGCAATGTGATGTATAGAGGCGCGCTAAATAAAATCAAGTAGTCAATGCTTAGTATGTACGCTTCAACAATACGTTCTGTATAATTGTGTGACTCTGTAGCCGAATGGCTATGGTCGTTGCTTGGTTTTTGGAAGAATTTTGGTGTTGGATGTTCAAATCCTGGTCTGTGCAAAGTTTTTATTTATAAAATTTAGTCTTTCTTAAAGGTACTGAGCTATGTAGCGTGCGAAAAAAATGTGAAAAAGCCCAAGTGCGAAAAAAATAATCAAAAACGCACTGTGCAATAAATACCTTCAAAACGACATTAAATGGATGCATGGAAAGGTGATGATTATGGACCGGAATTGCGAAAAAATAGTAAAGTAAACCCGAAATGATTGAAGAACTGCCATTTTTTCATTTCTGGAGCTTGCATTTTGAGAGTATAATGAATCCACGCCATTAGTCGTATAAATTTATACGTCAGAGAGAGCTTTTTTCTCCTTTGTTACGATCTGTCAGTTTTTCTATTTTGCGATTTAGTATGGAAATGAAAACTAAAATTGAGATATCTTTGCTGTTTTAAGTGGTTTTTCATATTTTTTTGGTCCAAAATGTTTTAAAATGTGTTTGGAATCGACTAATAATCATGGCAAACAAATTTTTCACAAAGCAAGTGAGAAAATAGTCATAGTTTCCCGGGTGACATGTGGTAGTCGCTCCGGCCGAAAACAACACCATCGAAATGCAATTTCCAACTTTTCATCTATCGTTGAACAAATAACTATTGTTTGCATATCATGCTACACTATGGTGTTTTTAGCATTGGTAGTATGTAATTTCATCCACGCGAGCCGGAGATGAGTTAGAAAAATTAGAATATATGCAAAAAAAAATCCGCTGTACACGTCATGTCATTGGCCAAAAGGTACGATAAGAAAACTTTCAGATCAAACCGATACATGTAAATGTATGGAACGTCCTATATCTATCGCAGCGAGATACGGACGAAAGCAAAGCGAAATCAGTGCATTGCAGAACTTAATGTGACCGGACTTTGTCCCAGATAGATAAATAAATTTTAATGGCATGAACGGAAATGTTTTATTTTTGCTAACATATTTTGGTTGCGCGGTCAAACTAAATGCATTTTCCGAAAGTTTTCGTCAAAAAACCATCATCAAATTAATTTTTCTCCACAATTTTGAATTTACAGTCTGAGAATCGCTGATGGGTCCCATGTTATTTAAGAATTTTTGTTTTTTCTTGTAGAAAATTGTGAAATTAATTATTTTCATCTGTGTCAGATTTTGATACTAATAATCCCCGATTGACCACATTTTCCGCTAATATTCCATTGAAATAAAAATGAGTTTTGGCAATACCGACTCTACTGACTGGCTACTGGCAAGTCTAATGAACAGTCGACGCGCAATTACTTTGAATTGGAGAAAGTCCGTGTGTCATTTGTCATGAGCATCAGGAAAAAAAAAATAATCCGAAAAGGCTTGACACAACCATTTGCCACTCAATCAACTTGAGAAATGTCTAACTAGTAAAATACTTGTTATACGACTTGTACAATATCATGTCAATATGTCACTAGACCGCATAAAATTGAATGTCAATGTAGCTATTATTGATGTTATAAAAGAGCTGGTCACGACCAACCATCCACCACTTCTCACATTCGATATATGTATACGTATGTGTGTGCTCGGGAATATGTGCTTTTTATGAAAAAAGCACTAAAAGCTTAATTTTGTTTTATTTTTATTTTCGCTCCAAACAAGAAGACACAATATTACAACTAACATCTCATATAACCCGAAAATATGGTACGGTTCTATATATATATATATGCGTGGTAACATAAGCACGGTTAAGCTATATCATATATTGAAATGCGTTGGCCTTTATTGTTTCTACTCCATGTGTGTGTAGTTATTTTGACGGAACATTAAACTGAAACAAGGGTTATATAATGTGTGACATGTCAGAAAACGTTTTTGTTGGAATTGGAAGAAAACTGGTGAAGGAGATGTGGGAATTCACTTTGTTTTTTCTTCGTAGCACCAATTATTCCGTATGATATTGGGATATTTTCATGTACATTATATGGTAGTTGGGCACATACAGAGAGACGAAACGTATTTATGCATGGTGTGTATATGAATCTATAGACATACACACGAATAATACGAAAATATATTCAGCACACAAAATGATAATAATAGTAATGTTCGAAAAGCATTTTCGGTGATTATATTTCCTGACTTATTATTTATCACTCTGAAATTGTGCTTTGTTGTGTTTTAATAATCAAATTTTCGTAAGGGATGCTACACGATAAAATTTTATTGAAAAAGATAATAAATCACAAGTAATTAACCTTTTTCTGTAGTAGGTGAAGAGTGTGTCACAGTCTATTCTATTTTCGGAAAAATTGGTGTAATTATATCAAATTAGGCATTTACCTAATATAATACACATAATAGAATGGTGTTTCGTTTTTAATAGACCATTAAAGGGGTGTTCATTAAAATGCTCTTTCTGAATAGCGTAGGTGAATGGATACTCTTGTGCTATACGTTGAGTGTATGTATTTATATATAGTATATTGCATTGGTTCAGAAGGTAATGTGGTGATTATTGTTAACGATTCTCTTTAACCATATTTTGGGGCAATTCTCTTAACTGAATAATAATTATTTTCAAACTTTCGTTTATCAGAATTACGAATTTTATTTTATTTATTATACTGGGTTTGAGTGAGGTATATACCTTTTTTTTGGTATGCCTTTTGGTATGCCTTTTGGTATTTAATATAATTAGAAGTGGCATGCGTTCATTCGAAATTAAAAAAAAAAGAAGATTTAAAACAGCCCTTGAAGTTAACCAAAAGTTTAACAACTTGGGGATCATCCATTAGTCTCGCACACAGTTTCTTGATCCCGTTCACCTTGCGAAGCCATGAGAGCGACTATAAGTACCTAGAAAGGTATTCGACCCCAGAAGCCAAAACCACTTTCAAAAAAATTCTTCGAAGCTTTTGTGGCTAGTGTGAGTTAATCGAAAACAAAAATTACAAAAATTTCTCAAGCTACACGAGCCGTAGAGGATCGTGTGGGGTGTCATTAGAAAGGTAATTGCATCTACACTGAGATATGTACAGTTGAAGTTTTCAACCGAAAAAAGACTGAAAACTTACACTTTTTTTACACAAATTTCTCGAGGTACACGGAACGTGCATGGTTGTATGGGGTGTCATTAGAAAGGTAATTGCATGTACTTTCAGGGAAAGTAGAGTTTACGGAAGTTTGGTAGCATCTTCGATTCGATATAAGCACTTAAACATTTCAACTTCTCATAATTAGTCGTAGATGCTTCCAAACGCCAATAATCCCTATTTGCCCTGAAAGTACATGCAATTACCTTTCTAATGACACCCCACACAACCATGCACGTTCCGTGTACCTCGTGAAATTTCTGTAAAAAAAGTGTAGGTTTTCAGTCTTTTTTCGGTTGACAACTTCAACTGGACATATCTCAACGTAGATGAATTTTAAACCCAATAAGACCCTATTTGCCCCGAAAGAATATGCAATTACCTTTCTAATGACACCCCACACGACCCTGTACGGCTCGTGTAACTGCAGAAATTTTTGTAAGAAAAGTGCTGGTTTTCGGTTTTTGATGACCTCATACCAGCCACAAAAGCTACGAAGAATTTTTTTGAAAGTGGTCAAATACCTTACTTTAAAAATTCCAATAGAAAATGCGTCCGATTTCAGTCTTCTGTTTTTCAGAAGAATCCCTCATGACTCATTTTTGAAAAAACGATTTCCCAACTTTTTTTTATTTCCAATTTTTTCCTAAATTTTCAGATTTTTTGCTAATCGCCCCAAATTTTATTTTTGGATTTTTTTTTTTAATATTGCAAAACGTTACCCTTAACTTAATAGGACTCTTAAGTTAAGTTACTTTCTCTATAAAATCATTTTTTTTTGTTGCTCCAACGGAAAGGAACATTCGATCTGTCATTTCTATGTTATAAGTTGACGAATGTTTTGGACAGTTTTGCTCCCTGCTCCAATTTGTCCAATTCTTTGCGCTCATTCCTCTTTTCACGAAATTTACTGGAGATGTTAGTATTTTTACACTGTTTTTATCGTAAATATTATTATTACCAATTCATATTGAATAATCCGAACGATATCACAAAGCCAGTGTTGTACGTGTCACTAAAATTATGACACGGCCATCCGGTATCGTCGGAACGACAAATAATAAACTTAATGAAATAAGAAAACCACAACAGGACGGGAAAAAATATATTGCCAACTTTAAGGAGTACACCTCAAATTGATTGGCTCTAATATGAATCGCTTAAAACCGAAAACCCCGTACCCATAAAATATGCTAATTTTCATATAAATTATATATTCTGTCGGTTCGGTTTATAACCTTCAATATTCTTAACCTATCGAATATTCTCTGACACATACCACGTGCGACCATTTGAAAATCTCAGCCGCACACATAATGTTCCCCAAACAATATTATTGTTAATTAATCTTATGAGGATCTTCCTCGTAGCATTATACACATCCTTCATCAACCTAATATTCATGCGTATACCATATAGATGTATACACATCGGTATACCGTATAGGAATAACTTCTTGTGAGATAGTGATGTTCTATGGTGATGATTACATCAGGCTTTCTGGATGTATTTATATATTTGTTTAAACATATAATATCCAGTCAGATTATAATACAACTCCGTAGGTCTTGTCTCAAAGAATTTTTAGTTACTTTAACTTTCGACTTGTTTAATGCAAAATTGTATAAGGTGGTATGCATAATAATGGATAAGCCTGTTTAATATACAATATAAATACGAGTAAATAGGTACAACTTTCTAATTTATGCATGAAAATCTGCGTTGAAAGGCCTATAAAAAGTTTTGAATTAAGATGGTGAATTGGGTAAGATGGGGAAATTGAAGACGAAAATGGAATGGGAAAAAATAATACAAAGATCCTGGCATACAGTTATGGTTTTTCGTGTTTTCGGAGCCCGACTATTGTTTAAAATATTTTTTTTTTTTTGAAAAAGAAAATCGGAACATTGTCTTCAAGGATAATCGATTTAATCTCAATATTTTATGTGTACACGATTGTATGATGTGTACGATGGTTTTTATACAGATGCTGTTAACTCTAACGCAATGAATTATGTTAAAAGTTGAGTGCTAGCTGGATAATTTGCTTAAAATAAAGTGTTTTTTTTTACGAAGCAGCTATTGGCGAAGACATTGTTTTTCTTGCATGAATTTCAACAAATTTTACGACGCGTCACACGAATATGAATCCAGACAACAAATTATTATCCGACTGGTGAAATTAGCTGAAACATGAAAGTGTAATTTGATTTATGATTTGGCAGTGTAACATCATGGCAACAGAAGTGGCATTGGAGCGGGTAAGACTGAAAAACTGGTGGAGATCTTCTTTTAAACGGTGAGGCGACATAACTACACGGTCAATATCGTCAGGAACGATATTATCGTTTTTTAGACTCTAAACGAGTCTAAAAAACGATAATATCGTCTAAAAAAATTTCATCCACGACGATAATATCGTCTAAAATTATAAATTTTAAAATATTTTCAGGACGATATTATCGTTTTCTTGACGATATTATCGTTTAAAAAAACGATAATATCGTTTTTAAGCGATAATATAGTTTTTTTGGACGATACTATCGTTTTTTTGATGATACTATCGTCTAAAAAACGATATTATCGTTCAAAAAACGATAATATCGTTTTTTTGGCGATAATATCGTCCTGGATGAAAATATCCGCTGGACGATATTATCGTTATTTTCTTTTTCTGAACAAATTCTAGACGATAATATCGTCCTGGGCGATATTATCGTTCTGGATGGTTGTTGAAGACGAAACACAAAATCTTGTAGATAAACACCTTTTTATAGACGGCAAATATATATTAAAAATTGGTTCATTTGGTTCCGTAAATTTAAATTTTATAATAGAAAAATTACACAGACTAATTATGAGACGATGCGAGAAAAAAAAATTAACTCCTAAGTTCCGACACCGTTCCGGCGCCCGGCTCGCATTGCGGCCCTCCGCTTCGCTCCGGGGCAATGGGCCGGATCGCTCGGCGTGTTAAAACGCTTTTTATGTACAATCTAAGTTGGTATTCATTTCGTAAAAAGATGAATTATTTAGGGACGAACTAAACGCCTTTTTTAAACACTGATGTGTAGGTGATTTCCTCTGACAATTGTTTTTTGATATTTTGGAAGAGAATTCGGTTCTTGCTGCACCTCTGAGTAAAATTAAGTCCTGGACAATATTACCACCCAAAACTAAACGATAGTATCGTGCTGGACGATATTACCATTTAAGAAAACGATAATATCGCCCAGGACGGTATTATCGTTTTGGACGATATTATCGTACAGAAAACGAAAATATCCATTAGATTTTCTAGAACGGTAATATCGTCCAGAAAACGATAGTATCGTTTTCTGAACGATAATATCGTCCAGAAAACGATACTATCGTCCAGACAATATTTTAGAATTTTCCAATTTAGACGATATTATCGTCCTGGATGAAAATTTTTTGGACGATAATATCGTTTTTTTGGACGATAGTATTATCGTTTTTTAGACGATAGTATCGTTTTTTAGATGATAGTATCGTCCAAAAAAACGATAATATCGTTCCTGACGATATTGACGGTGTCGAAATGTCCCGTCACCTTTTAAACAGTGGGTGTGAGAAAAAGAAGAATAACTTTTTAAGTAAATCATAGCACAATATGCACAAAAACCTATTTGTCGACTCATCACTATCTCTAAGTTGAGGTTATTGAAATTAAAAAAGCCTTTCCGATATTATCGGTTCCTTCAAACAGGGTGGAAGATTCGATCAAAAATAATCCTTCATTTCCAACCGCAAAATCAAAGACCAAACTACCACCGAATATCCGAATGAATATCATTAAAATTTGACGACTGGTCTCATTAGCGTTAATCGGCTGCGTAAACAACTGGCCATATAGAGATACCGAATGTATAATTGAGGTTGATAAATATAAAAGCCATTATAAGGTATTGATCAAATTTAATACCAACAGTGGTAAAAGCATATCTGGTTTTGTACAATAAATTGATTATAATAAAATGACAATCTATCGGCGAATATGGATTTTATGTTGAATAAGCTCACCACTCTTGCCACACACACCAAAAAAAAAAATATAATAAATATCCAAATAAAGTCACCCTCCTTCGCCATGTGATGTGGTTAACATAAAATGTTGAATAATAATTTCGCAAAATGTGAAAGCTTCGATTTTCAGATAATTTGCGAAATTATTGGAAAAATATGTCAGACACACACATCAAATTCGTCGGAAACGTTGCATGAATGTTTTAGATATTATAAAATAGATTTCCATTTTGTCTGAACATATTAATTTACGCACCTTAATGGATATAACGCTCGTTCGGTAGCTATATATATACATTCACAGTCATATTGAATTATATCTATGTATAACATTGAATGTAATATGCAAATCTGGTGACAAACATTACAATGTCGAAACACAAAAGTGACATGGAAAACCGGAAACCAGAGATGTCAGCTAGTAAATCGTAATACAGCTTTAATGTTATGTTTACAGTTCGAGGGATATGTGTTTGAATTTCCTGTATCAATACATATAAATCGATCACACATTATGGTGGACGTGAACTGAGGACGGGATCGAATGAATGTATATGCTGGACTGGGTTAATTTGAAAATTATTCATTAAATTCAATTGTTGGCGAAAAGATACCACATCACAGCTATTTGAAACATATTTTGCTACTGCCACATGGGATGAGTTTGATTCGCTCCATAAAAGAAAACTTATTTGCGGCATAGTTAGTTGCACAATGCACAACTGCCATGCTGTACACATAAAAAATATAATCTGCCCTCAGGATTGTAGTATGTAGCTAGCCGAAAGTTTATATACACTGAATGACGTCGCGTTAGGTCCAGACGTGAGAGCAGTATGCAGTAGTATATAGTGGGTTTGAGCAGAGCTCTATTTGTCCCAGAAAAACCGGAAAATCGACTCTTTTTACGGCCCTTTTTCGGCTAATAGGTAATAGCTACGGAACGGCTCAGAACTCGTCAAAATTACTTTTATAACCGAACTACTCCATTATTGGGAAAACCATTATTGAAAAAGTTAAAATTTACGTTTAACACAACATTCAATACCCATCACTGTTCAATAGGCTTTATGTTATGTTATTGACAGCAAGGACAAAAAGAAGCGGTTTGCTCTGGTTAATTCGATAGCAGAACTTATATGTTAAAACTAATGAAGTAAAAGATTTTGTAGCAATTTGCAGAAAATTCTTTAACTAAAAGAAGTAAATGAATCGATACTTTAACTGGTGGTATGCTAGTACATCTGTGAAACGCTATACCGGATTAAACACAAGAATATACTGTGCTTGTGTACATTGCTAGTCATAACCAAATTTACCCATTACATGCAATAACGACGAAATTATGGTTTTCCCAGCCTCACACAATCAACATAAACGAGAAGCAGTTTAAGTGATGCGTTCAGTTACGAAAATCTATGCACCAAAATTCCGGCCACATCAGCCTCGTGTATCATAATTCTCAGTTCGGGGAAAAAAATGTTTTATTAAATTGTTTAGCTAACCACCTTGCACTACATTAAAAAGCATCACAGCTAAGCTTAATTGGAATAATTTCGTTGAATATCAGGTTACCATTTATGCTCCCTGTAGTATACTTCCACCAAAAAGAAGAAAAAAAACGAATAGAGAAGAAGTTTCCATAACCTCTATCTCTCAATGGCATCATTAAATTTATTCATCCAACGTAACCAAATAAAAAGTAATTCGAAAACTCAACAAACCCTGTATTACTTTCCATCCATAAAAGAGTGAATATTTTGTATTCCAATGATTCGAATCTATAAACGAAAAAGTATGCATACCAACGAAGTGTATACACTCGGCAAATAACATCTTATACAATATGAGTACATATCCCATTGAACAATGAACTTACGATGGAAAATAATATGAAGATAGAGCGACAACCATTTGATTATCGCGCTAACGAATAAAACACACTAATAAAAAAATCACAGTCATAGATCCGAAGTAGATGTTTGGGAACTGGGTTGGATCGTTCCCCATTGCATAGTCCCATTCATTCATACAGTAAACCGTAGATGAAAAATAACAGAAATAAAAGGAGAGAGAAAAAAAAATAACACAAAACCTCCCAAGTAAATTTGCACAAAAGAACGTTTTCCGAAAGGCATATCAAACATTTTCTGTACACACACCAACCATTTATGCATGTATAAGAATGGGTTATGGATTCAGAAAATTAGGTTGTCAGTTTGTTAGCTAAAAAGTGGAGATATTTCTCAATGTTACACTTTGAACATGGAGTTGTAGCAGCTCACTTAAATAAATATTCGATTTTGAAATTCGAACTTTTGTGTGTATCTATACATATAACATAATGTAGTTATAAAACCTATACCTAAAAATTTATAAAATCGGGTTTTACAGTTGAAGTACTTTAAAGACTAATCTAAGGGAAAAACTGTTCGTGTTTGAAATACAGAAAAGTATTTTTGCTGATTTGATGGGATGTTTATTAATCGCGAAGAATGAGTAAGTGGGGGACGATTATATTTGACGTGATTGTGGTACAATTGGATGCTATTTATGAAATCATTGAAGGTTTTCTCATTTCTATGAAAATTTCATATCCATTGGAAAGTCATTCATTTTAATGTTGTTGGTATAATGTTCGTTACGCAAAGCTAAAGTTTTTGTTTTGTTTCGCTTGTTTTTTTTTGCTTTTCTTTCTTTTAGTCACATTTGGAACTTTTTTTTTTTGTTACGGTTTCTTTTCTAAATAACTGAAAATCATTAGTTTGAATTTCTTCTATTCTGGCAGTTATCCGACATCTTGGAAATGTTTCAGCAGTGCGGTATAACCAGGGCCTATTTTTGGAATTCGGGAAAATTAGCCAAAAGTTACCGAAGATTGTCCAAGTTTACCAAATTTAATGTTGTTAAATTTTAGAAAACATGGTAAGCTGTGGCAAATTTTTCTAAATAAATTACTCCAAATCTGCATTATTGCATTGCCGTGAATATATCATGTCCGGAGCGATAGCGGAGGACTTGACGCAGTCTAACTCCCAAAAAAAGAACGAAGAAATTTTTTTGAGACGCGGCAACTATATATAGGCGAGAATTTAAGTTTCTTTCCTTTGGCCTGTATCACCACAAATCCTATTCTATCTTATTCGCGCTTCAAATACGAGCAAAACGAGCTATCACTCGACTATGTAACTTTAAAATTGCCGGAGATACATCGTTTTGAAGTTGGTCATTTTGATAGAAAATGCACCAAATTAACGTTTTCCAAACAATCAAAATCTTTCAACTTACTCTGTATGTTTCTATCTATCTGTCTATCTATCGACGGTCGATCTCGGAAACTAGTCAGCCAATCTCCATGAAATTTTGCAGGAACCTCAGGGTGGGCATAAAAATGAAAATGTGATACGCCATTACCCCAGGAAAAACCAGAATTTTGTTTTATTGGCCTCGAAGTGGTTTCTGAGTGTGGTTTTCGAGGGTCTGGAACGCGTTTTCGGCTGTAGCTTAGCTGTATTGAAACCTACAGAGGCGTGCGACCCATCAAATGAAAGGTATTCGTAACACGATTCGAACAAAAAAATAATTAAAAAAATCGGGGCAGATTCGTTTGAGCTAGAGTGATTAGAGTGACCAAATTTTGAGCTACTCGAGCGTAGGATGAAAGGACTAATATTTTTTTGGGTTATGAGAGATAGAGAATTACTTTCATCGGCAAAGTCTCAGAGTTTTACGAGTAGAAAAGAAGGGCATTTGTGAAAAATGTCGAAAGTTGGAAGTGGGTGGGTCAATTGGGTTTTTAGAGATATTTCTTGAATGGTGGCAGATAGAGAATTACTTTCTTCGTCAAATTTTCGATTTTCGTCAAATTTTCGATTTTCGTCAAATTTTCGTCCAATTTTCGAATTTCGTCAAATTTCGTCAAATTTTCGAATTTCGTCAAATTTTCGAATTTTGTCAAATTTTCGAATTTCGTCAAATTTTCGAATTTCGTCAAATTTCCGATTTTCGTCAAATTTTCGATTTTCAACAAATTTTCGAATTTCGTCAAATTTTCAAATTTCGCCAAATTTCCGAATTTCTGTTATAAACTGTTATAAAAAGCAGTGTTCTAAAACTTCTAAAACGACTGATATCCCAACAAAAATCTCTTCGAGAAAAGTGTGACGCAGTCTTTGAAGTACAATTTCTAAAATGAATGATTTCAATTTCAATTTCTATTTCAATTTCATTTATTTCCAAGAAAAAACTTCTAACATTAAACACACAGCGTATGAATGATATCGCTAGAGTTGACGCTTTCAGCTTCGTTACGCAAAAATTAAATTTTACACCCAATTTTAGTTCAAACAAGCTGGCTTAGTTTTTCTCATCATCTGCCAAATAATTTTTACCAAAAAAAAATTTGACTGGAAACAACCAAAATTTTACCAACAAAATCTGCGTCGCAAAGTGGCAAATGTTCAGGAACAGACCAGCAAGAAAATTTATCTGCCACATACGACGCAGATTTTTTTGGTAAAATTTTGGTTGTTTCCAGTCAAATTTTTTTTGGTAAAAATTATTTGGCAGATGATGAGAAAAACTAAGCCAGCTTGTTTGAACTAAAATTGGGTGTAAAATTTAATTTTTGCGTAACGAAGCTGAAAGCGTCAACTCTAGCGATATCATTCATTTTAGAAATTGTACTTCAAAGACTGCGTCACACTTTTCTCGAAGAGATTTTTGTTGGGATTGATATTAAACACTGTTTTTCGGAGTAAAGTTGCACTCATGTTTTGTGTAATATACCTGAGTGTATAACTCTGGCAATATTCCCCGGTATTCATAATGTACTATTATGTTTCAGTGGTTTCATTGACTTAACAATGCTTTAACTTTGTCGCCAAAAGTTGTATCATTAATAATATTAATAATATTACTAAAATGACACCATCTTTTACTGTGCATATAGCTACGGCTAATATTATTTAACATTGTATAATTTGGACGAAATGTGTTCAATCCATTCCGTTTTTTAGGCAAAGAAATTTTCATTTAAAATTCAGTTTTTAATCCAATTATGCAACGCAGTACCAAGGAAAAATATGATGAGTTTATGTGGCACGGTTTATTTATAATATGGTGCACCCAACCCATATCTATATTAAAGATATTATTACATCAATTTGTAGGAGGTGGTTAAGCCATAACTGGGTATATGACCTGTGATATGTGTTATTTTCCTCTAATATTTTCATAACATTTTATAGCTATCCGTGCAGGCGAAACTAGTGTATTTGCTGTGCACATATTTAAGCAGTCGTATCCTATATGTATATATGTGTATGTGTGTACATTATATATCCAAACACTTTAAACGGATCATGATCATTCATTTCTCTGGTGGATTTATTTGTCATTCAACTCGGTAATGCTCTCGTATATGTATAAACATACGTACACATTCTATGAAGAGCTGGTTGGGAAATATATATTCTGCAATTTTGGTGCATTATGACTATGAATGTGTATATTACTTGCAATTTTATTTTTATTTCATTTTTCCTTCCCACATTTTCAGCTTTTTTTTTCTTCTTCTTCTTTTTTTTCTCATTCATACAGCTTTGCTAGAACCCCCGTATGATTTACATCATGTTAAGCATAATTTTATTATTTTCAATTTTCATTCTAGCAGAAAATGACCATGAATAATTTAACATAATCTTATAATTACATGTGAATTTTAGCTTGTATTTACACTGTATGTATACATTTGATTCTGTTTGATTAAGGATGTTATTTCGGAATTGTACGTATATATATACGAGCGTGGAGTTTCCTTTAATATTTTTTTTATGCTACACACAATTAGTTGTACAAATAATGTGGCCAAAAATATGATGGAACTAGAAAAAGTAATGCGACCGTCGGTTATAAGAAATGATGGAAACAAAAATATATTTGCAAAAATGTAACTTCTTTTTTTTTGGTGTGTGCGATTGTATAAGAACGAACGAAAAAGTGCTAGTTCACTTTCAAAGAGATGCTAACACTGCCAAAAATTACCATAAAACTTATACCATATAATATACCGAGCAACGAAAGAAAATCAGAAAAATTGATAAGCACAAAATACAAAAAAAAAAATTTGGTATAATAAATTTGTAGACCTCCGTTTCACATCAATCTAATAGAAAACTATGCTACTTAAATCTATAGCCATATACACACAATACATTTTTGTGCTGGAGTGCGGTATACCTTTCAAAAACATTCCAAAAACATAAATATTATTTAAAAGCCACCATAAAAATATTTCTGCAAATCATAGTGCCAACTTTCTTTTTATTTCAGTGCGAGAAAACTTTTGAAGCCATAGATATAAATCATATTTTTTTATTATTTCATTTTTTATCGTTCCTTTTTCTATTTATTCCAAATGTGTTAGTGTTAGTGTAAGTAAAATGCATAATGTTAAGACATAAATTATACCATATACGATATTGGTCAATAAGCTTAATAGCGGTCTTCCGTTGACCGTACACCCCGTACCACACACATACACACATCAATTTCCTTCCTTTTTGTCTTTCGATAAAAAAGAGACACAACGAAGAAGAAATATTTTATTAGAATATTGATGTTGATCAATCGGACATTGTCTTCCTTTGAAGTGGAAAATACAGATACGTAGAGAAAATTGCTGAATGTCATCATGATATTAGCATAACATTAAAGCAATACTGTTTGAAAATGGTTGTGCATTGCATTTTATATGTAAAAAAAATTAAATCGAATCTGCTATGCACTACCTGGCAGTGAAATAGTTATTTATATGAACTGGGTTGAAAAGGTGAAAAAGTTCAGCTTTAGAGGGAAATTTCTTTATCCGGGGCGAAGCAGATGTCGATAATCATACGAAAATGTGAATTTTCGTATTCATATTAGGGAATGCAATCCCGGTACCAGTACCGGAAAATTTTGAAAATTTTCTTGAATTTTCATGAATTTTCCAGAATGGTATATTACGTCCTCGCTTCTAAGTTTGTTGTTTTGGCAAGTATGACCTTTGCGGAACGAGCCGAAGGCGCACAATCAGTTAATTCACAAATTTGAGAAAACTTTATCGATCTTTGCGAATTTTCTCGATTTTTTTTTCTTTTCAATTTTTACTTGATTTTCGTGAGCTTTCGATTTCTTATCGAAAACCATTTTCTTAATGAGTTAAATGAGTGTACCGTAGCATGATTTTCCATTTAGTTCAAGTTTTGAGGCAATAAAACTTGACGTGTTAGTGAACCTTAGACTTAGAGACTTGCTTGTAACAAGACCAGTTCCACTTGCACTTTGAACAACCTAATCTACCTACATTTTCGCTTTCCGTACAATTTCATTTTCATGCTTACTAGTTCATTTTCCATGAATTTATCTAAACGTTTTTATTTTGAAAAAAAGTTAAAAGGAACCTCCAGTTGAGCCGTTTTAAGCCGGCTCAAGCCGATTTTTTCGCCGCCGCCGAGAAATTTTTTTCGGCTAGCCGCCGCCGAGGTTTCTCCGTCGGCGCTCATGCCTGATTTCAAACTACTATATCAATATAAGATAAACATTGAAATATAGGATTTATTGACGTTTTTCTCTCATGTCGTATAATTTGCAAACACACAAAAAGACATTTTTAAAACTACGATGGCTAGATAAAATCTGTCAATAAGGGTTTAAAATCTTTCTGATAGTTGAGTTTGTTTGAGAATTAGAGCAACTAAACCGTAGGCTCCCTTTAAAGATCTCCTCGGTTTGAGAAACACAGCACAGTGCAGTGGTTCACTTTGGCAATTTTGTGTGCAAACTAATCATAGCCAACCTCGCAAAAGTGGAATATCAGTCAAAAACACTTAAAAGAGTCAAAGTGACGCAAGTCACTGTGCATACTTCCAAAACAACTGATATCGCTGGAGGTGACGCATTCTGCGCTTGTACGCAAAAACTGTAACAGCAAAAATTTGACCAAAGAAATTCTAGAAACAAAATTTTACCAAAAAAATTTTGCGTCACAAAGTGGCAGATGGTTCGGACGTATTAGGACATATTCTTGCCTATTTTAAAAAATTTCTTTAAAGTACTTTCCTCAACATCTGCCACTTGTGACGCAAAATTTTTTTGGTAAAATTTTGTTTCTAGAATTTCTTTGGTCAAATTTTTGCTGTTACAGTTTTTGCGTACAAGCGCAGAATGCGTCACCTCCAGCGATATCAGTTGTTTTGGAAGTATGCACAGTGACTTGCGTCACTTTTACTCTTTTAAGTGTTTTTGGCTGATATCAGTTCTTTTGGAAGAATTAGTAGATTGAAAAAATTTGAAAAAATTGAAAATTTTGAAAAAAAAATTTCAAAAATTTAAAAAATTTTGAAAAATTTAAAAAATTTTGAAAAATTTAAAAAAATTTGAAAAATTTAAAAAATTTTGAAAAATTTAAAAAATTTTGAAAAATTTAAAAAATTTTGAGAAATTTAAAAAAATTTGAAAAATTTAAAAAATTTTGAAAAATTTAAAAATTTTGAAAAATTTTAAAAATTTAAAAATTTAAAAAATACTAAATTTAGGAAAAAAAAATGAGGCGAGCAGAGCTTACCAAATACCAAAAGCGAACAAATTTGTTCTACCATACCCATCCACACACACACACTTAAAGGTGTTCTTATATGGGGCCTATATGGGAACTTCGAGGAGCCCTAGCTCCGAAACGAGGCCAGTTCCCCCAATTTTTTTTTCTGGAATGTCTTAGAATGACGACTAGAATCTACTCCCAAAGAAGACTTTAGAAGATAGGAAACACGGACGGACGGACGGACGGACGGACGGACGGACGGACTAACAAAGTAACGTAGGATTTTTTCATTTCGTTTGAAGTACTGAAATTGACCAAAATGTATGGAAATGGGGCTTCTTGGAAGATTTTTTGCGTGGCCAAATTTTAAGCTGCAAGAACGTGTGATAGCTCGTTGAACTCGTACGGACGCCTAGTTTTTTTTAATGGTAATTTGGAGTCATTTGTCTTTGAATTGAAGAACTTCAATATTTGCTGTATATATGGTTCTGCAGTCTACGACAAAAAAATTTTTTTTTGAAATTTTTTCTAGTAATAGGACTTGCGTCACGGGCGCTATGCTAACGCGCGCCCATGATTATTTAAATTCTGCAAATGTAGCAAAAATTTTTAGACATCTTTGGAAATCTGGTACCGGTACTGAGTTTCTCAATCCCGAATCCCGGGATTCAAAAATCGGTACGGCATTCCCTAATTCATATCGAGTACATAATACGGATTACAACACATCTTCAAACTTCTACTGTCGTGGAATGGATTTTCTTGTTTAACGGCTCTAGGGTTAAAACGTATTTCGCCTCGCTTCAACGAAATTCACACGAACTGTATGTTATTTATTCGAGTTATCGTGTGAATTTTGTTGCTCCGAGGCGAAGCCGATGTCAATAATAACACGTAACCGTAACTTTTCATTTTTATCCCGAGCTATGTACACAACTTTACACACAAACTACAAAACAAGAAATTCATTACAACTCAGACGCCTAAAAAAATGATTCAAATGAGTTCGTCAAATTGGGTAAATTTTGGGAGTATTCAGATATGCAAATCTAAAATTGAAAATTCAAAGTCTACAAAATGCAATGAATTTCTGCCACCATTTGTTTTCATTCGGTAACCTTTCATAGATAATCCAAATTCGGGTACGGAACGTAACAAATTTCTAATAGCCCGTACAAGATGTACGGTGCTGCAGGCATTTAATTCAGTCTACGACTTTTTTTTCGTTTAAGTATTTTCAACAGATTGATTCAAAATTTCATGCATATTCAACGATCTGTTTAAGAATAGAAATTTTTCAATATTGGTGCATTGGAGCCGTGTATAACAAATTTAAGCCTCTTACATCAGAACCTCAATACATCTGTTTCATCCAGTTTTAGCAACAAACTGACAGAATGATGTGTAAAGCTAACATCGATATTTTCAATTCACGTGTTGAATTGGAACGTACATGTGACAATAACACAATAGTTTAGTTTACATAATCGTTGCGGTCTGGACGTAAGCTGCGGTAATTACGTTTCAAACGAAGTCTTGACAATTAGCTGCTAAGGAGAAAAAAGTTTTTTCCGTTATTGAGTGAGTTATATGTTCCTGTTTTGGGACGGTGACATCTCATTAAAATTTTACTTATGGTTTTTGTTATGGATCAGTTATATTGTATAATCCAGGGCCTACTTTTTGGAAACTAATTTCTTGAATTTCTCGAAATTTCTTGAATTTTCTCGAATTCGAGAAATTCGAGAAACTTCAAGAAACTTGAGAAATTAGTTTCTTGAAATTTCTTGAATTTCTCGAAGTTTCTCGAATTTCTTGAATTTTCTGGAATTTCTTGAATTTCTCAAAGTTTCTTGAATTTCTCAAAGTTTCTTGAATTTCTCGATTTTCTCTAAAAGTTTCTAAAAAGTAGGCCCTGGTATAATCGATAGAAAATTTACTACTTCTTTGTAGTTAGAGGTGAGTGGACATACCAAATAAAATGCCTAGCCCATGTCCAATACATAATGTCGTAGCATAATCGCTTATTGTCCATTACAATGTTGCGTTTACACTTCCATGAAACTCTCGCCTAGAGAGTTTAAATTCACAAATCAATTTCCATAAAACATGCCTTGCACTAAAGTATGACGTTGAAGCCGTTCTTGAGAGAGCAACGCAGGCACAACAGAAATTCAATTCCAAACGTTACTAATGTTCCTTTCTGTCCTTTCTGTGATGCCATAAATTTTTTAATGAAGTTTGTATCATCGTAAGCATCACTACCATTAAACTAACATTCCTTTTCGAAATACGTAAATACGTTATTTCATAATGAATGTGTGTCACACAAAAGCAATGCTGATAGAATAAAGAGGTAAGGTATAAACTATGGAGGTAGTGGTAGGTAAAACATGGCTTTGATTACTTTAGGTGCAACCACGTATTTTTGATTGCATATGAGCGTGCAAGTGATATATACACACATATATATACAATGTTATATGGTGCTATGTTTAATAAATGTGTCAGTCAACTCCCCGTACAAGGTGAACATTGTGAAAGCGTTTCGGTCTAAAGTAATATATAAAGAAATAATGAACTCGATTGTGTTTATTGCATGTCATGTTTTTGTGGTTTTACCCTCTACCTCTGATTACTAAATTCAGACGGCAACCGTACGAAGTGCAATATATGTGAAGGTAGTGAATACAGTGAGACTCGTATTTTGTGGGTAAGGCCACTCACCGATAGGTAAATCGATTTTGAATTATAAAGTCACAAAATTAAAAAATTAAATATTCTTGTTGTACCGTTGAGTGGCTTCGTATACTACTAGAAGTAGATGACCGTTCGCAATTTTTAAGGAGGATGCAACAGTGTGTCTTTTCGAATTATAATTTGATTGGCCGCTGAAAACTTTCAATAACGGTGTTTCTCGGTTTCTCAGTTTGGAATTTTACAAAACTGATTCGATTTTAGTTTACGTTGTGGTTTCGGATTTTACATCGAAACGTCTACGCTTCGGAAAAGGAAGTGGTTGCAAATCGATCTCGTCGGAAAAGGCGGTTTTAACGAACAAAAGTTACGGTTCCGTGGCTCAGTTTTTAGCCCCGTACGAAGTACGAAGGGGCTTATAGGATTACGATGCCGTGTGTAATTGATGGAATTCGAAGCCTGTCCGTCCGTCCGTCTGTCACGTCGATATCTTGAGTAAATCAGATCCGATTTCAAAAAATTTTTTTTCCCTGAAAGATAGTCAAAATAGTGAGGCTAAGTTCGAAGACGGGCGATTTTGGGTCGACCCTTCCGGAGCTGGGGCCCAATAAGTGCCTAACTGTTTTTCGACGATATCTCCAGACATTTAAGCACTACACTTGTAAGTGATACGTCAAATGAAAGGTATTTACAATACCGATCGACAAAAAAAAAGTTTATGAAAATTGGATGACCGACTCGTGAGTTAGACCCCTTGGTGTGAACTAGGTACAGGGCGGCAAGCCGTTTTTGCTTGTAGGTTGGCCAAATTTGAACGTATTTAGATGGATTTTGCTTTACTAGATAGGTATTGACCGTACCTATCAGGGAAAAAAAAGTTTATGAAATTCGATTCACCGGAGCGTGAGCTAGGTCTCTTGGAGTGAGCTTATATGTGGCTACTCGGCCGTACAGTGAAGGTGGTGTTTTTTGTTAATATCTCGAGTACACTTTGACCGAATTTAATTTTTTTTTTGTTTGAAAGGTACTAACGAATGTAAAGCAGCCGTACTACTTTCCACCTCCTAACAAAATGGCCGTCGGCCGCCATTTTGGATTTTTGTAAAATCAATATAAATCGGTGAAAATGATACTTAATTTTAGGTCAATTCGAAATTTGTGTTACATTTGAAAGGAACGTCGTACGGGGCTTCGTAATTGCGCTATGCGCAATTTTTAAGACGTACACATTTCATAAGAATTTTACTTTACCGACGTTTACGGGCGCAGTAGGCTTACGGTAAGAGTAGGGCGACGGACGAACTAGGGTCACGTACGCAATAGATGTACGGGTTTGTACGAGGCTCAGTCGCAGCAAACGCTCCGACTGTTCTGACGGCTCGTTTTTTTTGTCTGTCAAGCAAGAGTCAACATTTTTGTTCGGCTTTTTCAATTTTATCTTCCCATTCAGTTTTGATTTTCCTTCATTTTGTAATAATTAAGTCACGCGACCGGTACGGTATGGCTGTGTACGTACATTCCATTCGACTATTGAATTAATGCAAAAGCGAATAATTACCCTTTGTCCTTCGTCTTAGAAATTGTTCCACAACTTCTCCATCCAACACAGATTTTCGTTCTTTTCGTGTGGTCGAACAATAGCAATGTTAGTCTACCAATGAGCTTTTTCTGTGACTTACGTGACTATAGTTTGAGAACTGTTCGAAATTTAAATGTGATTTTGACAACAGTTAACGAGCACATAAGAAGCAATGTGTGTGGCATAACGTTATAGGATCGACAAAGCTATTTAAATATACACAACAATAATTGTGTCAAATTCATTTCAACGAGATCCTTTCTATTTGTTGGTTACTCGTACGTTTCCTATTATCACCACAATTGGAAATAATAACAAATATATGGGAATGTTACACAGCAATTACAGCGAAATTAAATTTAAAGGAAAACTATTCATTGTAATATTAGAATAATGGTATGTAGCTAAACGTATGGTTATGACATTATCATTTTGGGGTGATCAAAATATGATAAGCAAATATGCAGAGATAAATGTCAGAGTGATGTTGATTAATGGCAATTTTCACAATCAATGAACATTCTTTCCTTTTTTTTTGCACAGAGCATATTGAAATTGGATAGATGATGTACATTATGTATTTACTCTATACGTGTGCTTTGTACACAATTCGGAAAATTAAATTGTACACAAATACGTACATACATACATAGATAGAGAGAGAGAGAGAGTGAGAGATATATATACAGGCTTGAGGAAGGATGTTATTATAATTAGTAGGATTTCCATGTCTCTATTATTTAGAGGAAATGCTAATTAATTGGATGTGTGAACAGACTTTTCCATGGCTAATACCTTATTACAAACACATAGGCATAGCCTGCTCAAAACCCATATATAATGTTTGACGGCAATACCGTGTCTTTCAATTAGCACCCCACTAATATAAATGGTTTCGATAATATTATATGAATACTGAATCAAATGACCTACAACCCACCAAATGAAGAGTAGGTGTTGCTAGGTAATCCTAAGATGCGGCTAGATGCACTCTGGTGCATATATATTAGGTTATGTCTGACGACATAATTATAATTAATGCCTAAAATTAATTAACAATTAATTGGAAAATTGGTTACGAACATGGAGATGTTAGGGGTCGTCCATAAAGTAGAAAAAAACATTATTTAGGCCCCTTACCTTTGTCTGTCAGCCGAAACAATATGAAACAATCAAGAAAAAAATGTATGTCACGTAAGTGACGTGACCCATCATTGATATAACATAAGTTAGATTGGCACACACGAAGAACAAAAAGTCGGAAATACATCACACACACAACGACACAAAATAAAGCGAAGTGACATTAAACGAGCCATCAGAACAGTCGGAGCGTTTGCTGCGACTGAGCCCCGTACAAACCCGTATATCTATTGCGTACGTGACCCTAGTGCGTCTGTCACCCTACTTTGACCGTAAGCCTATTGCGCCGGTTAATGTAGTTAAAGTAAAATTATTATGTAATATGTACATCTTAGAAATTGCGCATAGCGCAATTACGAAGCCCCGTACGACGTTCCTTTCAAATAAAACAAAAATTGCAAATAGCCCTAAAATTTTAATTTATTGAGTATAGGGCCTAGTATCGGCCTCAGTCCGAGGATCCAAATTTATTTTTTTTTTCAACTACATTCTATTCGGCCTTTGATTACCTTCCAAATGAAATAAAAATTACGAAAAACGGATGAAATTTGCTCGAGTTATATGTAAAATACACATAGGGCCCTAGTAGCGGCCTTAGTCCAAGGACCCAAATTTAATTTTTTTTTCAACAACATTCTATTCGGCCTTTGATTACCTTCCAAATGACACAAAAATTACGAAAAACGAATGAAATTTACTCGAGTTCTATGTAAAATACACATAGGGCCCTAGTAGCTTTTCACTTCTAAGGCCCTAACTCACGGTCCCCTCACCCGATTTAAAAAAAACTTTTTTTTCCTGGATTGGTATTGACAATACCTATCATTTGCCGTGTCATTTACATTTCCATCGTTTATTTTGCCATAAATATCACCAAAAGACCTTAAATCACTTAGGTGGCCCTAACTCACGAAGGACCGACCCGAATATGCCCATCTTCGAACTTAGCCTCACTATTTCGACTATCTTTCAGGAAAAAATTTTTTTTTGAAATCGGATTTGATTTACTCAAGATATCGACGTGACAGACGGACAGACGGACAGAAGGACAGACGGGCAGACGGACAGACGGACAGACAAAATTTTTATTGCGAATTCGTCATCTATGAACATAGGCAAACACTTTGCCCTTACCGTCTGCTTCGAATTCCATCAATTACACACGGCATCGTAATCCTATAAGCCCCTTTGTACTTCGTACGGGGCTAAAAAGGAAAGAGACATTAGGATTTTCAAATATTGGTATGGCTTTATACCGAGCGCTTTTTTAGAACTGTTATGGCACGAGAAAACAAAATAAAATACAGTAGAGGGCTCGTATCACAGTATGGGCTCATATTTGGCAGTTTCCACCTATGTATATGCTTTCAATTTTAGCATAATGTTATCTATTATAGACTTGTTCGACTGACCGCATACATTCAACGAGCATTCAAAGACTATCAGATATATAACGAAGCTAATTTGATTCGAAAAATTCAATTAAATTCCACTGAAACAAATTTCGATGGAAAATTCCAAAACTTCTAAACAGTAATTCCTACTTCCTCTCGATTATTACGGATTCAAAGATGTTTCCACAGAAATTTCTTCTGCTTCCACATTTTTGTGATACTCGACTACTTGCCATATTTATCTTACAAAGAGAACTTGTTTTTTTTTCGCAAATTTGAATTCAAGTGACTTACAAAGATACTTAAATACTGATTGGAAGTTCAAGTTGCATCACTTGATTAACTGTCTATTGGCATGACAAAAAAAGAGTCGCACATTCTTTCGTTAGAGTGACATGAAACAGAATGAATTATTAAATGAAAACGGAACGTTAATTGAAACACCAGGCTAGAGAAAATTTTGATTGGTCTAGAATTGTGTTATACAAACATGGCTGCCGATAGGATTGTTATGTAATTGAAAATTAGTAATGATTGGTTTGAATTGATGTCATAAGATGTATTTCACTTATGTTATTGGATACTTTATGTAGATTATGCAATACTTTGGAATGTTGCATCAGCTAATATGATTGGTTTGAAATCACGTCATTCTGGATTATGACACAATTTAGAACAGTTGAGATTACGTAAATAGAGGCTCGATGAGAGACGCGAGTCAGTCAGAACATCGGACTCATTCAAGTTCTTACATTGTTCACGCCACTCATAACAATAATTAATTTTATAAAAGAACTTAGAAGAATATTGTAAAAATAAATAAATATTTAATTAAGTGACGAACCCAGTATTCACATATTATACATTTGTCTCGAAACAACAAACCTCGTACATAAATAACTATTTTCTACCATCGACCTGACTTGATTTCGCGCATTCTCAACATGTTACAATGGCGGTTTTTTCTGAACATATATTTTTGCGCAAAATATGTTAAAATTGCCAACCTGAGGCGAAATCGAGGTTAATTTCATTTTTGCTGGTAAATCTTAGGAAATGTTGTTTAAAGTTAAGTGGCTTGCTTACAGAACTTCAAAAAAAAAACTAAAAACCTAATTATGAAGGCTTAAGGATTAAGTAAAAAGTTAAGGAATTTTAGAAAATTTTCAATAAATTGTGATAGTTTTCCGTTAATTCCAGAAACAATGGACAAACAAGGACAGGTACAAAATATAAAGAATTTATTAAAATACAACCAAACAGTTCCAGTAGTAGATACATACTAACTGAAAATCTTTTCTTCAAGGCACTCTTGACCTAAAGACCGAATACTTGATTATTACGATTATTCATAATCCAACACACCCCCTTAATCGTAATATATCTAGTATTCGTAATGCACTCCCTCAACATCAACGTAAACAAAATTTGTTATGAATATAAACCAATGACTTCAATCATTCGATAATTTCACTTTCCAATCACTAGATAAATTCCGTACCAGCTGGACTATGGCAAATAGATACCACTCCCAACACCACTGATACCGTAAAATCGAGCCTGTATTTCCCTTATAATCGAGTATTCAATTCCGATGGTTCTACAATAACAATGCTGATCGTTTCCAATTCAAATTGTTTGTCAATTCATGTTCCAGACGTTAATTCCGATTATCTCACAAATGCCGGCCTGGGCGCAGGTTTCAGTATCGTTTATATTCCAGTACCACCGTTGGTCAATTAAATTTCTGCCATGATCAAGTCGATTCAATGATCAATTCTTCGCCATGTTAACTTCAATTTTATTATCAATTCCCTGACATGACCACACCACGACCTCTTCCAGTATCCATGACCATTTCTACCATTTCCCGTACGAAATTTCCAGCATCTACGGTCACTTCCAGTTCCAAAGTCGATTCTACGATATTTCCTCAGTAACTCAATTTCACATTGCGTTCTCTGGGCCCATAACCTGATAGTTTTTCGTTAATTCCAGGAACAATGGACAAACAAGGACAGGTACAAAATATAAAGAATTTATTAAAATACAACCAAACAGTTCCAGTAGTAGAAACAGACTAGCTGAAAATCTTTTCTTCAAGGCACTCTTGACTTAAAGACCGTATACTTGATTATTACGATTATTCATAATCCAACAAATTGCGACAAAAAACCCTGCTCACAATAATGGCGCAGCCAGTAAAAAATCTATTTTTTCATAAAAATCATAATAAATAAAAGTCATCTTCCGTTTCCCTAATGTTCCCAAAATGCAGGCTGCGCTTCCACGTTGTATTGCGATTGAAATTCTTTGTAAAAGATAATCCTTTGATTTGACCTCACCCGTGGCCCTATTCATTTATGAACCCAGTGTGTTAATAAATATCTTTGTCTCTGGGCCCATTCAGCCGAAAGTCTCAAAAGCAAGGGGAGTTAGCAAATAATTCCGTTTCAAAGAAATATAATGGTTGTGCTTATGTCTCTCAGCTTTGTCTTCAATTGAGCAGAGTATTTAATTCACCTTAAATAGGCCCTGGTAACAATAGAGAAATAATTATTTATCTACCAAAATAGGTATGACAGTCTTGATGAAGGTGTTTTTTCGCACTAGATGTCGAGGCGAAGCCGAGGTCGACAAGAGAAGGCAAGACAGAGTTCATTTCCGTCATTGAATTGAGAAAAGAATCAAACATGATTTCCACAATGGATATAGTCATGAAACCGTTGCCAATAAAACTGTTGTGCACTTTAAAAGTTTTCGATGTAAATTTACCTGGTTAGTTTATTAGTTCACCGGGGATATCCTATATAGCGTAGCTGTTATCGTAAAATCTAAACGAAGGTGAAAGGCGCTCCATTGGAGTATTGGACGGATTGCCTTCCTTACAAAATCGCTCTTGTATATCATTTTATTACGTATGTTGTGTTGTATATAAATAAAGACCATAAAGTAGATGGTTAAAATTTGTCACTACACAACAAGAACCAGAGTTTCATTAAATTTTAAACGATCCGTAGTTAATAGGTCGCTCATCAAATAACAAAATTTTCTTGTTACCAAAACATTTAAAACTTATTTTCGCACTCACATTCAACATTTTATTTGTAAACATTATTTATTAAAAGGTCAAACACACAGTTGGAAAAAGATATAAAAAAGCAGCTCCAGTACAGTGTTTCACTTTATCGCATTTTAATGGTGGAGCATAAATTTTTTGTTCCCTCTTTTCATCTTCAACTTAAATTTCCTCACTTACTTCGTTTTTAATGTTTTGGGAAGTCAGCTAAATTAAATTTAATTAAAAAGCCATTAAGAGAGACTGCTTTTCCGTTATTTATGTAATACAGTAATTGATTTTGCTTCATAAAATCGATCGATCACCTTTTCGTCGTTTTGATGGTGTTATAAATGAACGAAGGATGGAAAATGCAATACTTAAATGGTTATTCTTAAGATATTGAGGATATGCTCTACGTGAATTAAAATCTATGTGTAACCTGTAGTCATATGTATATGTGTATAATATGCACAAGCACATGCACTGTATATGGTCGTGTGAATTCTCAGATAGATTTAAAATCTATTTCGAGTTGCATGCCATGGATGATGAATTTATAATGTAATTACCAATAAGTTTCCAGCAAGATTTTACGTTCATAAATTCGAAAATTGGATCAATTTATAATGTGCATAAACTAACAAATTTTCATTAGAACATTTGGAGATCTATTGGTTGAAGATTATAACGCAAAGAGGTGGAGCTACAATATAACATAGAATGTCAACCGTCTACCCATGTTTTCAGCATAGATTAGATTCGGAAAATTACCAGTCATTTTCAGTTAGGGAAATGTTCCCGTTTGAGTTGGCAAAAAATGGAAAGATTTGCATGAAATGTGGATGCAGTGAGTATGATCTGCCGGATGGTGATGTATTCATTTTTGATACGAATTTGATAACAGCATATATGCAACAATTTTATGAGGGCAATAAAGTTTATGTTCGGAACTTAATTTTTAAAGTGAAAGTTGAATGACTTTGCGAACATCAACTGGTAGTGAGAAGCGACGCCGTAAAATTTCTTAAAACAAACCAACTCACAATACCAATTTTCAGGGATCAGAGAGCGGGTAGCAATCAGAGACTATTTTGAGAAATTTATTTCTCAAAAATTTCTCACAATTCTCAAATTTCTCAAAAATTTCTTACATTTTTCAAATTTCTCAAATTTCTCAAAGATTTCTCAAATTTCTCAAAGATTTCTTAAATTTCTCAAATTTCTCAAAAATTTCTCCAAATTTTCTCAAATATCTTAATAATCTTAAAGAGAATTAAAAACTCAATCCAACCCAAAAAAACGCGGAATATTCTAACCAATCAAGGTTCTACGCTATAGAGCGAAACATGTAGAATATTAAGAGTAAGATTGTAAGATATGCGAATTAATTATGCATAGAATCTCTTAAATTGAAAATCATCATCATTTATTAGAGAATGCAAAACGGAAAATTGGAATGCGAAGAGATTCAATCTCTGAGATTGTCTGAACATAACCAAGTCCCGTTATAAACATTTAGCGTGCTATGGTTAATCCATAATGTAACCACCAAGGTTGCATTTGCGCCACTAAACTTGAAAATCTGTCGCTACTAGCGTTAGCGCTCACTAGAATGTCATTAAAGAAACAGTTTTCGCCGATCGCGAATCATTTTGCTAATGAAAAATAGAACTTTTCTCTGATCTACAAGAATTGAACAAATCGTCATTTGGCAGACTAAAGAAAAAGATCATTTAAACCTTCAACATGAAAGGTCCGTATTCAAGGGTTACTTGATTACTCTGTATTTTCTGATCCAAAAGTTTACAAACATGCAAAGCAGTTGTCATCGAATCTTAATTTAGCGAAACATTAGCTACCGCTGTTAGGATACCGCGGCCGCTACATTTTCATTAGCGAATAACTTTAACAACGGCTACATTTCTGACGAACTAGTTCGTTGAGAGCCAATACCCAAGGCTGGCACCGCTCCTGAAAAGTTCGAGTGGCGATCGCGCTCATACTCTCATTTTGAAAGATGAACGCCAACCTTGCTATACCCTTGACGGAAAATCAGACATTTTTGGTAAAGTAAATACTTTCATGCATTTTATTCTTCTGATATTCGCTGAAAATTGGAACGTCAAAAAACAGTGAAAGTTCTGTATTCTTTTGTAAATACGTTTCACAATCAAATTTCAAACATTTCGCGTCCGTAAAACCCTTATAACACACCCAAGAATTTATGTGGCGAAAATGTTTGCCCCCCACGGGAAGAAGTACAGTTGGCCGTCTGATGCTACAATGCATGAAGCCATAAATACAAATACAAATGAACAATACAGAGACTTTAACTCTTACATTAGGTCCTTGATGGAAATCTTTTTGAATATAATAACTGAGGAATTTAATTCTGTGCTGAAAAATATTTTTGGAAATTGGTTGCGATTTACTCAAATTATTGGGGAGTTGCGGGAGATGGCGAATGTGTTTCACGAAAACACGGAAAAAACGATCCTGAGGTTTACTCAAAAATATTCCGTCGAAGAAAAGCAATAAGTTTTCCTTGCATTGAGTACTCGGTTAACAAATGCGTCAAATATGCGTGTTTCACATTTGACCACATAATTTTACATTTAAAAGCGCAGTCTATTTTGTCCGATTTTTAAGTAAAATTTTAGTAAATATATTGAATGAAAGATGCTGATTTTAATGTGCATGGAAATAAATCAGAACCAGCGATGAAATTTCCATCCGATTCACAAAAACTGGAAGAAAAATGACATCTTATACGAAAGAATGTGGCAACAGATCGTTATGAATTTAACGCATTTGTTAACCGAGTACTCAAGGCAAGGAAAACTTTTTGATTTTCTTGGGCGGAATATTTTTAAGTAAATCTCAGGATCGTTTTTTCCGTGTTTTCGTGAAACACATTCGCCATCTCCCGCAACTCCCAGGAAATATTACAAACACGCATTTAACGTTTTTGATCACATTTCCATACATTCTCAATCAAAGTGATTGCGTTACATTTTCTTTTGTAAGACCTATACCTTACGGTCAATGTTAGTATTAAATTCAGTGATAATCTGTGGCTTCCTTATTTTACGCCATTAAAAGAATACAAACTACAAACAGTAATCAATTTCTCAAATTTCTCAAAAATTTCTTAAAATTCTCAAAATTTCTCAAAAAATTTCTCAAAAATAGTCTCTGGTAGCAATTGATGATATCTTCATTTAATTGACAAATGAATTCTGTTCACATACGTCGGTACGAATGTATCAGTTTGTATGTGTGTTAACTTAACTTATTCAGCACCGGTAAATGTTCCACGATACGATTTCAACGTACCCACATTCCGAATAAAAATTCTTGAGAAATCTTGCTACTAATGGAAAAGATGAAATTGTAATAGTGAGACTGCGAATTCGGACTTCAAAATTATTCGTGTGCTTTCCACAGAGGAATAATTTATAGATTTCGAGTGGTATGATGACCTAAAATTATCAATTGCCTCAAGGCCTATTTCTGAAAATATTGGATTGGGGATTGTTCATTTAATGGTAGCCGTGTTCATAGTTTTGGAAACCATTCGGTAGATGAATATGTTTTCATAGAATACAAGATTTGGTGAAAAGGATACAATAAAAATTACAGTTTGCTGGAAAAACTAATTCTCTTTGTTCCGATATTGAATATGTCCCATTATAAATACCGCAAATGTTCCAATGAAAATGCAAATGTTTAAAAACTTTCTTCTAATTATTTTCACACAAAAATTAATTGAAAGTCTCAACATGAAATAATGAAACGTGAATTAACTCAATTTTTCATTATTTAACAAAGGATCTTTTCCATTGTTTGTCCAACTGAATCTATCTATATCGATGATACCACAGATGATACCACAGACTGATCGTGTAAGACAAAGTTTTTCCGTTTAAAAAAGGTTCTACCTAATTTTTCCTTTTACTAGAAGCAACTAATTGAATTTTACGAAAAGTCTCGTCGGTACATACAACCGAATTTTCCTTCGTCGTTGGTCAATATTTTTTTACCAACTCAACTGAATAATCTGGTAATTGTGACTCTTTTGTTTACACTTTCAAATTGAGTGTTTGGATCAACACAAATATTAAATGTCGAAGAGCAGAACAAACTATGGACTCATTTGCGATATATAGTCGAAAATGTGGTGTTACACACAAAATGCAATAAAATGATGAATAGGAGCATTGCATTCGGAAAATTTATTTTTCATTGAAAATTGACGTTAATTTAAACACTTTTCACAAATATGTCTCATTAAAATGTTGCACCGTTCGTCTGAATATAATTTTCAAAATCCAAATAGTTGATATGATATGACACATCAAACTTCTTCCGTTTGACAGCTAATGACGTCATTAATGAGTATTTTCAAATGAATTTTAAAAATACTTCCAAATGAAAAACGTTGAAACTAATTTCACTTCTAGTTGGTTGGAGGTAGATATAAATAATTGAAATAAAAAAAAATAACATTTAGATGTTATTTCAATCAATAAATCAGTAGACAACTCATTATCTAAATCATACATTTTGTCCAATATGTACATATTCAAAGCGACACTTGCTCTGCAAATAATTTAAACTTAACCAAATCGATCAGCTGTAGTTGATTAATGTTTAATTTAATGTACAATCCAATGACGACTTTTCTCAGACTGTAAAATCAAAGTGCCGCTTCAGTATGCTGTAACAGACTACGAGCATATTCAAAAGAAATGAAATTTTTATTATTATTTCACTAATGCGTCCATTTATGGTACGGATGATATTAATCGTACATAAATTTCAATAGCTGGATTCCCGTCGGAGAATTTGTCAGTTGATAATAAAAACTGATCGACAAACTGATAAAGAAACAAGCCTCGAGGCTACAATATGTAAGTTTATCTAGATAAAATTTATATTTGTCTCGATAAACTCTGACGGGAATTGAGCTAATATTTAAGTAAATTTTATGGTTATGCAGTCTGACACTGTGTGATAAATTACCAAGTGGCATTATATTAAAAATGATATTGCACTGCAAACACTTTTCGTTGATATTGATATGGTAATGTTCGGTGGATACATTAAATATTGGAAAATGAAATTCCACTGTAACCGTGTTGCGAAAATGTGCCCAGTAATATTTAGCTGCAAATGTATGAAAGTTTCGAGTCTTACAAATTCTTTGTGACGGCAAGCCAAATAGTAGACATTTTAATGAGAAATGACGAGAAATGCTGCCAAGCATAGCGAATTATTTTGTTATTGTCATTCTACCCATTTAAGCGTTCATATTTACCTTTCTTGTAAGAACTTTTTATTTTGCAAACGAAAATCTAAAAAGGACCCGTACGAAGAGGACCCGTACGCAGTTGTGACAGTTATTGACAAAAAATATTTTCAATAAGATTACCTACTGATGGTAATGTTAGGAAAAGTTATCTGCCACAGATAACATCACAGAAATGTATTACCTGTGTTTGGTAACGTGCCCCAAAACGTTCTGTAAGTAGGCAATTTGTCAAAAATTACCTGTGGCAGATAATGTGACCGGCCAATGTTATCTGTCACAGGTAAAGTGCATTAACTGTGGTAGGTAATCTACATCGGCTGTCATAGGTAATGTTTCAGCTTATAACGACAATAAGCCATGCAAAATCGTGTACTGGATGGCTCAGTGACAACGCACTAGGCTAGTGATCCGAAGGTTGTCGGATCGAAGCCCGGCGCGTGCAACGTTTTTTTTAATTTCATTTGGCATATTACCAGTCACAGATAACGTTTCACATTACCTGTCACAGATAATTTTCGAAAGATTACCTGTCACAGATAATGCAACGAAATTACATTACCTGGAGACGCACATTACCTGTGTCCGCTGTTTAATTTTTGGTCAGTGTGTCTATAAAAGCCATGTGTCTTCAAGTCGTACTTCATATTAATATAAGATTATCAGCATCGAAGAGTTAATAGAACCCTAACGTTCGAGTGTATATTACACGCAACGAGCGAGCATATCTGCGGAGCTATGCAACCAAAAGCAGAGATCATGAACTGAGCGTAAGTCGAGTGTAGATTGAAAGTTAGTGTCTCTTGTTTCTCTCTCGGGTAGATCTTATATTAGTCGATTTGGAAAATTTTGAAAATATGAAAAATATCTTAGACTGTAAACTGGCGGTACTGGTTTCAGCTCCAAGTGATCCGTTATGTTTTGGGTGTGTTTTATACAATTATCTAGCTATGTCCATTTACAAAACAGTATATGCAGTTATTAAAACTTTAACTTCGAACGGGACTTTCACCAGAGCAATTTCAATCGGGGATAAAAAACAAGAAATTCAATGACGTACAGACTTCGTGTGAAGACTTTCTAATTATTTTCTGTTATTCTGAATCGCTGGAAAGCGACTGGTTGGAATGGTGTCACCTTACTCAGAGTTTCGAATTTGTCCTGTTTCAAACTTGGTAGTATAAGACCGTTGTACTTCGTACCGGTCTAAAAAAAACAGAAACAGAAAACCGCGTATAAATACTTCACTGATACGTGTGGTAACATATCCCCTCAGCAAACATCAATTTTTTCCCTCCATCACAAAAAAAAACGTTAGGTACATTCTTTGCAAACCAATTTTGTAAAAGCACAACAATAAAACGAAAATGTTCAACAAATTGTCAGTTAAATGGATGCTGGTGAAACATTTTATGTGACAGTCAATGTTCGCGGTTTTAATAAAATAAAAAAAAAACCGAATATATAAATGAGACAAACATGCAAATATATGTGCGGTTTCAATTGATGTTATTTGCTGAAAATTTCGTTGTATTTTCTTTTTATTCATTTTACTGTCAATTTTGTTTGTACTGTGCGTACGTTTAAAAAAAAAAACAATAATAAATTGTGTGTCTATAGTAATTGAAATTGAAATCCTTTGAATCGATACACGAAATACGAAATTGGAAAAGTAAATTTTCGTTGATAAACTCGTAAATATTTTTTTTTATGTTCGCCTATGTTCCTTTTTATTTATTTTTCGTTTCCAGTGAATGCATTAGTGTTCTTAAAATTTCATGACTTTTACAATTGATTTTCTCAAAGAAATGAGTTCACAGACAATTTTTTTTCATTGAATTACCAGCGATTCGAAATAGGCTACTTACTCCTCTCTTTCTTTCTTTTTCTTTAAATTGTACATTTTTTCACATTTGCTTTCGTATACAGTTTAAGTTTTTGACAAAGTAAAAGTAACTGTAGCACTCCATTTCATGTGTGGAAATCAACTTTACCCCTACTTTTTCGAAAGAAAAATGTCCGGAATATCCCAATCCCAACAAAAATCTCTTCGAGAAAAGTGTGACGCAGTCTTTGGTAAAATTTTGGTTGTTTACAGTCAAATTTTTTTTGGTAAAAATTATTTGGCAGATGATGAGAAAAACTAAGCCAGCTTGTTTGAACTAAATTTGGGTGTAAAATTTAATTTTTGCGTAACGAAGCTGAAAGCGTCAACTCTAGCGATATCATTCATTTTAGAAATTGTACTTCAAAGACTGCGTCACACTTTTCTCGAAGAGATTTTTGTTGGGATATCAGTCGTTTTAGAAGTTTTAGAACACTGATTTTTATAACAATATATAACAGAAATTCGGAAATTTGGCGAAATTTGAAAATTTGACGAAAATCGAAAATTTGGAAAAATTTGAAAATTTGACGAAAATCGAAAATTTTACGAAAATCTAAAATTTGACGAAAATTGAAAATTTGACGAAAATTGAAAATTTGACGAAAATTGAAAATTTGACGAAAATTGAAAATTTGACGAAAATTGAAAATTTGACGAAAATTGAAAATTTGACGAAAATTGAAAATTTGACGAAAATCGAAAATTTGACGAAAATCGAAAATTTGACGAAAATCGAAAATTTGACGAAAATCGAAAATTTGACGAAAATCGAAAATTTGACGAAGAAAGTAATTCTCTATCTCTCATAACCCAAAAAAATATTAGTCCTTTCATCCTACGCTCGAGTAGCTCAAAATTTGGTCACTCTAATCACTCTAGCTCAAACGAATCTGCCCCGATTTTTTAAATTATTTTTTTGTTCGAATCGTGTTACGAATACCTTTCATTTGATGGGTCACACGCCTCTGTAGGTTTCAATACAGCTAAGCTACAGCCGAAAACGCGTTCCCAACCCTCGAAAACCACACTCAGAAACCACTTCGAGGCCAATAAAACAAAATTCTGGTTTTTCCTGGGATAATGGCGTATCACATATTAATTTTTATGCCCACCCTGAGGTTCCTGCAAAATTTCATGGAGATTGGCTGACTAGTTTCCGAGATCGACGATCGACCGTCGATAGATAGATAGAAACATACAGAGTAAGTTGAAAGATTTTGATTGTTTGGAAAAAGTCAATTTGGTGTATTTAGTATGAAAAGTGACCAATTTCAAAACGATGTATCTCCGGTAATTTTAAACCTACATAGTCGAGTGATAGCTCGTTTTGCTCGTATTTGAAGCGAGAATGTGATAGAATATGTTTTGTGGTGATACAAACCAAAGGGTAGAAACTGAAATATTCGGCTATACATAGTTGCCGCGTCTCAAAAAATTTTCTTCGTTCTTTTTTTGGAAGTTAGACTGCGTCAAGTCCTCCGCTATCGCTCCGGACATGATACTACTACTACCCAAACCCTAGCATATGAATTCAATCTATTCCTACTATCCTCCTACTACCAATGACTTAATGTCAAAAGGACAATGTATCGAATATGTAAGGCATCGACAGTTTTCGCATACAGTGTTTCAGAGTTTCTTTAAATTCAACAAGAGTAGTTTCAGGTCCGTCATCGGATCGGATCGGATTTAAGTACATCAAGTTTCCCTAGTAAAATTTTCAACACAATTTTTCTAGTGATTACTACAGTTGTTAGAGGCAGTAAAAAACAGATGAAGCAAATTAATGATGAAATTTCACTGTCTCTGACTGTATTTGTGAGGAAAAAAATATTTCGTCTGGGGTAACAGCATTCGACTTGGAAAAGTTTTTATTTCTAGATACCCTACATTGTTTACGGACTCCCAAAAAAAAGACTATCATTATGGTCAACTCTCGCTGAGATTTTGGGCGCATGCTAACCAACTGACCAAACTTATTGCTTCGCAGTGGCATCAACAAACTTCCGTTAACGTTTTACAACTTAAAATATAATATCACATATGACGAAATTTGTAACGAAATGAAATACTTACAGCCTTCGAATAAAATCCATACCCTGATTAGATTAAGTTTTACTCACAAATTAGTTTAAAATGCCTGCAAGCTTCAAGTGCCGACATATCGAGTGACTTACCTGAAACAAAGGAAAATAGAATCAAAAAATTGTTTCAATATATAGATTTAAGTACGGTGAATAAACTCTACGGTAATAATAGATTTATTGAACGTTACAAGAGGGAAAAAAAATTAAATTTTCATTAAATTCACCGTTTTGTTTCACAATTTCCAATTACTTAAACTTCAAATTACAACTGGCGAAGCATTATAATTCGGAAAATGTGCTAAGACGCAATATGGCTTCATCGTTTCACTACCATTCCGCAATGTCAACGAATCGAGAACATTACATTGTGTTTCTCGTTGGAAGCAATAGTGCAGCAAAAGTTTAATTTTCGTTGAACACAAAATACGGAACTGAAGTGAAAATATCACCGGATTAAAATACTTCAGTTTGAGAAACGAGAAGAGGAACAGGACAAACTAGTAAAACCATCAGCTATATCGTAAAAATCTGTTGGAAACGATTCGATGTTAAAGAGCAACGAAATATTTTCAGTTTGTATTTTTGAAAAAATAAAAACGAGATAATTTAGCAGCAAAAAATAAATACATTTAGGTTTGTATCCTTTCAATTTATTTTGCGACGTATAATATTCGATTACCTCTCCATTCGTTTCATAAATCCCAGACTACGTACATGCCAAATAAACCCCAAAAAAAAAGGAAACAGAATCAATTTACCACACACATATTGTTAGGTAAACCCTTAAAATGTGACATAATTCTGGCAAAAGATTAGATTCACGTCTTCTATGTATCACTATATATATGAGAGCGATTGTATGTGCCTTCATTCGTTTTGCTCATCCTGTGTGCGGTTCACAAATCTCTAAACGAAAGTGTATATCTTTTGCAACTATTTTGAAATGAGAGAGAGAGAGAGAGAGAGAGCAAAAAAAAATCATTTTTGACACATTTTTCTTCACGTTTTTCTTTTATATTAAAAATATTCAACGGAAATCGTTAAATTATATTCTATCGACTGAGCACTTTTTCTTATACTTTTTAGTCGACTATACATTGTTGTGTCTCGAGTCTTTTTGAGTGAATTTTTTTTTTTCTTCATTCACTTCATATTATATCTTACCCGAGGGGACAAATAAAATATTTATAAGATTTTCAATACATAGACTGTTTTATCGTGTGGAATGATACAGAGAAAATTGGATGGAAAATATAAATGTATGCTGCAACTTAAATGACAACAAAAAAAAAATTCTCTATTTAACTATCGACATGAATTGAATAATGGCATCTTCTACGTACATACCTATACGAAGAAAAAAAAAGAAATGTACACCGTTGAACGACATCACAAGCATAACTTTCTTTTTTATTAAATTTAATTTTCCTGTGGTTTTCTTAACATTTTTCATATGCTAAGAATACGCCAGGTGAATATTGATGTTGACAGAACAGGAAATCGTATTTTCAAGCAAATTTCTCCCATATCTAACAATTTACAATATTCGGGCCATGTGTGTACACACAACGTAAATAGATAGTATACTTATATTCATCGTACAACATACATATCGTACGGGGTATTAGATATACTAATTACTAAAAGAAACAACAAAACTCATGTAGGTACAACCAACATCTAAATTGGCGATAAGTGGAACAGCAGATTAAGGTTTATCCTACATGCTCTGTTACCCCATACCTGAAATGTTATTAAAAGAAGTGCTTAAGGAAAACCTTTTGCTTCTAATACCTAATAAACAATAATCATATTAGAGCTGGAACATAGAAAGAATATTGAAGATGATACCCTGGCACGTACAAAGCATACACAGAGAAAAGACGTTCAATCTGAAAGCCACCATACATTTTACTGTGGTTCTTTTTCGTATCTCTTTTCTGGGTAATATTTAAGCCATAGCACTAATGACTTTACCCAAAACAATTTTTTCGTGGCTAAAAGTTTTAGATATTTTTTTTTGTTTCTTTCTTCCTCCATACATACATACATACTATAACTTGTGCGGTGGAATATATATTTTTTTTTATATAGACGAAAAACAACATCAAATATGGATCAACAAGTCATCAGTAATTTGAGCACGTATTTTTATATAGAAAAACTTTGATTCAACTCTCCTGATACGTGTGTCATTTAAAAAATATGTACAAAATATAAGATATACATACGCATACGTATACATATTGAGGATAGGTTTTTATATTCATCGAAAGAACGAACAAAATCAAGGGAAAAGTACAATTAACAGTGTCAACTGTGGGTACTATACATGTCTTCTTTTGGCCACAACATTTACATAAAAAAATGAATCTAAAACATTGGCAACGCTCCACGAACAATATAGTTAGCATGGATAGTTTTCTACTTCTTCTTCCTTTTTTTTCAATCGAACTGTGTTCGATTTTGATTTCGTTAATAATTACACCATTAACCACCACTTTGGATTGGATTGGATTGGATGGGAAGGGGGTTAGCCCAGCACCTAAGCCTCTAGTGGGCCTGTTGTGCTATTGCACAAGTCACTTGATCATATGAATTGTGATTTTTCATCATGTCTCTCCGGACTCAGATAGTTCACAAATCGACCGTGTAAACGTCCCATACGTTGTGAATTCTCTAAGCCACGAGTGGTATGCGAAGACCACAACCATCACTAATGACTCATGTATTTTCCCAATGAGCGACTAGTCGATCATAGATGGCGCTTATCCTACAGTCTGTTGTATATTGTGAATTGAGTTCCAAACAACGATTTTATTTCAATTAAGAACATTATTATGAGCAAAAAATTATTCTAGACCACAACAAAAAAGTTTTTAGTTTTTTTTATAAAGGTGATTTTGTGTTCATAGCATGTACAACCCGATGGAGAAGGGTCATTTGCCAAATGAAGAAGGACATTGTGTTTACATCTTTGCTAAATATCCCGATTGTTTTATATGTGAATTTTCGCAATTTCGACTGAATAAAAAGATGGCGCGCGGCACGCAGGTTGAAGAAGGTTTCTGACTTTGCTTATTTTCTTAATTTTTCACGATACTTTACTGAATTAAAAATTAATTATGCAAAATTTCCATGCATAATATAATGCAAAAATACTTCAAATAACGTTCGGCATCGAAATAAAATATAAAAATGTTTTGTTTGGAACTTAATTGTGTCATTGACATTATGTTGCGAAGAAATCGAATATTGGATTTCTTTGAAATTTGCGACTTTGTTACGGTCGTACAGCCATTAGATAACTAATAGCGAGTGCTTAATCACCAAGTGATTAGAATAAAACCAGGCAAGCATTTTTGCACCGGGAGTCGAACCCGGGACCTCTTGGGTATGAGTCCTATGCTCTACCGATTGAGCTACCTGGACACTCGGTAGCTCAACCACCACTTACTCGGAGAACAATAACTTTCCGTAACTTGATCTAACATTTCATTCAATATTATTTATACAACGTGCCGAAGGCAATTTATCGATTGGCCGGTGGTATACGATATATAGATACTTACTGCATAAAATGAGTGTGGAAATTTTCACCCTTTCATTGACCTTGGATCCATGCTCAAAATAAAATCCAAATTTAAACGGTAAAACGCGTTTAAATCGAAAGTGTTTCAGAAGTTACCCCGGTCAACTTACAAAAAATTTTCTTTTCAACTTAATTTATAACACTCAAAGTTTGAAATATAAAAATTCCGATTGCGTTGCACCGACATTCCAGCTGACCATTGTAAGCCTGACGATCCAGCCATTTTGTTTCCCATTTTACGACTCTCGCGATTTATTGAATTCACTGTTATATGCTTGACCATTGTTTTCAACCCATTCTGGAAACTTCTTCATTTATCCATCAAGTATGCAATTCGACATGTTTCGTTGATAAAATTTGATTAGCCATAAAAATGATGAAATTTCGATCCATTTTTACATTTGTCCGTAATTCCAGCGACCAATCCGAAAGATCCTTTGTTTAAAATCGCGACCAATTTTCACTGGTGGTTATGTCCACCATTATCTTTTTTCGAGTTATGTTCACTACTCATCACTTGTAATTATTCTAATCTATTATTATTCCAATCTGACACGTTACTTCATAGCTTTTGTTTCTTTATTGGCGTGCAATTTTTCCATTTTCAGCTCCGCCATGTGGTGTTTAGTAAAAAAACAATAAATTTCGGTAATTTGTTGGTAAAGTTCGGTAATCTCGGTAAATTTTACCGATATAATCGGCCCTGGATTGAAGCAACTCTAAGTGAGGGCTATTGCAAAGCACTTAAACATTTTCTGAACAACAGAAACCAATAGATTCAATGATTGTGCCGTGGCGCACTTATGGTTTGTAAAAGGTTAACATTCATTCATTCAATTTAATATTTCATGTTAGATCGTCTATTAATATCGTAATAGATTTGAATTTGAATAAAGCAACAACACTACACAAATAATGCTGAGAACCTTTTCATAAGAGATAGATAGATAGGCAAAACTATCCACCAATCCCTGTTTACATGTTTCGATGTATTTCCTCTTTAGAGATTAGGGTTGTTTATGCCTAAATCAACACAATTCTCGTAGACACAAAAGGTTGGATAATGTTTGATATTATTGCAAATTTATAGCAACTCATTTCGAAACATCACCAACACCACCCCCTCGGTCAGTCCAATCTGGTTAAAACTTTTCGTCTTAAAACTTACAACAAACGAGCCGTCAGAACAGTCGGAGCGTTTGCTGCGACTGAGCCCCTTACGAACCCGTACATCTATTGCGCACGTGACCCTAGTTCGTCCGTAGCCCTACTCTTCCCGTAAACGTCGGTAAAGCAAAATTCTTATGAATTCTTATCAATTACGAAGCTTCGTACGATGTTCCTTTCAAACGTAACACAAATTTCAAATTGACCTACAATTTCCTCAGTCCTATATTAACCTATATTTACCTATAAATAAACAATTTACTGATAAATATGCTAGTATATAGCTCAAAATAACTATCTATACCGTTATATAGCTCAATATACTAAATAGATATCCATATTTGGGATCCTTGAAACACCACACACACATAACCAATCACTTCCCACTGATCAATAACTTTGTAAGAATTATTTTCACCGATTTATATTGTTTTTACAAAAATCCAAAATGGCGGCCGACGGCCATTTTGTTAGGAGGTGGAAAGTAGTACAAAAAAAATTCATGAAATTTGGTCAAAATTTACTCGAGATATTGACAAAATACTCCACGTTCACTCTACGGTCGAGTAGCCTCATATAAGCTCACTCCAAGAGACCTAGCTCACGCTCCGGTGAACCGAATTTCATGAACTTTTTTTTTCCTGATTGGTACGGTCAATACCTATCTAATAAAGCAAAATCTATCTAAATCCGTTCAAATTTGGCCAACGTTCAAGCAAAAACCGGTTGCCGCCCTGTACCTAGTTCACACCAAGGGGTCTAACTCACGAGTCGGTCATCCAATTTCCATAAACTTTTTTTTCGTCAATCGGTATTGTAAATACCTTTCATTTGACGTATGACTTACAAGTGTAGTCTTTAAATGGCCAGAGATATCTTCGGAAAACGTTAAATCACTTATGGGGCCCCAGCTCGGGAGGGGTCGACCCAAAATCGCCCATCTTCGAACTTAGCCTCACTAATTTGACTATCTTTCAGGGAAAAAAAATTTTTGAAATCGGATTTGATTTATTCAAGATATCGACGTGACAGACAGACGGACAGACGGACAGACGGCCCAAATTTTTATTGCGCATTCGTCATCTATGAACATAGGCAAACACTTTGCCCTTACCGTCTGCTTCGAATTCCATCAATTACACACGGCATCGTAATCCTATAAGCCCCTTCGTACTTCGTACGGGGCTAAAAACCAACAATCACTTTCATCACTTTCCGCATTTTTCCCATTTCCAAAATTGAACAAAATCGATAACACCGTATACGCACGCACGGTCAATATTCATCAATATTCAGGATCACAATTTAGAGCAATTTTCCCGTGACAACATAAACGGAATCAATCATCAATACGAAATAGTGGTCCGCGTCGATTTGCTGGAATTGCTTTAACACTACAGAATCTAATGCTGCAAATAAAATAACGTTCGGCTAGTCTCGCGGCTAATGGAAAGCAGCAGCACAAAATCGGCACGAAATTAATCACAATAAAGCACAATAAACTTAAGCGAACGATGTCCGTTAGTCGTGAGCTTCTGAGCAAAAACACGAAACAAACTCGTTCGTAATCTGCTCTCTCAACTTTCAGATGCCTGTAAATGTAAGTTTGAAAATTCAAAATCAGCTTACGGTCGGTTTTAGCCAATGGAGGGAACATGCCAAAGTTGAGAATATGCATGCTTCGTGTGTATCCGGTCGTATACATTGACCCAAAGAATTTGACAGGTGAGCAACAATAAATCTATAAAAAGAAGGCCTGACCTATAACCTACAACCGCAAAACTTTCGCATAGTATACCGACCATTTTCTCATAGTACACCGTTGTTATGTTACTATTATAGGCATTCACTTAATTCATAAAAAAGCGGAAGTTTTGATGGAAAAGGTACACACACCAACAAAAATCTAAATATTTTACTTTATGTTCCCCATGAAACTTTAACATTAACTTAACATGGGTGTGTAAATGGGATATTTTGGTGTTGCTCACGAAGGCGAACAACAAAAGTTTTCCTAAATAGTCCTTAAGTTGAAACTGTGCGGTTATTGAAGTTAATGAGATTAATATCTGAACTCTTATAATATGTGTTATAAGTTTAATGTGCTTCACTTTCATGGCTCTGCAAAATGAAGTACTCCGATCCAGGAAGAAATGTGTCTAAATTTATGAAGAGGCACATTAAGTGCGGCTTTAAGATTGGCACATTTCGATGAGCGACGTTTGGATATATCCTAAATTTAGGAAAACTCTGCAAATATTTGTAATTTGTGAATGTTTTGGGGTCTTTCGTCAAATACATACGTTCGATTGCGAAGCAAGAGTCGAGCCCAGACGTACCGTCCGGATATATATTTTATTACCAAATTTCCTACGTTTATTTCGGCGTACAGGAGGAGTAGGGCGTATCGAATTTTTAGAATTTTAAGGGCCGCGATAGCCTGTGTGCGGAAAACGTAAATCATTGAAAACTATAATTCCAGGCATATGGTTGATGGATCCGAAGGTGCCCGGGAAGAAGTCCCCCCGGACGACTTTAACTTTCAAATGGTCATAACTCGGAAAGTTAAGAGTATTTTTGAAAACAATGTTCTAGCAGGATGTAGAGCGTTAAAAACTCTACAAAACTGCCAAAGAAACCGATGGTCCAAAAGGTGTGTCTGTCGAGGTTTTCTAACATCGAAAGTTCGACATTTTCGTTTTTGACTTTTATTTCCTGAGAGACAAATTATTAAGTTTAGATTTTGGCATGAGGTTGTAGAGGAGGTCGAGTACTACCAGTACACTAGGCATTGTACCCCGAATTCTTAAATATTTTGTAAAAGAGTTCAGCTACTGTTATGGAATATTATGTGCACTTACTGGCCAAGATTACCTCGACTCAGCAACACCGGTTACATTGTCTGCAATGGCTTCGTGGGCGACGTGGGTACACTTAAAAAGTCCATTCAAAAATGTTGAAAAAGTGGTTTCGGAAAACCTCTACATCCTGCTAGAACATTGTTTTCAAAAATACTCTTAACTTTCCGAGTTATGACCATTTGAAAGTTAAAGTCGTCCGGTGGGACTTCTTCCCGGGCACCTTCGGATCCATCAACCATATGCCTGGACTTAGTTTTCAATGATCTACGTTTTCCGCACACAGGCTATCGCGACCCTTAAAATTCTCAAAATTCGATACGCCCTAAGGAGGAGTGGTGGGTCCGAGAGATAATTCGCATAATTTTCCAGAAAGAATATCAATGTGTGGTAGTAGAATGAATGCATAATCAAGAATAGAATGTAAGTTCGGTGCACGAGCGCATCTGAGTGTTCAGTCTCCTGCCAAATAATTACTAATTTATATTACATCTAACAAGTTGGCGTTAATCTATGTGCCCGCAGTGTTCTTCTGAAACGCTAACTGGTGTACTTACAGACACCATGTACAGTGCATATACATATTCAGAAAATATTAAATTATTTCGCTTCAAGAAGCCACTATAATTCTTAGCCTTAGTAAAAACACTACACATACCCATTTTCTCTACCCGTATCTTAACGGAGGAACTATGTGTATATGTTTACAGAATAAACGATGAGTGAAATAATTATTCGTACATAACACAAGCTATAATTACTGGCAGCTATGAGAAAATTGCATTCAGCTTTTAGTATAGCTTTTCATAACTACACGATCATCATATCTCGCTGTATTTTGTATAAATAGTACCTGACACACAATAAATTTTAAAACTAATTGCAAATTAAATGCTAATTAATGTGAAATTGCAATTTTAATAGTTTGTTCGATGTATTTATTTGCAGCAAAAGAGAATATTTGTTATCGCAACGTTTAGCATATAAGATAAACTTAAAATACAACAAAGAGAAACTCTTCGAAGTCTCCGAATTTCTATTATTTCGGTATGATAATCATTACGTACATCACGATGTTATGACAGAGCGTTTGTCTACCAGTCCAATTAGATGTTCTATTTTACACAAAATTCAGTTTATTAGTAATTCGACCGTCTTCCGTGCGTTATTACAAGACATTTAACATAAAAAAACTTCTATTTCATTTATCGTCTGTCAATTGACATAAAAACAAATTCTGTCCCAGTCGTTTTGTCCATATGATTAGCCTTTTGAAGTAGTTGCAAAAGGTAGTTGCAAAAAAACGGACGGATGGCAACACTGCAGTCAAGACTAGAATGTAGGCTAGATACGTTTTTTAGCAACTACTTTTGCAATAACTTCAGGATTTCGGCTAAAACACTTAAGTAGTTGCAAAAGTAGTGGTTAAAATATTGTTTCACAACTACTTTTGCGTATGTATCTGCTTCAGCAACTAATTTTCAAACTACTTTTGCAACTACTTTTGCTAAAGTGGTTGCAGAAGTAGTTCCAAAAATTTAAGAACAGATTTTGTAACAGTAGTTGTAAAGTAGTTGTTCTCAAAATTTGTTTTCAGTTTTTGCTATGCGCCGTAGGCCGTGAAAATGAAAGCCCACAAAAAAAAGCGGGGTCTAAGGGGCAGAGCCCCTAGCGGGGTTTGGGGCAGAGCCCCATGTATGTAAGGCTGCCTGCAGGGCGATTAAAAACTCACCGTAGGTGAATAAAAAAAGCGGGGGTCCAGGGGTCCCTTGGTATATAAAAATAATTTGTTGTTGTCACATAAACACACTTCAGCCAAAGTAGTCGCAAAACTTTGAAAACTACTTTTGCCTCTACCTCAGCAAAACTTTGATAACTGTTTTCGTCTCTACTTCGGCCAAAGTGGTTGCAAAAGTTTGAGAACTGCTTTTACCTCTACATCAGCCAAAGTAGTTGCAAAACAATTTTTTTGCCACTACTTTTGCAACTACTTCAGCTTTTTAGCCCATATCTTGAAGTAGTGGCAAAATGATTGGCAAAACGTATCTAGCCTACAATCTAGCATTGACTGCAATGTTGCCAGACTAAGTTTTTTTTTTGCAACTACTTTTACAACTACTTCAGCGGGGTCATACGATTACCAACAAGTCGCATCTGTGATCTGAATTTCAGTTCTCGTTTGAGAAATAATTTGTTTCGCCACGCAAGTTATCTTGAGAAATTTTTTGTATAGATTAGATCTCTGCAAATACATTTAGTCTACAGGACCTGCTAATGCCATAAGATTAAATTGGACTAATTCGAGACGACGTAAGTCTAAATACAGGTTTCCAACTGTAAAAGTTTACACATGAAATTCAATAAAACTTTTAAAAAAATGGTTCTGTAGCAATACGCTATCGAAATTGGTGCTGTGTAGCAGCGGTCATGCTATCGTAAAACTTGTTCCGCATGTTTATTTAATTTAATTACGTGTTTCCAGATTCATCTCTTCATGAATTAGATATAAAGAAAGGTAATCTAAAAATTTCTATCAAATGCTGCAGCACCGGAAACTGCTTGCCAACGATAAAATTTACTATTTTTCTATCGTTCAGCTATACAATAGATTATTCAACTCTGCTGTTTTGAGCATTTTATCGAGTAAACAGAACATGTACGATGTATAACTTCTAGCATATTGGGATAGACGATTTGTATTTTCGCAGATACGTGAAATCGATCGCTCTTTTTGAGTTGGGCTGGGATGTTCGTGGTTTTACAGATTCAATATTTTATAACGAGTGGCGAGGGTGTAATGAAAACCGCAAGAAATCTAGATCTTCATTTGCTAAACGAAATATGTTAAATTCTTCGCATTGGTGAATTTGTGAAACATTTTCAAATCCTTCCGGCCAACGTACAAAATAGGTCCAGTTAGCTCAATCGGTAGAGCGATGGACTCATGGCCTATGGGTCCCGGGTTCGACTCCCGGTGTGAACATGCTCATATGGTTTTTCCTAATCATGGATGATTAGTGTCTGCTATTAGTTTCAACTAATTGGCTTTATCGACTGTAAAATAGTCTAACAAAAATTATCGGAATAGCAAAAAAATGATTTCTGAGGTGTAAACACCATCATGACTTAAAACGTCAAAGAATGCTGTTCAGCAGCTCCATCTATGATTTCCACCTATAATTTCGAATTGATAGATATTCAAAAAAAAAATACGTGGGCACGCACAACAGGCACCTTTGGCGGCCAAGGTGCAGGAGTCTATGAATATAAATTCCACCCACTTAATCTATCTATCTATCTAACGTACAAAATATGATCATAATATGCTAGTAAACACTTGATACAGTGCCGCACTGGCCCTACTGGACACCCGAAGTACAGATGAATTTTTTATACGACAAAATTGAATTAGTTGACTTTTTTCAAATTTTGTAGGCCTTAAACGAAATTTCCCGAAGTGGAAGTTGGCAGTAACTCCAACCCTGCCTAAAAATGTCTTATTCGTCAGAAAAATTAAACTAGACGCTAAGAATGTTGGAATTCTAGAGAATTTTTGTGTTAGTATACTTCAATCAAAATTGAAGCTCAACTAAAGTCGTGGCGCGCTAGGTTTATGGTGTCATGGATAGTAGACCTATCCAACGACACCCATATCTTCCAAGTCTACCTTTGTAGTTTTTTTTCCCTAAAATAGCTACTGCACCACATACACGTAAAATTTCGAAATGCGAACACTGTACAACTCTTCAACCAGAAAATGTGATAGATTTTTCTCAACGAGTTTATTGAATGAAAATGGTGCATTCTATGGTTTCTTAATAGTTATTTTTACGTATCTATCTCCCATTTCAGTCGAGATACAATTTATTAGGAAGACACTTTTCATCGATTACAATTCAACTAATGCTATTCATTCCACATGCGATAGATACGTTAATATACATATACAAACGTAAATGTCTTACCAGTGGAATGTGGTATGTGGAATGAATAAAGAGAATGGCATTGAAAATTGTGACATCTTATTTTTCTCTACCAGCAATTAAGATGCTCGCAGTTAAAATTGATGGACGATAAATGAACGTTATTAGTTTTCGGCCGATCGTTGAAAATAGTTCAATTTACCAATATTTTCGTTCGATTGGTATACCAATTTTATGAAAATAGCGGTCGAGTGCCCCAAAATATTTGTAGAAGGAAGATATCCAATGGTTTCAGGAATCATAACGCCCGAATGTAATTTCCCATTTTAAATTGTGCACTCTGCAGACTGTACAATTAGCAGATATTTCGAAACTACAACAGAAAGAAAGAACAAAAAAATCCAAGAAGAAAAAATAAATCGAAATCAAATATTGTAATAAAAATTGGAAATTAACATCAAATTAACATATCAAAATTTTTACGATTCTTCTCGTTATTCAAAGTTGTTACCGAACAACAATAAAAAGTGATTTAACTTTATGCCGACAGAAAACTTAAATGTTACAATAGTCTACTAGAGACATAAATTCAGATGTGGTGAAATTCGAACGTAGATTCGCCATAAAATAAAACTTTTAAATAAATATTTTCTTTCTCATTTCAATGAATTCACGTTTTATATAAATAAAATAAAATGGAAATTCGATACATACATAAGTCTATATGGTATATATACCTATCGCTGAATATACACACAATTTGAACTTTGTCATCATCAAGTTATAATAATATCCATCATTCATATCCTTCACAGAGAAGAGGATTTTTTTTTGTCTTGCCAATACATTTCTTATACAGATACGTTGCATCGGCCATATTTATAAGCTATAAAAGTTTATTTGTGCAATTTAAAAATATCAAAATGAAAGCACTTATGTAGGGCAAACGTATAATGTTCAAATCCTTCGAAAGCCATCAACAATGACAAACATAAACGAAGAGACATAAAAAAAATCCCATTGATTGTTTGAAATTTTTATGATCGTTGAATGAGGGAGGCAGCGATATAAATTTTAATAGCTAGTTGATAGGCCGAGGAATTATTACATTTCGTATATATTGTGTTACTATGGACGGTTGAGATTTTTATTACAAAAAATAACATCGAGTGAGACTTCCTTTTTGTGTGTATAGTGTGGAAGTCGTCAGATTGACTGAACCTTAAACAGAAAAAAAAAATGAAATATTGCGGTGTGTCAAAGGAGATTGAATGAGATGAGCTCAAAGAATTTACTATATCACATATCTGTTGTACGTTAGGTGGTTTCACTCAGTAAATTAATTGATCTCGACAATGATTTTTCACATTTAATTTGTGCCACCGAGAATTGAAATACGACTCTTTTCAGCACTCATTTTAGTGTTGTAAAGTGACTTATTTCAGCACCCGTTTGATGGGATATTTCAACACTCAAAGCAGTGTTGTTATGGAATTTGTATGAGTTATTACAACATTCGTTTTAGAAAATGCAAAGCAATGTGATCGATCAAATTTGAAGAGTGATTGTTTACAATGAAAATTATGATTTTTTGGGCATTTGTCTATTTCAATTCTCGGTTGGCACAAAGCATGATGTGTTACACGTATTGTAATGAGATTTTTTCAGCACACGACCTCGCTCCGCTCGTACGGAAAACTTGGGTCTAGTGCTGAAAAAATCAACATTACAATACTTGTAACACAACATACTATTACTCTATTTAATCACACATCTAGTGCGATAATATACCTCCATACGATTCTTGTTACATAAATAACTAAAGAACAATCGTAAGCGTTTCATTCGAATTGAACAAGATGGTGCCATAGTATTTGTATCAAAACTGAAGACTCATAGATTTGTCGTCTTAACGTCTTATGGAGATTGTCAACACGAGACGAAGCTGAGCGCGACAAAAATCGTATTCGATAAAATTGTACGATTTAACACGTCACGTGATAGATAAAATGTTTTTCGCAATTTAGATCTGTAGAACGGACGTGTCCAACGGAACCCTACAATTCATGCCTCTTCTTTTAATCCTTATATACTTATCTCTTCTAAAGGAGACTGCCTTAATTTGTAGGAAGTTGAGGATATGCGTGGCAGAACGAATAAAATAACTTGATCTGAATCCGAATATTGGCTATATTGAGAACAGAATAATTTAGATGTTTTGTTGTAAACAGATGGAAACAGAATGAACAATTTCATTGAATCAACCAAGTAACTAGATTTATTGCAGGATTATTGTGACTTCTAACACTCCTCCTTAATCTTGGAATAAATGTAAACCTTATACTTCTTGACTCCTCCTGAATGTTAGAAAATTATACGAAACTCGATTTTCCTACTTCGATTGTTGATTTCCCAACCAATCCAGTTGTTAACATCACTCCCATCACGCCTACCGATTTTCGGCTAGGCCTTTGATACCATTGTCTGCCGACGTTCGGACTGACATCCATTCATCCTTTAGAGTGAATCCTTATGTGACTACCTCCGCAGGCAAATTGTACCATGACCCGAAGTTTACCGCCACCACTCTATGATGCACAAAATCAGTGCATCCACGTAACTGGTACTGCCGTTACCACGAAACCAAAGTAACTGGTACTGCCGTTAACGCGAAATTCTTTTCTTGAGCCATCAATAGTTCCTACCACGAAATCCAGCAAATAGATCTGTCGTCGCAAGCTTGACGTTGCACTTCTTTGCTTCGTTTCCCCGTTCGTCGTTGTATGTAACCGAGGACACTCAATGTATGTAATTGCTGTTTAACTGGCCACAATTTCCAAATATGACAATTTGTTTGTTTCTCCGTTTGTCGTTTAATTTACTGCTTGACTTCCCAAAACGTCACATATGAAAAATTGCACAACTTTTCGGCTTCCCACAACTTCAGAATTGGAACATTGAAGTTGCTTCGTTTCTCCGTACGCGAATTGATTTTGTATGATATCCCAATTTCAAAATAAGACCAAATTCTTCTTTTCGTTATTTATTCTTCTGAATACTGGGCCCATAACCTGTAGGAAGTTGAGGATATGCGTGGCAGAACGAATATAATTTAGATGTTTTGCTGTAAACAGATCGAAACAGAATGAACAATTTCATTTAATCTACCAAGTAGCTAGATTGATTGCAAGATTACTGTGACTTCCAACATAATTTTGTAAGACCTGAATTTGACCTGTTACAAGCCAATGGTACAGTAACGAAGGTGAGAACTAGGTACCAAATTTTGGAAAAATCTAGAAGTTCCTGTGAGATTATCATATTCCCAGTTTACTATTCAGATCTCGAACAGATGAAACCTACATAATCAGGTACAATCTGATTAGGTATTTACATCCAAGAGATATCCTGGACTATATAAATAGCACAGTAAAATTCCAATAAGAGACTGCCTGAACAAAAACAAACCTTAGTAAGCATAATAGGCCCACAAGTTGCCTTCGTGCGCGTTCTGTAATCACATAGCAGAACAACTATTCTTTAATAAAAAAAAACTATTCAAAAAAGTAAAATATTCGAAATACCATATACATTGGGGACCTGAGGAAGCGAACTAAAAGAACTGATTACAATTGACCAAAAATCAATTTTATCAATGTACGTTGCAGCATGGATTGTCCAGATCAATTTCAAAAGCTCTCTTAAACGAAAATCAACGACCCTAACGTCTATAACATATATTACTATGCATTAGACATCAAAGAACACTCACAAGATATAATGTGAATTTGCAACATAAAGCTGGAAAATTCTATGAAAATAATTATTTCCATTTAGCTAACACATCCATATTAAATTGCATTTCATAAACCTTTTCAAAATCGATTTTCAATTTTACCATTTTGAAAAGGAATATTACATTCACTTAATTCACTATACACAAGAGAGTTAAGAGGAAAATGTTCGATTTAATCGTTTTTCCAACCAGTGGTTTTTGTATTATATAATTTATAAAAGAATTGGTGCGCTCTTGTATTGTGTATGAATGGTGCTTATAGATACGATAGCTGTTATTATTACATTGATTTGATTTATATTTTCCTTCTGATTTAAGGTCAATAAACATTCTTTAGTTAAAATAAAATGTAGGAAATTAAAATATTTTCGTCTTTTCCAGTTTTAATTAAATTTTCATTCCTCTTCAATAAGTTTTGTGTGAGAACGTTGACGGTAGTAGATCATCGTTTATTCGAATTTCGAACGAAGTGATTAATTCAGTGAATAGTAATGGGAATAATGCAAATATTTTGTTTTATAATTCTCGTTCTATTAAATGGAAATGATTTGATTGGTTTTTCTATCAGGCTTTTCAAATCATCCGTCAGGTATTGTACTACTTTTTTATAAATGAGCACACACAGACTATAATCAACCACGTTGAACACATTAATCATTGGAGAGCAGGCCATAATTTTTTTAAATGTAGAAACTCAATGAACATCGAAAACTATCTTCGGAATCACGCACAAAACTCTACAATTTTCCCTTTGTAACCAATTATTGAGCATTAACCGTTTTATATTAATATGAGATAGATAAATCATGAAATTAATGTGGTGATAATGCTAAGGAAATAACTGACCTCTATGAACTTAGTCATCCATTTTTGCATTTTTTTTTAAATAAATCTTTTGGGCACAGTTAGCGAAGAATAAACGAAATGATCGAATGAAAAATGAAGGACCAGCTTCGACACAAAGTTTAGTTTCGACCGAAAAAGAAAATTGATTAATCCGAGTGCGGTTCACTCAGATGCTAAGCGGTATTAACTATGTTAAACAATGGAAATACATAGCAGATTTAAAGATTTAATGATCAGTGGCTGGAATGGTGATGATGATGATGATGATGATGATGATGATGATGATGATGATGATGATGATGATGATGATGATGATGATGATGATGATGATGATGATGATGATGATGATGATGATGATGATGATCATGATGATGATGATGATGATGATGATGTTAGAGAATGTTTCTATATTGAGCGGAAATCAAACGAGCGACATAAAAAACCCTATTTTCTCCACTCAAAAGGCCATGAGAAAATGACTTTTTGTCTGATTACATTATCAGGCAGTAGTAACGACCTGACAAGATTTAAATGTGTAATACGAGAAGAAACGTTTCCAAACCCATTAAGAACGCAAACCATCAATTACTCTATAAGATATGCGATTACATTGAGGGTGCCATGACACGTTTTTATCCATCAAAAGACCAAGATTTTCCACTGAGTCATTCAACATTGATCATTTTCCTAGCCGCCTTGAAGTCCGGAATGACAGCTAAAAGATGATTATTACCTTAGTCTTAGTAGATTTCCGATCGAGACCATTGCCTTCGGACCACTCACAAATTCTATCGAAATGTGATCTAAATTTGCCAGTACACTCGTTAGACGACTCCTGATAACGCTTCGATCTTCGTGAAGAGAAATTCTAACTCGAGCGATTCGCAACTCTGACCGCAAAACCTCGCTCTTGTTGGAATTTCCTATTATCCTTATAGAAACTGTATGGGCACAAAGGGTTACCATTTCTCCTACTCTCAAATGTAATGTTTCGGATACCCAAAATAAAATAACAAATCCTTAACATTCCCACTACCAGTTACCTTTATGTACCACATATGTAGCACATATACTCAAACGTTCATTTTCATGTCCTTCCGACCACGTTTCAATTAATTTTACTATATTTAACACAATATTGAATAATTTTTAACAATACGAGGATTGTGACCAACATTTCACGTTTTTGGAAAATCACGGTTTTAATTGTACACAAAAAAAAAATTAATTTCAAAACCGCATATTTTGTTCGACCATCAGTAATTATAGGTTTCATTCACATTTTTAATTATGCCTAGGCTATGGCGGTTACAACGTCTTTGGTATTTTCTTCTTTTTATTTTTTTGTTAAATAATGTTTTCTGGAATATCGCATCTGTATACAGGAAATGCAATGACTGTTCTGCTAAAGGTCGGTATACAATTTAAATGAAAACTTGAAGGTAAACACATCAATTTTTCTTGTTTAAGTGGGCTGTAATTTTTTTATGAAACTCGTGATGTGTAATACATCCCACACAATGTCGGAATCTAGAATACATTAGAAGTCATGCAAGAAATGATATATAATTACTTTGTTCCTTTTTAGCCTGCAGAACTGTTTCTAATTCATAGGGGACCTGTCCCACGCTAAAATAAAAAATTTTGTCATCTCTATGACTATTACGGCTTCCAATATATATTGTTAATATCTGTGCAATGGGATGAAAAAAAGTAAAAGCTCAAGAATTTTTCTTCTTTTTATTTGACTTCCCTTTTTAAATGTCACTCGTGGTATTTATTTTTAAATTTAGTCGTAATGCAATTGATTGGTTTATTTTGGGTAAACTACTGTGATTAAATACCGCCTGGGTTTCTCAAATGCAAATGTTCGATTGAAAATTAAGTTGCAATACAGAGAATAAAGTTCAACCACATTCGTTAAAATGAAACAGAAAGACAAAAGTTGGATGAGCTATTCCCAAAATATCAATATGTATGGTGGAACCTCGGTTAAAACTATATGGAAATGATGTTTGGAAACTAAGGCTTAGATGTAATAGATTTTCGTAAATTTCTATTACATTGCTTGCACATTTCGTCATAAAATTACCGATGTCAGAGATCTATTTTTTGTGAACTTACTTCACAGCATGGAAATGTGAAGAAAGAAATCTTCAAATTACGAGACAAAACAGGAACGATTCAATCGGACCGAAATACGATATTAGATATCGCCAAAGAATATTACGAAGATTTGTTTTCATCGAAACGTCCCAACCCGAATTCTACGACAAAAGAAGACAGACCAGTCCTTAGGAACGTAGGATCAGAAGATCTGTCTGACATACTTGTTGAAGAAGTAAAGGCTGCAGTCAACGAAATGAAAAACAAAAAGTCACCTGGTGAAGATGGTGTTCCCATCGAAGCCATTAAACTAGGTGGAGACTCCCTATTAAGTGCAATAACGGCTTTGTTCAATCAGTGCCTCCAATGGGAAAAAATCCCGGAAGCATGGGAAAATGCAGAGATCACATTACTGCACAAAAAAGGGGACATAACAAAGCTAGAAAATTACCGGCCCATAAGTCTTTTATCAACACCGTACAAGCTATTCATGAAAATCATCACATAAAGGAACACGAAAAAGTTCGACTTCTACCAACCAGTCGAACAAGGTGGATTTAGATCAGGTTTCAGCACGAACGATCATTTACAAGTGATGAGAACGTTGATTGAAAAATGCAACGAATACAAGATTAGCATAGTCTTGATATTCATTGACTTCGAAAAAGCTTTTGATTCAGTTGAAACATGGTCGATATGGGACTCATTGGACGAATGTAGAGTGGACTCAAGGTACTCCAAGGTGCTCCAATATGTGTACGAAAATGCTACGTCATGTATTAAACTTCATGAGAACACGACGAAATTCAGGCTAGGTCGAGGTGTAAGACAGGGTGACACCATCTCACCGAAACTGTTCACATCAGTCCTGGAGAGTGTTTTCAAGAAATTAGACTGGAGCAAAAAGGGAATTGACATAAAAGGAGAATTCCTTAGTCATCTCCGTTTCGCAGATGACATTGTCCTAGTCGCACTAAATCTATACCAAGCACAAGTCATGTTAGAAGAGTTAAATGAAGAGGCTAACAAAGTTGGTCTCAAGATGAATTTGTCGAAAACGAAAATCATGACAAACATTGACGACGACAGACAAATAAAAATTGGAGATACAGTTATTGAAAGAGTGGACAGCTATGTATACCTTGGTCACAAACTGAAATTAGGTCTAGACAACCAAACTGCAGAAATCAAGCGTAGAATTGGTCTTGGATGGACAGCTTTCGGGAAACTCAGCCTGATTTTCAAAAGCAAAATAAATAATAGTCTAAAACGGAAAGTTTTCGATAGGTGTGTCCTTCCAGTGTTGACATATGGAGCAGAAACGTTAACATTAACCAAAGCATCTGAAAATAAGTTGAGAGTGGCACAAAGAGCCATGGAACGAAGTATGCTTGGAATTACACTCAGAGACAAAATGACAAACCAATGGATTCGCCAACAAACAAAAGTCGTTGATGTCATGGAAAGAATTGCGTCTCTAAAGTGGAGTTGGGCAGGACATATTGCAAGAAGGACAGATGACCGTTGGACCAAAGCCATCATGGACTGGAGACCCCCCACAACAAGACCTGTCGGAAGACCACCAGAGAGATGGACAAACGGAATAAAGAAATACATCAAAGGTGGACACACGAACTGGCAACAAGTGGCAATGGATCGTACAACATGGAAAAATTTAGGGGAGGCCTACATCCAGCAGTGGATACAAACAGGCTAAAGAAGAAGAAGAAGAAGAAGAAGAAGATGGAAATTTACCAGAATGAATTTACAGCAAAGAATGAAGTACTGAAAAAAATTGTGGCTACTCTACAGGCTACGACGTTTCCTATTCACGCCGTAAGTGCGGTCGAAATTCAAAATGGAAAGTGCGAAGGTCTTTCTAAAGTAGCGTCATTTTCATACAATGAAGCGTTGAAATGTATTATTCGATTCACTTTTTCATCGAATCGTTCACTTAAAATTCAAATTTTAGGCACAATTACGGCGTGAATTGAATTAAAAAATTAAATAATCATTTAAACAACCGACGTTCTAGATTTAATGATGGTAGGGATGATGATGAATATTTACTTTAGTTTAACCAACGCACTTCAAGCAAAAGGGGTACTCTAAATAAGGTACTGAAACTTGACATCCAAAAATTTTACACTGTAAAAAGAGTGGTGATATAACTTCATACAAAATAGTACTCTATTTGGCAGCTGTCGTTAATAGCACTTTTGCTTGAAGTGCGTTGGTTTAACAAATAAATAGGAATTTTCCAACGAAACCGAGCTTGCTGCACATACATTCCAAATCAAACCCTTAAAAAAATGGTGTGTGATCAAAGAATATTTTGTATTTTGAATCATAACGAATTGCGCAAATATTTATGACTGAAATGTTGCGATTTTCTCCGATGGAAAGTAAATAAACTTCCGATTTAAAATATTATTATTGATGCTTCTTTTTTTGTAGGCGCAGAAATGTATTTGATAAGTCACACGCGATATTCCTTTCATCTTAAAAAAAAATCTTTCGCTTTTTTATATCTACTTTGGTGCGATTTAGATTTCAAACAAAACATTGCTTGAATGAATATTGTAAATACAAGTTGAAAATATGGTGCCAAAAACGAATCCGTTTATATATGTGTTAAATATCAGGAAATCAATTTTTCTCTTCTCGAATTTTCTTAAATTGAAAGGGTGGCAAACACATGTACTCACTTTTTCGCTTATTCTTTTTTTTTAGTGATGTCAAGTCGCTTTCCTACTGTGATAAAAACACGACTTTATCATTATTGAGTTGAGAATGGTGTAAGAAAAGTGAAAAGTCATGTACAGTAGTGTACAACACTGGAATATCGTGTATTTAGAACTATTTCAGTTTTGCACGAACAACTCGTAAGTTGTATCTGGTTTTTGTTTTGTGTAGATAATATATTTGTCGGATTTTTTACGTATATAATGCTCTATTAGAAGAATGTCAAAGTGTCTGCTAGAAATATGTCAATCAAATGAAGTAATGGATTCGATAATTGCATATGTCGTTTCTGTAAGGTTTTTGGCTACAAGTAGCTACATCCTATTTGTTTTAATAGCTGAGTCTGAAATTTTCAATTTCAAGTTCAATCCGAACCTGAATTGGTTCGAAATGAACGTGATAGGAGTTTGGAAACCCGTTCGCTCCCACTTGATCATATCGTTTTTCCAAACTCCTATCACGTAGCAAATATTGGTCCGATTGAAAAACTAATTACTGTTGCGGAGGCCTGAGGTCATTTGCTATACGCTAACACTTTATTTGACTAAAATCCTCCGAGAAAAATTTGATAATTTTTCTCTTGATATTACTAACACTGGATCTGATATATTCGTGGCATAGCGGCTCGTTTTTCTATTGATAAAGGAAAAGGATAGTATACGATAAAAAATGACTGTCGTAGTACCGTTCCAGATGCTGTTCCAGCTGTAGAGCCACCGGAAAGAAGGAAAAGATCTGCATTTTGGCACCAACTTTTTTCCAACACTTCTGTGGGCTTGCAGCACAAAAGTACTGGATTCATTTATATGTGAAACGATAGTGGGTGAGGCCAGCTACAACATCCCATACTCAGTTTCGTGGAACATCGAAGCTGCAGAGAAGGCGGACTCTCCGAACATTCACTAAATTTTTAGTCGTAACTCTCGTGGATCTACTCACACCAAGCGGTGCGTATAGTCTACCTGTAGGTCTTTTCATACAACATTACAACAATTTAAAATAATTTTTTCTTGAGTTATTGTCGAAAAACTGTTTTCGGTACCCTCTGACATGTCTTCACTTTTGAACGCTTTTCACAGAAAACAATTTTTTTTTAGAAAAAGTGAAAGATACTTGTTTCCTAGAATTGAAAGACGAATCCAACGAGCTATCACTCATTAAAATCGGAGACCGCTTGTTCCGAAATCACCTGAAGATTTGGCGATATCACTCTCAAGGCTTGATTTCCACCTACGAAAAAAGAACTCTGTTTTATCTCCGTTTATACTTTGGACAATAGAAAAGAGACGTGGTTTAGCTTAACGGAGACAAACCGGAGTGGTTTTTTGTAAGTGGAAATCAAGCCTTAGAAAACAAGGTAACAAAACTTTTACTCAACGTTCCTAGTAATTCAGAATTACTTTTAATAGTTGCGACACACAGTTCTAATATCGGTGTTAGAGATACAGATTGAGATCAATATACACCATACCTAGATGTAATAAGAAAACTGTTACACATCCCCATAGACCTTCTCAACAGAAAATAAATTTTATTGCTTCAACTTCTCTCTCACAGGGACTGGATATATATACGTACCAATATAGTTGTTCGGTAAACAGCCGAACTTTATATTCCCCTTGTACAATTTCTTTCACGTAAAACTCCACAGTTTTAAGCTTTGAGGCGCCACAAACTCTAACAAATCAAGTTGTTAATTCTAATTTATTATTGATATTGAAATTTGCCCGTTCAAAACTTTTCACAATTGAAGTTATTTGTTTTTCGTTTTTTTTTATGTTTTTTTATGTACTGACAAATGGTTTTTTTATGTATATTATTATCGTAAGACTATTCTTCGTTTTGTTGCAATAAAAAACATTTGTGCGACGACGACAAACATACAATGAAAATATTCTCGAATATAAACACCCTTTTTGACGAGAGAAAAAAAAAGCGAAGAACTAATATAATAACTTACAACAAAAAATATTTAGAGTAGAGAGAGAGTGGCTGGTGAATAGTAGTTAAGGAAGGAAAATGGGGAAAGTTTTTTTTTACAGTCGGAATTGGATTATAGAATGATTGGTATATTATTTGACTTTGTCAATTTATTCACTGCCTTTTTTATACTTTGTCACAGCGGCAAGACAAATTTCTATTTTCATGGAAATGAAAAAGTTTTATTCTTTTGCAATAAACAGAACTATAATTTTGGGGATTTGTTGAGAAATAATTTGAGTCTCTTTTTTTGGTCAACATTTGTTATTCGTCAATTGTTTCAAAAAATAAAATAGAGAGAAAAATCAGGCATAATACGGTTTAAGATAGGTCGGCACATGTATATCGAATGAGTGTCTAGCAGCAGCAACAACATATTACACATCCGAAAAGCTTGTATACTGAAAGTGACATGAATTCTACATCTCTGCCGAAAAACTTTTAACAATTTTTTTTTTCTCGATTCTTTATTTTGTTTTACCTCAAACAATTTATATTTATCAAGACATCCAACTCTCCTACAAAATACATTTCGTGTGTAAATAAATCAGACATGCTGTGTAGTGAAGGAAAAATAAAATAAAATTACTCTTCAGGTAAGATCAAAGTAAGACAATCCAATTTCATGGAGACGATTTTTGTCCGTTGTTTGTGATTGATGAAATTATTTTCTGTTCAATATGTGGAAGATAAATGAAATTGATGCCCGTGGTGTTTAAACTGATTTTTTTTCTTCCTGCTCTTCTATATGTTCGATTTTCCCGTATGTTCCGATTCACGTGTATATTTATAACGATACAAGCGTTGTGTATGGTTACGTATGCAAAGAAATTATTTTCTGATTCGGTGATCTTATTTAAATGTTAACAAGTCAACCGGTTTTTAATACGTAATTTACGTGAAGTATATTATATGCATTTTATCTATTTACAAACATAGAAGAATTTATGTCAAAAACAGTTCAAGCATTACTTTCGACGCCCTCAGCATGCAATACATTTTACATAACTAGAGATAAAAAGATGAAAAGTAGAGTTTTCATATGCTTATTGACCTCGGCAACGCCTCGGATCAACAAAATTCACACGCAAACTCTACTTTCCATCATTTTATCCCTAGTCATGAAATAGTACATTTCGTACCTAGAACTAAAAGTCTTTTTTAGCGTGTGAGAAGTTTCCAGACAGAGCCGAAGGCGAAGGCCGTGGTACGAATAGTATGTATCATCATATTGGACAGAGAATTCGGGACCTAGGTATGAAATAGTATGTTACATTGGGTGCTGCGGAGGTAGTTCATTACATGAGGGATCAATTTGTGGTACGAGCGGAACTCACAAGTGTGTGTTTAAGCAACAAGATTTGAAAACTGTTATTTTGACAAGGGTAGAGTTTTTAAACCGATGTGCTTAAAACACGCGCGTGAGTTCGCGAGTTCACAAATTGATTCCGAATGTAATGAACTACCAAGCAGCATCCAATGTATATAGTTTTAATGCAGGCCCCTCCGGAAAATAACATTACATGTATGTATGCGCCCCGAGGAACAGCTACACACCACACACACACACTTCTTTAAAAATATTGATCCCAAAAACATCAGTTGTTACTACTGTAGCAGTAGTATGTTCTACTGTAACGTCACTGTTGTCTTGGTGACATTTTGAATTGTTTCTGGAAGATGCTACATATGGAAATGCGTTTTTTGTTGCTTTTGTTGATATTAAAATAAATTTTGCAAGGAAGTGAAGTGAAGACCTAATAACGTAAGTAATAAAATGTGTAGTGTTCGAAAAAATAGGTGAATAGCCCAATTGCATGTGGCTTAGCCACAAGTGTTCGTTGACAACATTGAAATTATTTCTAAAGCAATGGCCGACACATTCATTTCTGCGTTTCTTGAATAGTAGTGGATGCTGCGAAAGTAATTCATTACACAAAGACACAATTTTGTGATACGAGCAAACTCACGAGTAAGTTTTAGAGCAACAAGCTTCGGTAACTGTTTTCGAGGCAAGTGTAGAGTTTGCATATCCGAGCCGAAGGCGAGGTATGCAACTACACTTGTCGAGAAAACAGTTACCGAAGCTTGTTGCTCAAAAACACGAGTGAGTTTGCGAGTTCTACAAAATTGTGTCCGAGAGCAATGAATTCCGTCGCAGCATCCAACGTATTCTGGTTTATTGCCTGCTCATGCGAAAATTGACTATTACACGGCTGTTCTGCAGAAATTCTACATAAATTCAGTATCTCAATAAACCAACACCAACAAAACAAAAAAAAATCTATTCTTCCGATAAAACGTTTACAAACAAATTTAGTGTGCTGACGAAATCGGCTCACACGCTACACGTCGTCTCCTAAAAAATTGATCCCGAAAACAGCACTCGTGTTACATTAGTATTGTCGCAACAGTAGTTACAATTGTGTTGGTGACATGTTGACATTGAATAGTTTTTCGCAGTTAGTATCGATGAAGACGCATTGTTTGTGCAATTATTTTGTTAGTCCTTTTTAATGTTTTCAAAAAAATGTGCAACAAAGTGTAGTGTTTGTACTATTATAAGCAAAAACAAGTGAAAAATACAACGAAATGTGTGGCCATAAAGTGTTACTTCGGAACATCAAAATTATTGTTACAATAAATATGGCCGACAATTCTGTGTTGCGAATTCTTACAAAAGTATGTTGTAACCAGATTACTTGCGTAACAGGTTTTTCTGAAATAACTATGTTCATCGATCAATATTTCTATCAAAAAAATGTTATTTTAGCGACATTTCTTACATTCTTTTTCGATCGATCGGTTCATTCAACAAAAAAGATAAAATGAAAGCAAGGCAAATTTTACTTGAAAGAACTGTCAACTTGAAATAAACCCCAAATATCCCTAGTGTAATGGATCACTTTCGCAGGGGGTAAACAGCCGTGTAATAGTCAATTTTCGCATGGGGCAGGCAATAAAAGCATTTACTATACTATACTATACACTCGGTGGCACTTTTATTAACATGTAAATAAAATTTCGATATTTTTGGATATTATTTATCCGCTCAAAAAAAAACTGCTCTCTCTCTCATCTGGCTATTTACCTCATCCCAGAACCACGTTGATGAAATATCATCAATTTACCAGCCGTGTAAGAATAAATATATTCATGGCCAATGTACCAGTACCTGTTCCTATAAATCAAATTTTCACAAAAAAAGGAGGCAGCCTAATTCTTGCATTGGATTGGTCTTGCATGGGCAGCGTTCGGAAAACTCAGACTAATTTTCAAAAGCAAAATGAATAATAGTCTGAAACGCAAAGTTTTCGACACTTGTGTCCTTCCAGTGCTCACTTATGGAGCGGAAACGTTAGATTTTCAGATTTCATCAGTTAGGGTGATCATTTCTGATCAATGCACACAGATCATGGGATCCTTTGTGCTACCCTGTCATCATTAAAATCTTGAAGCCCTTTTTAGGACCTCAACTCCTTCTCAACCTTACGCTCTACACGAGCCACTCCAGGCGAGCAAACTGATCCCTATGATTAGGTACCAAAATGATCAGCTAATCTCTAGGGCAGAAAGCAAAGAGTGACTGGCGTCAACCTCGCTTCATTAGATTGTGATTGTCAGAAAGCCACTGGGAGGACGGCTGCGTCTCACCCCTTAGGCCTTACACTAATGAAAGCAAGTAAGGCAACATTGTCGCCCGAATCACAGTCCTTGTCATTGAGATTGACAAAGCCTGTGATTTACATTCCGCTCGATATTGACCTGGTCCAGTCTCATATTTCATCAGACTAGCCCGTTCGAACGTAAGCTTTCTCTGCAGTGAGCCAATATAAAAGCCGAGCCAGGCAGAAGCGTCACTCAACAGTGTGCCACCAAATGGCCAACCGCCAAACTTTACCACTATTTAGCCCAAAAGCCCTTACTTCCAAATTAGACTGACGAACCAGCCACCTTTGAGAAGAGGGCCTTCGGTGCAAAAGGTAAGATGACAGCTTGTCCAGATTATGACACACTACTGAATAGCACAACGACCCGACACGGCGACCATATCGTCCCTTTGCAAAGAGCTTTGCACAACATCGAGTACATTCCCCGGATATAAATTCAGAGAGCTGTACACTGATTGAGGGTATGCTGTCTCTGCGAGGAATCAAAATAAAAGCCGGTAAAAAATAGCATCTCTCAGCAGCATAACACCACCAATCCATCCGTCGACCTTGTCCACTCTATAGCCCGAAAGCCTAAGCTCTATGAATAGTCCGGATCATTTTACTCATATAGAAGCAAAATAGGACCTAGCCACATCATTGAGTAAACTTTTAGACCATAAACCAGCCGAAGGACAAAGCCGGCGAGTGAGGCAAAGCAACTAAGAGTCCTGGTAGTGACACACCACTAGCGGAAACGTTAACTTTAACGAAAGCATCCGAAGATAAATTGAGAGTGACACAAAGAGCCATGGAACGGAGTATGCTTGGAATAACACTCAGAGACAGAATGACGAATCAATGGATTCGACAACAAACCAGGGTCGTTGATGTCATGGAAAGAATAGCATCTCTGGAATGGAGCTGGGCGGGACATATTGCAAGAAGGACAGACGAACGTTGGACCAAAAAGATTATGAACTGGCGACCATATAAAAGACGAGCTATAGGTAGACCACCAGAGAGATGGACAAACGGAATTAAGAATATTGCAGGTACAAACTGGCAGCAAATGGCAATGGATCGTACGAAATGGAAAGAAGTTGGAGATACCTACATCCAGCAGTGGATAGAAACAGGCTGAAAAAGAAGAAGAAGAAGAAGAAGAAGAAGAGCCTAATTCCGAGTCTAAGCACGGCAGTAAAACGAATATTTTGATTAAAGACGCAACGAATAGTGTGTGTCTGGGATGACGGTGTGTAGTTAAAATTAATTAAACAATAATAACCCGCATGCAAATTAGTAAACTCATTTTCAAGAATACGACCTGCAAAATTAAACAACTCTAATTTATTTAGAAAATGTGTATAGATGATTCCTCATGAGTCATGAAGCGCGCACTTTGCCACCCTCATAATTTCAAAATGAACCAAATAAAAAAAACTGGAGTAACAAAAAAACAATATTTTCTTTTAATTTATTTCACAGCCACAATAACACTGGCGCTTGAAAATGAATTATTTTTTATTATTATTTTTTGTTTTGTTTAGTTATAACAAGGTTTAGTTTATAATAACGGACATTCGGTCCATTCGGTGTGTGTACAAAACCAGGAGAGGTGCACAAAATTCTATGAAAAATAACCAAACAACATAACAACCCGAAATGAATTTAAAGTGGAAAATATTTTATAGCAAAAAAAAAACCGACCAAATGAAACACACTGATAGAACAAGCACAAGTACCAACATTGCAGGTTGGCAAATAAAATATAACGAATGGTGAAGGTGCATAAAAAATGTGTATGATTTTATGTATATAGTAAAGGCTGATGCTATTCGCACGCGCGTGCGAATAGCCATTCCTTATTGTAATTGACTATTCGCACGCGCGTGCGAATAGCCATTCCACACTGTAGAAGACTATTCGAACGCGCGTGCGAATAGCCATTTCACATTGGATTTAACTATTCGCACGCGCGTGCGAATAGCTAAGCCTACGAGTACTGGCTATTCGCACGCGAAATCGAGCGCCCATGAAAAATACGAATATGATTTTCGCGCGAAAATCATATTCGTATTTTTCATGGGCGCTCGATTTTGCGTGCGAATAGCCAGTACTCGTAAAACTGATAGATCAACAAACGGCAATGTGAGAGTGTCTTCATTTATACACAGACACGTGTCGAAATAGTATTTCATGCAACAAGTTGCGAAAAGAGGTTTCGCAACGTGTTACATACAAGGTTGTTTTAAAACACAGAACTACATTCGCCATACATTTAACCCTAGGTACGGAAAATTACGTGATGGTTAGAGTTGTTGCTTCATGAGCAATTGGTTTTAGTGTCATGGGTTCAAAATTTGTTCAGAACAGAATTATTATTTACCATTAATGGCTCAAAAGGAGTGATAAAAAGTGAGTAGAGTGATTAAAATTAAAGTTGAGCATTAAAAAGATTCTTCAGTCAACACCCAAAACAATCTTGAATTTCGCAGCGCTCGTCCAGATAATCATATTGATCATGGCAAGCCAATGCACCATGAACTACATAGAAAAAATAGAAACTAATGAAAAAATTTCGGAAAAAATCATTTTTTATGTTCAACATTTCGATATTGTCAGCATTAAAATGTTCCAATAAAAATAATTGTAAATTCAAATGTTCCAAAACGTTTTTCGCTTTATTCTAGCAAAAAATGGTTTGTTCCAAAGTGGAACAATGAATGTGCCAATATGAAAAAGAATGTATACTATACATTTAAATTTCGTAGGAGGCTAAGATCGAACGAAACGCTTTGTCGTTACATTAAGTCGTTAAAAGGAAAAATTAAATTGTGACCCTTTCGATATTTTTGCTTTTACTTATTTTGAATTAATTTAAAAAAAAATCCGTCATTTAATGTAACGTAAGTTTTGGATATTTCGATTTAATTCTTATCTCAAAATATTTGTATATGTTTTTTGAATGAATTTACGCTAAAGACATGTTAAATTGAAGTTTTCAGCCAATAAATAACGCTATAACGACAAAATGGAATCGTTTTGATTTGAGATAAAATGTGAATGCGTGCGAATAGTCAAACCCAATGTAAAATGGCTATTCGCACGCGCGTGCGAATAGTCAGGTTCAATGTGAAATGGCTACAGTGTGGAATGGCTATTCGCACGCGAGTGCGAATAGTCAAATCCCAAGTGTCATGGCTATTCGCACGCGCGTGCGAATAGCCACAGTGTATAGTAAAAGCCTTCATGTATACGAGAAAAGAGGTATTTATTCGGAGATTTACGCGAGTTATGTTCACTGGTGAGTGCTACATTACGATAGAATTGAAGTGGTTAAAACTTGTTGTCAATGGGTGTCATATACGAAGAGTATTTTGTTAAAAAAAATAACATTGAAGTGTCCTTATCGTCTGCTGATTATTCACATTTTGTTATGTAATTATTGTCATGTTGAAGTTCACATTGATATATGATGTACGAGAATGATTTTACCATTATAATTTAGGACTAACTGCATGCACTGTTTTTTTTTTTTTTCAAAAATTGTTTTATAGTTTAAAACAACTAGTGCCTTTTCAATTGCGAAACGTAGCAAAATCTCTGATTTTTAATTAGATTTTTTAATTTGCAGTAGTTATGTGCTCATAATCATTGAGAGTAATGTTCGCAATTAAAAATGTACGGAATAACGTAAAAGATAATAAGGTAGGAAAACATAAAATATAATTGTCAGCATATTTCAGAGTGGATCATCAAAAAACTAAGTTGTCAAGAAGCCTGGGATCACTGATGAAAAATTTAATGATTCACTGATAAAATACAACTGTCACAGTTATAGTATTTTATACACGCAAAAAAAGGAAATTTCGGATGTACGTTCAAGATGTACAAAATCTACATTTTAGACGTACATTCTACGTACTAGACGTAGTGATGTACGCATAAAACGAAAAATGTACAGATAATACGTTAAATGTACTGATAACTCAACCATTGGTCTCATCGTCGAAATGTACGTTTTAGCCGTAGCATGATTTACGTTTAAGACGTAGGATGGTGTACATGTAAGACGTACAATAATATTATGTTTGGTGTTGATGTCAAAAGTTATATCTGAATTGTTTCACAAATTATTTAAAAGAACAATTCGATTTAAATATTCATTTCAATTAATTGTTGTATTGTCGTATTGCTCGTTTGGTTTCTAAGCTGTTGGATTGCTTTGAAACGACCAATGTTTTAAAAAAATTCGACGTAAAGATGTAACGCGATTTTAACGTTCATTTTAATATTACCGCGGAAAATCAATTTCTTGCCAATAGAACCATGAGAGTTCATCCAAGAAAAAGAGGTTCTTATAATGCGTAGGAAATGGAATTCTATTATTTAATTTTATCACGCGTATTTAATTTTGAACTCTGGCCTTTGATGAGACCATTATACTTTCACAAGTTTCTGATCGGATTCGGAGTTGCCATTGCCAATCAACAAGCCCAAATCCGACATCTAAAAAAAGTGATGATTGAATTCCGACTTGACAAATGGATGCGTTGCGGCTAAAAAATCGGATCTATTTTTGATTAAAACCTTCAATCTCTTGGAGCCTAAAAAAATATAATTACTGCAACAACATCCGACCTTAACAACTCTAACTTACTCGAAAATTTCAGAACAAGAATACATATTTGGATTCGGTCTCACCAGTCATTATATTGGCTTAAAAGTACTCAGATTTTCTAGCTCAATAGGTTTGTTCCAAATAACTGTAAACGCGAACTTTGACAACCCGAACCACGACGATTTCATCCATAGACGACATAACCTTGGCTTTTCGCTGAAATTTTAAGGCCCCGTATATATAGTGACAGCTCATTTTTCATGAGCAATTGTTTAGGTTCTGTTGTCTATGGATGAAATTTGACAATTCGTATGGCCTTGGAACAGATCTATAGCTACAATTGCATAATAAAATGTACAAATCTACCGAGAATCCTATGATCATGTGTTCTAGATGAACTGTACATTATATTTTTAAAGGAACATGTGGCGAAAATTTCATAAATTATCAATAATAATTATTTTTTAAAGTTTGAAAACTCGACTTCTTTTGGGAGCCTGAAATTTAATGTTTAATCATCAGAAAATATTTGCCTGAATGTTGCTAAACTCAACTCAATTTAAGTTTGCAATTGGTTAGCATTCTACAATTTTAATTGTTCCACAGCGTTCCACATGTTGTCAACAAAAGAAGCGTAAAGAGTGTCGTTTCACTCAAAAACGTGTGGAATTGAAGAAGCGTAAAGGCAAACGCTACTTCTATGTGGTGGAACACGCGTGGAACAAATAAAACGAAACCCACCAAAATTGCATTCTTATGATGAGATCAGTTTACTGCGTCTAAACTACATCCTTTTTCTACTATGTTTAAAAGGAAATGACAAACAAAAGAACTCTTCAAAGTAAACTGTTCGTAACTCAACAACTACTTAGCTCAGTGCGAAAGTCACTGACTCAAGATCGAGATCGAGAGGTCCCCAGTTCAATTCACGCCAGTGACAATGTTTTTTTTTTTTTTTTTCATTCGCGTTTGAGAAACCCAGCACTTTGTTTTATATTAAGTAATCGATCTCACATCTGTAAAGTGGGCAAAGGACGAAATATAGTAACATTATTTCTAGAAAAATTTAAAAAAAAGCGAAATTTCCAATATACGTTTTATTCGTACATTGTACTGATAACTCAACCATTGGTCTCATCGTCGAAATGTACGTTTTATCCGTACGACTTTTTTTTGCGTGTATAGTTATAGTATATATCTAGAACTAAACTGTAAAGTGGAATCCCGGTTCGAGGTGGCGTAAACGGTTCGAGACGAAGTCGAGAACCTAGTTTACGACATCGAGAACGAAGATCCCACTTCACCTTCCTAGTTATATAAATAGTTTTGTATATAGAGCTACTGAAAGTTCGCTTGCTCTACTGTAAAGTGGACTTTACAGTAGAGCTAGATATAAAAACTTTTAGTTCCCTGTTGTAATCGAAAGGGATCAGTGAGAAGATTCTCGGCTGGTGTGCTGTAAGTACCGGATTCAAATCTCGTCTGGTACATAAACAATAGACCGTGTGCGATTTTGAGAAAAAAGTTTCATATTTCAATAAAAAGAAGATTTACCATGAAAACCATTAAAAAAAAATATTTAAATTTTTTTAAAGAAATTATTGAAAAATATTGTTGCTATCCCGATGCCATCCCATTTATTAGAATCTTAGTAAGAATCCAATTAGAATGAATTAGAATGGTTCGGATATCCTTTTAGTCTCATTCAAATTACAGCTTTTAAAGTGAGATATAAACAGGGCTTATTATTGGGAATTTTAATTCCGAAATTCCGAAAAAATTCTGAAAATTCCGAAAAAATTCCGAAAATTCTGAAAAAATTCCGAAAATTCCGAAAAAAATCCGAAAATTCCGAAAAAATTCTGAAATTTCTGAAAATTCTGAAAAAATTCTGAAAATTCCGAAAAAATTCCTAAAATTCTGAAAATTCTGAAAAAATTCTGAAAATTCCGAAAAAATTCCGAAAATTCTGAAAAAAAATTCTCAATAATAAGCCCTGGATATAAAATAAGGCAGACATTTTTCAGATATTCTGTTTACACTTTTGTTCTACAGAATAATAATCTACATCAATTAAAAATAAATTATTTATACTGCACACGGTCTATTGTCAAACGAACATTCTAATTTTTCTCATTCCAGATAAATAAATAAAAAATGTCCTCCCACACGTAACAGATCGCCACATCTAATAAAAGTTATTTTGCCAATTACAAAATGTAATGAAACTAATTCCTGAGGGATTAAATTTTAATTCCAAAAACGATTCAGTCGCGTACATACTTCTATCAGTGATGAAACAAGGATGAAGGTTGATGTTTTTGGAAACAGCAAATCGGACTCTATAATAATGATTTTAGATGTTTTTAATCGAAAAATAGTTCAATTTTGTTCATCAGAAGCATTAGAACAACAAAACCATTCAACGCCGTCACTCGTAAAGCAAAAGTATTTGCGTTTGTCAAATATCACTTTTATATGTAGAGACCTTTCACTTCAATATTTTGATCAGCTCATTAAAGAATAACATGGCAAAGTCGGTTTATATTTACGAACATCATTTATGTGACATGTGAATTTTCAGTACAATTTTCAGCTGAACAGAAACCCTTTGAGATCTGATTACTGCCGTTTTTTCCCTGGTAAACTCTCTCTTAGAATCCTCTTAGAATCCTTGTTGGTCAGGTAACCAGTACTTATTCAATTCAATTTATTTATTAATTTAAAACATCTTTTTACAAATAAATCGCGTACCTCTAGGTCACTTCACTCTCAGTATAACTTGAAGCGTCGAAAGTCTCATGTGATTGCGAACTACAATCACAAAACGAAAGCGATAATTTTGTTATCAAGTTATCATATAAGGGCTCTGTCTCTCATTCTATCCAGATAAATTGTTTTGTTAAGGATAGGATTATAAGTATAAACAAAAGTGAAGATATCTGAGCGGAATTGGTGCGAATGTGGTTTAATTTAAGATTCAAAAGTGATTTAATTTCGTGTTTTATATACTCAATATACTAGATCTACTCAATATAACGTTAACAAGAATTTTCAAAATTGTATTACAATACAATTCATAAAGTAAAACACTCCCAATGTCAATACAAATACAAAACTTACAATTCGGCAACAGATTTAATTGAAACTCTCTTTCGCAACAATAAACACTCGTAAACAAAACCAAGAAACACAGAGAATAAAATAAAGAAAAAAAAAATTTTTAATCAGGCTGTGGTTATATTACCACTCTAAATGCAAATTTAATAAAATTATAAGTTAGTAAGTACGTTCAATGAATTGCTTTGCTTTACAGAATATGCACGAATTCTTTTAATATTTTCAACCTAATTCAAAAGAACTGAAGCTCTCATTTCGAGTAAGTTATTCCAACTTTAACTTCTTTTTCGTCTCTCTCTCTCTCTCACTCTCTTTCGATGTTTTTTTTTTCTGCTACACACTTATAATTTAAACTTAATTTCATTTCGACTATAACTTTATCTATAAAACTAAAAACCATAATCTTAGCTCGGCTACATAATCCGATTGCTTATGCTAGTACGTAACATATACTATAGATGGGTCGCTGTGTAGTGGCATACTCAATTTTGTATAAAATATAAAAACCAAAGAGCCATTCTTTCCACACAACTACCGCCGACTATCCTAACGGAAAAACTATTTTAATAAAATAGAATCCAATTTAAAGTTTTCCAGATATTTTATTTCACTTTAGATACAGCATAAAAAAGAACGCTTTAATATTCTATGAGCTGTGAGCTAGCGCGTTGTTAAGATTTTATATTGTTTTGTTTTTGTTTTTACAATTCGCGCTATTGTCGAGTGTAATGGAGTAAACCAAACATATTTCGTACTTCGCTTTGTTGTGTATGTATTTAAAATTATAACAACTTATTGTGCTATTTAGTTGTTTGCTTGGATTTTCCCCCGAAATAAAAAAAAAAATCTTTTCTTCTTTTCGTAGTTTTTTTCCTTCATTTTCATTGAAATTTATTATACAATAAAATACAGACGCTTTTTGGGGTAATATTTCATCAGCAATATATATATACACAATACGAAAGAGCGAATATGATCTATAAAAAAAGTGATATGTGGCGTGTTTACGTCTTTTTCTTGTCCTCTTTTGATAATGTAATCTTATCAGAGTTTTTGTACTGTTTAGGTTCGGTAAAAAAGACCTGATGTCAAAATATGCTTTTTTCTCGGTCGAGATTCCTTCGGTCAATTAAAATATAATCCATCAAAATAACGAAGAGAAATAAATTGAAAAAAAAAAATTACGCAATCCCATTTAATAACGTGTAACGTCAGTAGACTTGTTGTTAGAAGATTTAATACATTTTTATTCGTTGTCCCGTTTTTATGGTTACATTTAAGAGGTATTACTTTCAATGATAGAAGTTATACCATCACCAACATTATCACATTGTACCTTTTCTATAAGTGCGTTAATATACTTTAAAAAAAATTGTCGCGCTCTTACCGTCACGTAACCACGTTCTTGCTAAATGCTCTGTCCCTCCTCAACGGCAACAACGAAAGACAATGAAATTGGATTGGTTTGTCATACGTTATGTTAAGCTCTGTCTAGTGTTTTCTAATTTACTAAAATTATGATTAAACAAATGAAGTAAAAGATTTGATACATGAATATTTCAAACTATTGAAGTAATAGATTTGATGATTATTAATTCTTTGTGAACTTGTTGGTCCCAGTCGTGCATGACTTTCTAAAAATATACCTATATACTTAGTGATGTACTAAGTGACAGTTATATTGAAAAATCGGCTAGAAAACTGGTTCTACTAATGCAACAGTTCCACGAAAGTAGAAAGGTATATCAAAAATATTTGAAAGTGCTCAAGTGCTCTTACGAAAACAATTGGATGGAAAACATTCGGAAGCGAACTTCAATTTGCTTCGTATACATATTTTTTGGCCACCACATTAGGCATACAGTTCCCCATTAATATTGTGGAATACTATCTGCATGTTAAGCACAGAAAACTCTACAAATTAATGAAATGTATCAGAAACAATGTGTGCAGCACAAAACGTTGTTTGGAGCATATTATTTTCTAGAAAAAACTAACCATATAAGCACAATTGCATGACAAACCCAACAAGCTTGTATCGGTCGAGAATTTTTTTTTTTGAAATTGAGTTGGTGTTTTAATTAGATTTTCTGTTCACAGTTCTGTTAAATGTGCACAGAGCTACATATGGCTAACATTTTCTAACTACATAAATTAGAAGTTTGCTAGCTATTGTAACAGAAATTGCACGGGTGCGATGACAACTTCGAATGTCGAAAACGAACGGGAACATGTTAAAGCCAAGGTAAAGGCGTTGAAATTATTTTTAAGTTGCGTGGTGAAGAACGTGCACAAAATGATGATAATTTACGGTATGGCTTGTCGAGTCATTGAACTACAACAGAAAGTCCGAGATATTGTTACTGAAAAATATTGGAAACTGACAGTGCTAATGGACGATGTACATAATAAGCAAAATTAGACATTTGATAATATTGCCTCAAGTGATCCTTCAAACGAATTTCCAGCATTTTCAGCCTGCCTTTGGAAGTATAAATTGTGTGGGCACTCGTTGCGAAAGTCATCATATTAAAAACGTACCAACAACCCTAAACAACAACAAACCCAAAAAGGGTTTCGCTGTGCCAAATTTCGTGTATACTTATTTCCGCGAATGCTTCGAATTCTGCCAACACTTTTCGACAATTGTACCCTTCGATGAAATTTCATCGTTAGAAGTGTTATTTATTTTCTCAATCTAACAACATTACACATTTACCAGCTATGCGCCAACAAGCTAAAATTACTGTCTGAATATTTATATAAAAAAAAGGAGAAAAAAAAATTTGATTTTTAAGTACCGTGGCATGTGTTACGCGTATAATTGGAAAATTAAAACAAATATTTCATCGACTGACCAATTTGCATATATTTAATTTCTTTATCCAGGTAATGTTTTTTATATTCCATTTAATTTTAACAACAAACACACCTTCGCATTAAACGTATATAGCAATTTGCGGTTAATATGCATAAAAATAATTAAATTTTCAACAGAGCTGATACGTTACATGCACTGGGCATTTCATTTTATTTTTCATACATAACTGAATGGATAAATTGATCAAAGTCAATCTTATCAATTTTTGACAGAAAATTAATGCTCTTTCCTGTCTTTCATTTCGGCATTCATATTTTTGTAGGCGAGCGTCACGATTGCCTGAACTTTTCACCCTCAACATTTATGAGTACATTCTTTCTATCTTGTGACGCTTCGTTGATCTCCCCACTGCTAAGTGTGAGAGTTCTTATTGGCCGAAATTAAAGAAAAAAAAATTTGCTTCTGTGATGTTGAATTTTCCGTATTGACTAACCTATCATTTCTTCCTGCCATTTAACACATTGATTTGTTAGTTTTTCGAAAATGCTGTTCACAATTCAACAAACTGAAAGATATGTTTTGGGTTCAGTCGAATTCGGTGGTGTGTTCAAGATGCCACTTGATATAATGTCAGAAATTCGAACGGTACATGCTTCTAATTTCCATCTTACCCTGGACTGTTGATTGAAGCGTTTTATGCACATTCCATTAGAAATTTATTATAATCAGTCAAAAACACTCAAAAGAGTAAAAGTGACGCAAGTCCCTGTGCATACTTCCAAAACAACTGATATCGCTGGAGGTGACACATTCTGCGCTTGTACGCAAAAACTGTAACAGCAAAAATTTGACCAAAGAAATTCTAGAAACAAAATTTTACCAAAAAAAATTTGCGTCACAAAGTGGCAGATGGTTCGGACGTATTAGGACATATTCTTGCCTATTTTAAAAAATTTCTTTAAAGTACTTTCCTCAACATCTGCCACTTGTGACGCAAAATTTTTTTGGTAACATTTTGTTTCTAGAATTTCTTTCGTCAAATTTTTGCTGTTACAGTTTTTGCGTACAAGCGCAGAATGCGTCACCTCCAGCGATATCAGTTGTTTTGGAAGTGTGCACAGGGACTTGCGTCACTTTTACTCTTTTGAGTGTTTTTGACTGATATCAGTTCTTTTGGAAGAATTAGTAGATTGAAAAATTTTTTGAAAAATTTAAAAAAATTTGAAAAATTTAAAAAATTTTGAAAAATTAAAAAAATTTTGAAAAATTTAAAAAATTGAGGCGAGCAGAGCTTACCAAATACCAAAAGCGAACAAATTTATTCTACCATAACCATCCACACAAACACACTTAAAGGTGTTCTTATATGGGGCCTATATGGGAACTTCGAGGAGCCCTAGCTCCGAAACGAGGCCGGTTCCCCCAAAATTTTTTTTTCTGGAATGTCTTAGAATGACGACTAGAATCTACTCCCAAAATTTCAACAAAATCTAAAGAAGACTTTAGAAGATAGGAAACACGGACGGACGGACGGACTAACAAAGTAACGTAGGATTTTTTCATTTCGTTTAAAGTACTGAAATTGACCAAAATGTATGGAAATGGGGCTTCTTGGAAGATTTTTTGCGGGGCCAAGTTTTAAGCTGCAAGAACGTGTGATAGCTCGTTGAACTCGTACGGACGCCTAGTTTTTTTTGAATGGTAATTTGGAGTCATTTGTCTTTGAATTGTAGAACTTCAATATTTGCTGTACATATTGTTCTGCAGTCTACGACAAAAAAAAAATTTTGAAATTTTTTCTAGTAATAGGACTTGCGTCACGGGTGCTATGCTAACGTGCGCCCATGATGTCTGCTTATAATAGCCACGCGTTATAATAATCATCGGTGCTTTTGTAAATTTATTAATCATGTGAATGTACACGAAATATTTATCGTTGCATGGCTGAGTATCGGAATGTCTAATCAATTTGTTAAATGTAAAACACATTTACAAATTATTTTAATTGGCCCAGTAATTTTAAGCCGAAATGCATTATAAAATAATCGGTTTACTGTATTGCCTGCGCTGAATATTGATTTTTTTTGGTCAATGCGTTTCTAAAATACACCGTTTGTGGTGGTTGTATAGAGTAATGGCTTATTTATCAAGTTGGACAATGGCAATTTTTCGTACAGCATAAATTAATTTAATTTGTGGTTCTAACATTATAGCCCTACCATTGAATCGTTTTAATTACCAAAGCCAGCACGCACAAAACAGATGAATCCATTTTTTCTAAATTTTTTTTATCTCAGTGATAGTATGCTAAACCGAATAGGTAAAAAATGTCCTGCCTCATTGTTGATAGTAACAGTATATCGCGTATGTGCTCGTAAATTTTTTGCTTTGGCAAGTGTAAGACTTGCGGAACGAGCCGAATGCGATTGAAGTACAGTGACGCCGAGTATACTGAGCGAGATAACTGCTACCAATACAGATAATGACATTGACATTGACATCTAACATTGACTTCTGTTGGGTGAAGTTCATAAAAAATTAATTTAGATGCGAGCGGATGGTAAGTGCATATTTACTGTCACAGTGATGTAAAGAGCACTTTACCGCATGCTCAGGCTAGAGTGTAAATGCTAGTTAACTATGTTCTCTCAAAATTCAATGTTTTAGATTATCAACTGTAGCGAACAGTTGTCATGCCATTGTGATGAATAAATAAAATTTTCTCATAAATTGTGTGGTGCAAATAATTTTTAGTTCAATTTTGTGCAGCTTATTTATGTAAATAATCGTAGAATTAAAATAATTGATCGATAGTGTCTTACGTGTTGTGTGTGTGTGATCAAAATTTATTGTTGTGGTTTCAACGTTATCGAACGCTTATGTGATAAAATGTGTTACATCCTTGGTCAAATAAGTGAGTCATATGCACTTATTTGAATGTGTGGGCTCGTAAATATCCTCGTGTGAATTATTCCACTCGTTCCGCCTTCGGCTCCACTCGTTCCACAAACTTTCACACTCAGATATATGAACAGTTAAGTGCAGAAACAGGACGTGTCACATCAGTGAATTATAAGAAAAATAAAATTTCTACCTGCACAAGTAGATCTATTTTTCACTTCGATTGATAATCCTAAATGTGTTTTATTTACACCTGTACTTTAAGAGAAATTAGCAAAAATTTAAATTTCATTTATCTTATAATTCGCTAATGTGACACGTCCCCTTTCTGCATTTAACTGTTCATATACTCTCGCACACATTCAAACTCGGGCAATCATGACTCACTTACTTGACCAAGTATGTAACATACTAATAACTTGTAAATCGCATGTGGATTAAATAACATCGTTTGGATTGTATTCGTTGAAAAAACCGAAATTTATTTTTCTTCGACTGTAACATCATCCAATATTGGTGATCCTAACACTACTAATTAAAAGTTTAAATCAGAAAAGACGTCAAATAAAAATAGTTGACCGTAGTGAACGTATTCAACCATTCAACCGAATGAATAAAGAATGTGGGTTGTAAACGCGAATATCATATAATGTGAATGTCGATATTTCCATGAACAACTATCCGATGCCGCTTGCTTTAAATCAAACACATATTTTCTGTATATTTGAGATATAGTGGAAATAAAGCGCCGAACCAAAAACTCAATAAAAGATTCATAAAAATTCCTATAATTCGATAGTGTATACTACTAGAGATAGGTCTACGATATTGATGCAAACTCTCCGTGTATTCCTTGTAACCAAAAAAAGCGAAGAAACAGTCCGAATTTCGAATCAATCAATCATCAAACTTTTTTTTTCTATCACCAACTCACCATGATGAAACTGACGGCAACGACTGGCAATTCACAGTTTTTATGTGCAGCAAATCTGTCGGAATCTTCACCAATAATTTCGGTCGCATTAATGCTGCCAATCACGGTAATTATTTGACAACACAAGGCGATAAGAAAAATCGTTGCTGCATTGCATTGTGTCTCACAGTCCACACGGTCTGACGACTTAACAAGACGAACGCTAACTTATGCATGAAATTGCGAATGGATCAAAATCTACGTATACATAGTACCTACTTAAAAAATGAATTGAAAATCTCTCAGCACCGTTTCACAAAGGCTGAAAGGGGGGTAAAAAAAATGTAATACTTTCAACGTTGTCTTATAAATTCTTAACTAAGCACTTTACTTTGACTACATACGGTTCGTTCAGATGTTGCTTACAATATTGTTCGTACTCCCTTTTTATATATGCCTTTTTATATGTTTTTATTTATTTTCACCGAAATTGCCTGTGACGTACCGAATTTCATCCAACAACAAAGACATGCACCGCACGTCTTAATAACACCTATACTACACATCACACATGATCAACATTTTCCATACATACAATAGAGAAAATGTGAAAAACACTCACGAAAAAAACATAAAATAAGGCAACAAAACAAAAGTGATTGTTGATTATATGTGTAATATGGTGCCTATGCCACTTATACGTTGCTGATACTTTGACTAGAGAAGACAGAAGCGAGGAAGAATAAGGAGAAGACAAAAAAAGAAACACCGAACGGAAAACTTACAAGAAAATCTAATTTCCAGACCATGTCATTTCAGCGCAGATTGTCTGAAAACGCACTTAAACTTTTACCATGTGAAAATTTGTAAAATTCATTTTCATTTTGCTTAGAAAAGTATATATGTGCTGTGACGACGGGGTACAAGAAAAAAAAAGGGGTGACATTATGTATCTCAACGTTCTCAAAACGCACGGCAGAAAATTGATTTTATTCAAAAATGTGATGTAAAGTTAACTTTACTTCACGGAGCCAAAACTTTTCCTCAGGGTTTTGATTAAAATACCTTACTTGACAATGGGGTAAATTATGGAAATGGTACTTCTTGTGTGACTACCGATCGAGGCGTAGCCGATACAATAAGTTCCATTTCCATCATTTGCCTCATTGGTAAGTAATGTACGGTGAGGCGATATAACTACACGGTCAATATCGTCAGGAACGATATTATCGTTTTTTAGACGATAGTATCGTCTAAAAAACGATAGTATCGTTTTTTGGACGATAGTATCGTTTTTTAGACGATAGTGTCATCCAAAAACGATAGTATCGTTTTTTAGACGATACTATCGTCTAAAAAACGATAATATCGTCTAAAAAAATTTCATCCAGGACGATAATATCGTCTAAAATTATAAATTTTAAAATATTTTCAGGACGATATTATCGTTTTCTTGACGATATTATCGTTTTCTTGACGATATTATCGTTTAAAAAAACGATAATATCGTTTTTAAACGATAATATCGTTTCTTTGGACGATACTATCGTTTTTTTGGACGATACTATCGTTTTTTTGATGATACTATCGTCTAAAAAACGATATTATCGTTCAAAAAACGATAATATCGTTTTTTTGACGATAATATCGTGCTGGATGAAAATATCCGCTGGACGATATTATCGTTATTTTCTTTTTCTGAACAAATTTATCGTTATTTTGGACGATATTATCGTCCTGGTCGATAATTTTTGGGACGATAATATCGTTCTGGACGATAGTATCGTCCAGAACGATAATATCGTCCAGAACGATAATATCGTTTTTAATTTATTTAAAATAAAAATTCTAGACGATAATATCGTCCTGGACGATATTATCGTTCTGGATGGTTGTTGAAGACGAAACACAAAATCTTGTAGATAAACACCTTTTTATAGACGGCAAATATATATTAAAAATTGGTTCATTTGGTTCCGTAAATTTAAATTTTATAATAGAAAAATTACACAGACTAATTATGAGACGATGCGAGAAAAAAAAATTAACTCCTAAGTTCCGACACCGTTCCGGCGCCCGGCTCGCATTGCGGCCCTCCGCTTCGCTCCGGGGCAATGGGCCGGATCGCTCGGCGTGTTAAAACGCTTTTTATGTACAATCTAAGTTGGTATTCATTTCGTAAAAAGATGAATTATTTAGGGACGAACTAAACGCCTTTTTTAAACACTGATGTGTAGGTGATTTTCTCTGACAATTGTTTTTTGATATTTTGGAAGAGAATTCGGTTTTTGCTGCACCTCTGAGTAAAATTAAGTCCTGGACAATATTACCACCCAAAACGATAGTATCGTGCTGGACGATATTATCATTTAAGAAAACGATAATATCGCCCAGGACGATACTATCGTTTTGGACGATATTATCGTACTGTTGCGAACGGGCACTTATTGGTGCTAAATGCAACTTCTTGTCGGCTGGATTTTAAATTTGTGAGTGTCGTTGAGTTAAAGGAAACGTCACGTCTTGATTTCAACTCTTTAATCAAACACTTCAAATTTCTGTAACAAATTTTCATAAATCGTTAAACTATGTTAACAAAGCTTTTCATTAATTGTCTTACGTTTAGCATTCCTTTGCCGATAAATAACAATTCAGATCAATGCGCGTGCGTGTGTGTGTATGAGCGATGTAACTATAACTAAACATAACCTCAATTAATTCCTGATCAATTTCAATAATTTTTACAAATTCCTTACAGTTCACGATTCGACAGCTTACAACACAGGCTGTTGATTCGTGTAATTATAATGTTCCGCGAACGTTTCGCCTGTAAATCAATCAAACTGCAAATGAAAACCTGCACACTTGGTGCTTCACGAAAAAATCAATTTTTACCTCCTTGGCAAACTCCGCTAGCAACAATCGTTATCTCACAACACAACACACTACGTACTTCGATTAAAAGAAATAATTGATCGATTTGAACGGATCGATTTTACGATTAAATTAAATTTACTTCGAGCTTTGAATCACTTGGCCGTTTTCTAATGAAATCAAAAGAACAAATGTTTTTCCGGTACCACGACTGTCACTAATTTACAGCAGAATCAGGCAATCCTGTTGCTGAATGAAATGGATGTAGATCAGTGTTGCCGGTCATGTGTTGCTGCCCAACATTCCCCTCTCCGTGAATCGACACCATTGAGTCCTGATTGACATCTTCCATGGGCGGTTTCACATCCAAAACGGCTAGCTTCCCAACAGATCGTCGTCGAATTCCTTTAGCTGTTCGCACCATAACTTGCCGCACAATTCCTCTTTTGTCAGGCATAAGTTTCTCGACGATTCCCTTTGGCCATGTATTACGCTCGTTCCGTTCGTCGACTACTATCACGACGTCACCGACTTTGATCGGCTCCATTTGCTTGAACCATTTTGTTCTTTTGGTGAGTGTTGGCATGTACTCCAAGACGAATCGCCGCCAAAAATTATTCGCAAGAATTTGTACGGCTTTGTAGGTGTTTCTTGCTAAGTCTTTGTCGGGGAACTCTCCCAACGGTTTTCTTCCATTCGAAGATCCAAGCAAGATATGGTTCGGGGTTAATGCTTCTTCATCAGCCGATTCCAATGCCACGTAAGTCAGCGGTCTTGAATTGACGATATTCTCAGCCGACACGATTAGATTTTTTAACATTTCGTCGTTAGGACATCTGGTTAGCATTGTTTGTTTAAGGCATGATTTGACTGTGCGAATGAGACGTTCCCATACTCCACCCATGTGTGGAGTAGCCGGTGGATTGAATCTGAATTCCATCTCAGAACTAGTGAATCTTTCTGCCAAGTCCCTTTGGTTTATTTTACTGAATTCGTCACGTAGCTCCTTTTCCGAACCGTGAAACGACGTACCATTGTCGCAGAAGACTCTCTTCGGCTGGCCTTTCCTCGAAATGAAGTTGTCGATGGCCATAACGCAGGAATTCGTTTCAAGTGAATGAGTGATCTCCATCCAAATGGCTCGTGTCGTTAAGCAAGTGAACAATAGAACCCATCTTTTTTCCATGATCACTGGACGGTTTCGCGTTTTTCTTCCGTTTCTAACTCTTATCGGGCCAAAAAAGTCTATTCCGACGAAAGTAAATGGTAAAGTATACGCCGCTAATCGCCCAGGAGGAAGCTCGGCCATCTCGGGAATCTTCGGTTCTGCCGATAAATTTTTGCATTTTTGGCATGATGTTCTAATGCTTTTCAGGACCACACGAAGAGCCGGTATAATGAATTTCTGTTGGATTTCATTGAGGACAGTAGAATGGTTGATGTGCTTGTAACGTCGATGATAATAATCCACAATGAGACGAGTAATCCGATGACGTCTTGGAAGGATGATTGGACGTTTCGTGTCGTGCGATAAAACGGTGGCTGCATCGCTTCTTCCACGCATTCGAATAACACCGTCTTCGTCGATGTTGCGACGGGGCAGCAACACATGACCGGCAACACTGATCTACATCCATTTCATTCAGCAACAGGATTGCCTGATTCTGCTGTAAATTAGTGACAGTCGTGGTACCGGAAAAACATTTGTTCTTTTGATTTCATTAGAAAACGGCCAAGTGATTCAAAGCTCGAAGTAAATTTAATTTAATCGTAAAATCGATCCGTTCAAATCGATCAATTATTTCTTTTAATCGAAGTACGTAGTGTGTTGTGTTGTGAGATAACGATTGTTGCTAGCGGAGTTTGCCAAGGAGGTAAAAATTGATTTTTTCGTGAAGCACCAAGTGTGCAGGTTTTCATTTGCAGTTTGATTGATTTACAGGCGAAACGTTCGCGGAACATTATAATTACACGAATCAACAGCCTGTGTTGTAAGCTGTCGAATCGTGAACTGTAAGGAGTTTGTAAAAATTATTGAAATTGATCAGGAATTAATTGAGGTTATGTTTAGTTATAGTTACATCGCTCATACACACACACGCACGCGCATTGATCTGAATTGTTATTTATCGGCAAAGGAATGCTAAACGTAAGACAATTAATGAAAAGCTTTGTTAACATAGTTTAACGATTTATGAAAATTTGTTACAGAAATTTGAAGTGTTTGATTAAAGAGTTGAAATCAAGACGTGACGTTTCCTTTAACTCAACGACACTCACAAATTTAAAATCCAGCCGACAAGAAGTTGCATTTAGCACCAATAAGTGCCCGTTCGCAACATTCTTCAAATTTGTTTATTTTGGATCAACTTGGATTGACACTTGGATAATCAACTATCCAAGTAACTAAATCTTGGGTCATTTGGTCGCAATGGATAAGCGTAAAGGAGCAATACCAAAAGCAACCAGATCTACATTTACGATTCCTCCTTTTGCTGGTCGCTCTGGCAAAACATCAAGAAGTCCACCAACAACAAGTCAGACAGCAAACACAACATCCGTCGCAGCTGATGAGTCAATGTATCAGTGTGACGTGTGCAATATCACCGATAAAGGCGACAAAGTTTGCTGTGACTCGTGTACCTTATGGTCACACTTTGCTTGTGTCAACGTAACCAGTGATATTGCCAATCATGAGTGGTTTTGTGGGAAGTGCCAACAAAATAAGCAAGAGCCACTCATCGCCTTGACTAGTGAAACTGAAGTTGCTGCCCCAAGCAACACAGAATCAACTGCAAATCCTCCGAACGTGACATATGCACAAATTCCAGCAACGGACGTAGTTAATCCTACCTTGCCACAACCGAGTCAGACAGTGGCTAACGAGCAAATACAAAACATCGAAACTCCTCTAACGCCTCCAAAAATCAACGTCGATCCAAATCGTGCCCGTTCTTATAGATCGAAGTCGTCTACATCATCAGCTCGCAGAAAAGATCTAGCGCTGCAACGCCTAGAAGAAGAGCGAAAATTGGATCAAGAGTTGGAACGAGAGGAGATGGAAAGACGTGCAGAAGATCGGAAACGGCGTGAACTGAAGAACAAGCAGTTTCTGGACAAGAAGTATTCCATTTTGGAACAGGATTCGGACGATTCCTTAAGTTACGATGGGTTCGACGACTTGTTAGGTGAAGATCAGAACGAAAACATCCAGCGCTGGAGACAAAACGTTCCGTTTATGGGCATTAATGCTAACGAAAACCGGGATGATCCTTATCCTGCGATTGGGCAGTCAAAAAATTTACCTGACATGAACAGTACGAATATCGTTAAGGAAACGAAAGATCAAATTGCTAATCCTATGGACGATCCAGTACCAACCATCGAGGATATTGGAAGCGATTCGGCAATCGGCACTAGTGGCAACAGTCCCACAAATTTGAACACTCAAAGAACACATCCGAACATCAACGTTCAATCTACACAGCAGAACACCGTTACGATACCGAAAGTAACGCAGAACGATCCGCCCAAGTCAACGTTTCAAGTCAACACTCAACCAAATTCGAGTAAGAACCAGTCCGTGCCTTCAAGTGCCAATCAACCTCCGAACAGTCCAGTGCAAAATCAAACAGTGGTTACGAATCAGCCACCGACTTGTACAGCAAATTTTATTAGTCAAGCTCAACCAGTAGCATCGAATAGTGTTCAGTTGACCAATCAACAACAGTCGTTTGCGTCGAACTCTCATTCAACAGGCGTAATGTCAGCGCCAACTAACAACCAAACGGTCATTAACACCACAGATGTGGCATCGAATGTTTCAAATGCAGCTACAAAGCAAATGAATACATCAAATACGTTGACCCACCAGCCCATAATGTCCAGCAATTTTCAAACTGGCACGGGATACATACATCCGTTGTCAAATCAACCACTACCAGTTGTCTATCAGCCATATACATCGAATCCGCATGTAACTCATCCAGTGTACCAGCCAGTCTACTATAATCAACATTTGGTTACGTCAGCGAGTACAACGCAACAACCTGGAATTGCTCAGGCTGCTTCTATGAATAAGTCACCAGTACCAGACGCTGGCTATCAATCCAACCAAAGATTTACTTACCCTGGCGCGATGAATCTCCCTTACGCTCCACACTACTACACAGCAGCTGCAGCGCCAAATTCACAAATGATTCAAAATCCCGGTGGCGTCAGACAATTAACTGCAGAACAAATCGCTTCTCGTCAAGTCGTACCGAGAGACTTACCGATATTTTATGGTGATGCAGAGGACTGGACTAAGTTCTTCAGTGCCTATCAAAATTCCACTACTGTATGTGGTTACAACAATAGTGAAAACCTCGGTCGTTTACAGAAAGCTTTAAAAGGAGATGCTGAGGAAGCTGTTCGCAGCCTGTTAGTACACGCTGATGCGGTACCTGAGATTATTCGTACACTGTTCTCATTGTTTGGTCGGCCTGAAATAATTATCGACAAAATGATTACCGATATTCATAAGGAACAGGCACCGAAAGATGATGATTTGGCATCAATCCTGAAATTTGCGATCAAAGTGAAGAACCTAAGTCATTCGATTCGCAATACTGGCGTTATGGAACATTTACGAAATCCAACTTCGATCAATGCAATCACTGACAAGCTTCCAGCACAAATGCAATTGAGGTGGGCTTATCACAAGCAAGCTGTAGGTTATACTGACCTTGGGGTTCTTGGAGACTGGCTGAGCCAGATCGCCGAAGCGGCTAGTCTTGTAGTACGAAGAAGCATCAAAACCAGTTCGAAGAAAAAAGAACAACAAAAAGATCAGCAAAGTTCAGCTAAACCAAATCCAAGTTCAACGAAGCCAAATACATACGTCAACACACAAGTCGAGAACACATCAGAGAAATCGAATTACCAGTCAGCCACAAAGTTCAAAACGTGTCCTGCTTGTAACAATAGTTCCTGCTCGAAGCTCTCTACTTGCAACAAATTCAAGGAGATGAATCGTAGCGATAAATCGCTCGTAATCAAAGAGAACAAATTGTGTACTCGATGCCTGGGTGGTCATCACTTCTTTCGATGTCGGTCTAATTTGGTATGCAAGGTCGAGGGATGTAAAGCTAAACACCATACATTGCTGCACAATCCGGAGAAACCGTCTGAGACACCAAACGTCAATAGTAATCAAGGAAATGGTGAAAAAAACCTCACCAGATAAATTCAGCACAAATGCAAGTCACACAAACAACACCGTATCCAGACCGAACGACCGTATCGATATATTTCGTATAGTTCCAATTACCGTGTTCGGCAAACAAACATTTATTCATACGTTCGCATATCTGGACGATGGATCAAATATGACTACAATGGAAGCTAGTCTATCCAATGAATTGAATTTAAAGGGCACGTCAGCTCCAATTTGTGTAGATTGGGCATTCGGGTACACCCATTCAGTGGAATCAAAAACAGTTTCGGTGCGAATCTCTGGACGTTTTAATGGATCCGAACAGTATGAATTGGATAATGTGCGAACAGTTAAGGAACTACATTTGCCGACACAGTCGATTTCACAACAGTGGCTTGATCAGTATAAACATCTTCGTGGCCTTCCAATAACTACATACGAGTCGGTAAAACCGAGGATGTTAATTGGCCTACAGTATTCCCGTTTAACTGTTTCGCTAAAAACGATCGAAGGAAATGTAAAGGAACCATTGGCGTGCAAAACTCGATTAGGTTGGGTAGTTCAAGGCCCGAGCTACGACCAAAACAACCAACTGGAACGCAAGTATAGCATGAACATGTGTGAATGCCAGTCTCATGACATCAAATTGCATCAGTTGGTAAAAGAATATTTCTTAAACGAAAACTTGGATGTGAAAATCCCGAACGCTGTGCTGGAATCGAACGAAATACAAAGAGCGAAGCAGATCATGGAAGCAACCACATCGAAAAAAGATGGTCGATATGAAACCGGACTGCTGTGGAAATATGATCGAATTGAACTTCCCGACAGTTACCCAATGGCGTTAAAAAGACTGCAATGTCTAGAGTCTAAAATGTCGAAAAATCCACAACTCGCGGACAATCTACGAAATCAGTTCCGGCAGTTTGTGGACAAAGGATACATCAGGAAATTGACACCAGAAGAACTTGAAACGAAAAGCGATTCACCAACTTGGTACTTACCAACATTCCCAGCATTCAACCCTAAGAAACCGGAGAAAGTTCGAATTGTTTGGGATGGCGCAGCCAAAGTGATGAAAATTTCTCTGAACTCCGTGCTACTAACTGGACCAGATCAACTCATACCGTTGCCCGATATACTTCGCAGATTTCGGGAACGACTTATAGCCATGATTGGTGATATAAAGGAAATGTATCACCAGATCAAAGTAATTAAAGCTGATCAGAATGCTCAACGATTCTTATGGAGAGATGGTGATTCATCAAGGAAACCTGACGTATATGTAATGCTGGTTGTATCGTTCGGCTTAACATGTTCACCAAGTCAAGCCCAATTCATAAAGAACAAAAACGCACTCGAATTTATCAAAGAATTCCCGGAAGCAGTCAACACTATCATCAACAATCACTACGTGGATGACATGCTCGACAGCGAACACACTGTTGATGCTGCCGAAAAACGAATAAAAGAGGTCAAATTCATTCATCAAGAAGGTGGCTTCGAAATTCGCAATTTCATCTCTAATTCGAAGGAACTTCTACGAAGAATCGGAGAGAATACCGAATCGGAGAACAGAAATATGAACATCAGCGTCGAACTTGGTACCGAACGCGTTCTTGGCATGTTTTGGAACATGGAAACCGATTGCTTTACGTTCTCATTGAAATTCACAAGAATCAACGAGAATATTCTGTTTGGAAAACAGTGCCCAACCAAACGAGAAGTTTTACGCACCTTGATGTCCGTGTTCGATCCGCTTGGATTGTTGGCTAATTATTTGATTCACATCAAAATCCTAATACAACACATATGGCGAAGCAACGTGGATTGGGACGAAGAAGTAACTCCGTCGATTTTCAATAAATGGTTGGCATGGATCAAAACATTACCGAGCGTTGAAAATATCCAAATTCCCAGACTATACTCGCCAAAGTTATCTCCAAATGCGCCAAATTCAATCCAGCTACACATCTTCGTTGATGCAAGCGAAGAAGCCTATGCCACAGCAATATATCTTCGAATCGAAGACGACGATGGTATCGATTGTTGTTTAGTCGGTGCTAAAACCAAGGTGGCACCAAATAAACCAACTTCAACACCTCGATTGGAGCTACAAGGTGCGGTGCTAGGAACTCGCTTGGCAAGCAGTATCAAGTCCAGTCAAACGTTGAAGTTCGATAAGCAAGTTTTCTGGACCGACTCTCAAAACGTAATGGGGTGGGTTAACTCCGAAGCTAGAAAGTACAAGCAGTTCGTGGCATTTCGAATATGTGAAATTCTGGAGTCATCAGATCAAAACGAATGGCGATGGATTCCGTCCGAACATAATGTCGCTGATGAGGCAACTAAATCAAAAGAGATCGCAAGATTGGATTCGTCATCTCGTTGGTACAAGGCTCCAGAGTTCCTGTACGACAAAGAAGAAGATTGGTTCAAAGACCAAAGGCGATATCGAATATTTTACCGAAAACGAAGTGAGACCAAGCTTTTCAATGGCTTGTCGTGAAATCATTCGACCGCAAATCATCGACATTGAAAGGTTCTCTCAATGGAATCGGCTTGTTAGAGCTCAAGCATATGCTCTCAGATTCATTTTCAATGTTCGCCATTCACAACAAGAACGTCAATTCGGGCCGCTGGTACAACAGGAAATCCTCGATGCCGAAAATCACTTGTATCGTCGTGCACAGTCAGATTGTTTTCTAGACGAGATAGTGTAATGAAGCACAATCAAAATAGACCGCTAAAAGAGCAAAAAGACTTCGAAAAGTCTAGTATTCTACGCACTTATTCACCATACATCGACGAAGACGGTGTTATTCGAATGCGTGGAAGAAGCGATGCAGCCACCGTTTTATCGCACGACACGAAACGTCCAATCATCCTTCCAAGACGTCATCGGATTACTCGTCTCATTGTGGATTATTATCATCGACGTTACAAGCACATCAACCATTCTACTGTCCTCAATGAAATCCAACAGAAATTCATTATACCGGCTCTTCGTGTGGTCCTGAAAAGCATTAGAACATCATGCCAAAAAATGCAAAAATTTATCGGCAGAACCGAAGATTCCCGAGATGGCCGAGCTTCCTCCTGGGCGATTAGCGGCGTATACTTTACCATTTACTTTCGTCGGAATAGACTTTTTTTGGCCCGATAAGAGTTAGAAACGGAAGAAAAACGCGAAACCGTCCAGTGATCATGGAAAAAAGATGGGTTCTATTGTTCACTTGCTTAACGACACGAGCCATTTGGATGGAGATCACTCATTCACTTGAAACGAATTCCTGCGTTATGGCCATCGACAACTTCATTTCGAGGAAAAGGCCAGCCGAAGAGAGTCTTCTGCGACAATGGTACGTCGTTTCACGGTTCGGAAAAGGAGCTACGTGACGAATTCAGTAAAAATAAACCAAAGGGACTTGGCCAGAAAGATTCACTAGTTCTGGAGATGGAATTCAGATTCAATCCACCGGCTACTCCACACATGGGTGGAGTATGGGAACGTCTCATTCGCACAGTCAAATCATGCCTTAAACAAACAATGCTAACCAGATGTCCTAACGACGAAATGTTAAAAAAATCTAATCGTGTCGGCTGAGAATATCGTCAATTCAAGACCGCTGACTTACGTGGCATTGGAATCGGCTGATGAAGAAGCATTAACCCCGAACCATATCTTGCTTGGATCTTCGAATGGAAGAAAACCGTTGGGAGAGTTCCCCGACAAAGACTTAGCAAGAAACACCTACAAAGCCGTACAAATTCTTGCGAATAATTTTTGGCGGCGATTCGTCTTGGAGTACATGCCAACACTCACCAAAAGAACAAAATGGTTCAAGCAAATGGAGCCGATCAAAGTCGGTGACGTCGTGATAGTAGTCGACGAACGGAACGAGCGTAATACATGGCCAAAGGGAATCGTCGAGAAACTTATGCCTGACAAAAGAGGAATTGTGCGGCAAGTTATGGTGCGAACAGCTAAAGGAATTCGACGACGATCTGTTGGGAAGCTAGCCGTTTTGGATGTGAAACCGCCCATGGAAGATGTCAATCAGGACTCAATGGTGTCGATTCACGGAGAGGGGAATGTTGGGCAGCAACACATGACCGGCAACACTGATCTACATCCATTTCATTCAGCAACAGGATTGCCTGATTCTGCTGTAAATTAGTGACAGTCGTGGTACCGGAAAAACATTTGTTCTTTTGATTTCATTAGAAAACGGCCAAGTGATTCAAAGCTCGAAGTAAATTTAATTTAATCGTAAAATCGATCCGTTCAAATCGATCAATTATTTCTTTTAATCGAAGTACGTAGTGTGTTGTGTTGTGAGATAACGATTGTTGCTAGCGGAGTTTGCCAAGGGTAAGACGGGCATGAATTCACGATATACAGGCGCGCGGAACATTATAATTACACGAATCAACAGCCTGTGTTGTAAGCTGTCGAATTGAACTGTGTTGTAAGCTGTCGAATCGTGAACTTTATAGTTACATCGCTCATACACACACACGCACGCGCATTGATCTGAATTGTTATTTATCGGCAAAGGAATGCTAAACGTAAGACAATTAATGAAAAGCTTTGTTAACATAGTTTAACGATTTATGAAAATTTGTTACAGAAATTTGAAGTGTTTGATTAAAGAGTTGAAATCAAGACGTGACGTTTCCTTTAACTCAACGACACTCACAAATTTAAAATCCAGCCGACAAGAAGTTGCATTTAGCACCAATAAGTGCCCGTTCGCAACATTCGAATTTTTTTCCATGATCACTGGACGGTTTCGCGTTTTTCTTCCGTTTCTAACTCTTATCGGGCCAAAAAAGTCTATTCCGACGAAAGTAAATGGTAAAGTATACGCCGCTAATCGCCCAGGAGGAAGCTCGGCCATCTCGGGAATCTTCGGTTCTGCCGATAAATTTTTGCATTTTTGGCATGATGTTCTAATGCTTTTCAGGACCACACGAAGAGCCGGTATAATGAATTTCTGTTGGATTTCATTGAGGACAGTAGAATGGTTGATGTGCTTGTAACGTCGATGATAATAATCCACAATGAGACGAGTAATCCGATGACGTCTTGGAAGGATGATTGGACGTTTCGTGTCGTGCGATAAAACGGTGGCTGCATCGCTTCTTCCACGCATTCGAATAACACCGTCTTCGTCGATGTATGGTGAATAAGTGCGTAGAATACTAGACTTTTCGAAGTCTTTTTGCTCTTTTAGCGGTCTATTTTGATTGTGCTTCATTACCACTATCTCGTCTAGAAAACAATCTGACTGTGCACGACGATACAAGTGATTTTCGGCATCGAGGATTTCCTGTTGTACCAGCGGCCCGAATTGACGTTCTTGTTGTGAATGGCGAACATTGAAAATGAATCTGAGAGCATATGCTTGAGCTCTAACAAGCCGATTCCATTGAGAGAACCTTTCAATGTCGATGATTTGCGGTCGAATGATTTCACGACAAGCCATTGAAAAGCTTGGTCTCAACTTCGTTTTCGGTAAAATATTCGATATCGCCTTGGTCTTTGAACCAAATCTTCTTCTTTGTCGTACAGGAACTCTGGAGCCTTGTACCAACGAGATGACGAATCCAATCTTGCGATCTCTTTTGATTTAGTTGCCTCATCAGCGACATTATGTTCGGACGGAATCCATCGCCATTCGTTTTGATCTGATGACTCCAGAATTTCACATATTCGAAATGCCACGAACTGCTTGTACTTTCTAGCTTCGGAGTTAACCCACCCCCATTACGTTTTGAGAGTCGGTCCAGAAAACTTGCTTATCGAACTTCAACGTTTGACTGGACTTGATACTGCTTGCCAAGCGAGTTCCTAGCACCGCACCTTGTAGCTCCAATCGAGGTGTTGAAGTTGGTTTATTTGGTGCCACCTTGGTTTTAGCACCGACTAAACAACAATCGATACCATCGTCGTCTTCGATTCGAAGATATATTGCTGTGGCATAGGCTTCTTCGCTTGCATCAACGAAGATGTGTAGCTGGATTGAATTGGCGCATTTGGAGATAACTTTGGCGAGTATAGTCTGGGAATTTGGATATTTTCAACGCTCGGTAATGTTTTGATCCATGCAACCATTTATTGAAATCGACGGAGTTACTTCTTCGTCCCAATCCACGTTGCTTCGCGCATATGTGTTGTATTAGGATTTTGATGTGAATCAAATAATTCAGCCAACAACCAGCGACGAACACGGACATCAAGGTGCTCGTAAAGCTTCTCGTTGTTGGCGCACTGTTTCCAAACAGATATATTCTCCGTTTGATTTCCTTGTGAATTTCCATGAGAACGTAAAGCAAATCGGTTTCCATGTTTCCAAACAAATGCCAAGAACGCGTTCGTACAAGTTCGACGCTGATGTTCCATATTTGCTGTTTCTCGATTCTGGTATTCTCTCCGATTCTTCGTAGAAGTTCCTTCGAATTAGAGATGAAATTGCGAATTTCGAGCGCGCACCTTCTTGATGAATGAATTTGACCTCTTTCATTCTTTTCTGCGGCAGCATCAACAGTGTGTTCGCTGTCGAGCATGTCAATCCACGTAGTGATTGGTTGATGATTAGTGTTGACTGCTTCCGATGGATTCTTTGATCTAAATTCGGTGCGTGTTTTGTTCTTATGAATTGGGGCTTACTTAGTGACATGTTAAGCGAACGATGACAACCAGCATATTACATATACGTCAGGTTTCCTTGATGAATCACCATCTCTGCCATAAGGAATGCGATTGAGCATTCTGATCAGCTTTAATCTATTTTGATCTGGTGTACATTTGCTTTATATCGAGCCAATCATGGCTATTAAGTCGTTCCGAAATCTGGCCCCCCCCCAGTTCTATAAATGTGTATATGCGGCAACGTAGAGTTGATTCGTCCAGTTAGTAGCACGGAGTTCAAGAAATTTTATCACTTTGGCTTGCGCCATCCCAAACAATTCGACTTTCTCGGTTTCTTAGGGTGAATGCTGGGAATGTTGGATAGAGACCAAGTTGGTGAATCGCTTTTCGTTTCAAGTTCTTCTGGTGTCAATTTCCTGATGTATCCTTTGTCCACAAACTGCCGAACGATTTCGTAGATTGTCCGCGAGTTGTGGATTTTCGACATTAGACTCTAGACATTGGCTCTTTTTAAGCCATTGGGTAACTGTCGGGAAGTTCAATTCGATCATATTTCCACAGCAGTCCGGTTTCATATCGACCATCTTTTTTCGATGTGGTTGCTTCCATGATCTGCTTCGCTCTTTGTATTTCGTTGCGATTGCCAGCACAGCGTTCGGCATTTTAACATCCAAGTTTCGGTTAAGAAATATTCTTTTTACCAACTGATGCAATTTTGATGTCATGGGACTGGCATTCACTACATGTTCATGCTATACTTGCGTTCCAGTTGGTTGTTTTTGGTCGTAGCTCGGGCCTTGAACTACCCAACCTAATCGAGGTTTGCTACGCAATGGTTCTTTAATTCTTCGCATCTTTTTAGCGAAACATCGTAACGGGAATACGTAGGCCAATTAAATCTCGTTTTACCGATCGTATGTAGTTATTGGAAGGCCACGAAGATGTTTATACTGATCAAGCCACTGTTTGTTAAATCGACTGTGTCGGCAATGTAGTTCCTTAACTGTTCGCAATTATCCAATTCATACTGTTCGATCCATTAAAACGTCCAGATTCGCCACGAAACTGTTTTTGATTCCACTGAATGGGTGTACCGAATGCCCAATCTAACACAAATTTGAGCTGACGTGCCTTTAAATTCAATTCATTGGATAGACTAGCTTCCATTGTAGTCATATTTGATCCATGTCGATATGCGACGTATGAATAAATGTTTGTTTGCCGAACACAGGTAATTGGAACTATACGAAATATATCGATACGGTCGTTCGGTCTGGATAGCGGTGTTGTTTGTGTGACTTGCATTTTTGGCTGAATTTATCTGGTGAGGTTTTCACCATTTCCTTGATTACTATTGACTGTTTGGATGTCTCAGACGGTTTTCCGCGATTGTGCAGCAATGTTTGGTGTTTAGCGTTTCGATCCCTGACCTTGCAATACAAATTAGAGCGACATCGAAAGAAGTGATGACCACCCCCAAGCATCGAGTAACAATTTGTTCTCTTTTGATACGAGCGGTTTATCGTACCGATTCATCTCCTGAATTTGTTGCAAAGGGAAGAGCTTCGAGCAGGAACTATTGTTACAAGCAGGACACGTTTTGAACTTTGTGGCTGACTGGTAATTCGATTTCTCTGATGTTTTCTCGACTTGTGTGTTGACGGATATGATTTGGCTTCGTTGAACTTGGATTTGGTTTAGGTGAACTGTGTGATCTTTTTGTTGTTCTTTTTTCTGTCGAATGTTTTGATTGCTTCTTCGTACTACAAGACTGCCGCTTCGCGGCGATCTGGCTCAGCCAGTCTCCAAGAACCACAAGGGTCAGTATAACCTACAGCTTGCTTGTGATAAGCCCACCTCAATTGCTTTTGTGCTGGAAGCTGTCAGTGATGCATTGATCAAAGTTGGATTTCGTAAATGTTCCATAAGCCAGTATTGCGAATCGAATGACTTTAGGTTCTTCACTTTGATCGCAAATTTCAGGATTGATGCAATCATCATCTTTCGGTGCTGTGCCTTATGAATATCGGTAATCATGTTTGTCGATAATTATTTCAGGCCGACCAAACAATGGAGAACAGTGTACGAATAATCTCAGGTACCGCATCAGCGGGTACTAACAGGCTGCGAACAGCTTCCTCAGCATCTCCTTTTAGCTTTCTGTAAACGACCGAGGTTTTCACTATTGTTGTAATACACTACAGTAGTTGAAATTTTGATTAGGCCACTGAAGAACTTAGTCCAATCATCTGCATCACAT